>NW_003852433.1:1727876-1788546 GCF_000181295.1 Otolemur garnettii | reverse complement strand
AAGCTTTTCTATTTTTTAAATATGTTACTTATTTTACTTCTTAAACGTTTTTGTTAAAACCTAAGACACAAATATACATATTAGTCTAGGATCATCAAGAAATCACAATGCCATGGGACTTGCTCAGCTCCATTATAATCTCATGGGACCACTGTCATATGTGCAGTTCATTACTGATGGACCAAAACATCATTATGCAGCACATGGCTGGAAATGGAAACGTGTCCCATGTTCATGGACTGAAAGAATTAATATTGTAAAAATGTCCATACTACCTAATAGGGTGTACAGATTCAAAGCAATCTCTACCAAAATTCCAACATCATTTTTCACAGCAATAAAAAAAAAAGTCATAAAATTTGTATGAATCCCCAAAAGACCTTGAATAATCAAAGCAATAATGGAGGAGAAAAAACAAGTTGGAGGCATTGTACTCCCTGCCTTCAAATCTATCACAAAGCTACAGTAATCGAAAGCATAACACTGGAATACATAAACATTGACACAAAGAACAGCGTAGACAGCCCAGAGATAATTCACACATTGATGGTCAATTGAGGCTTTTTCTTTTCCTTTAATAGTATCTCAGGTGGATGGATGTGCTCAGGTGAATTCTGGCAAAAGTGCCAACAACAACCTTTATAAAAAAAATGATGAAACTCTAACAAAAGAAATAGGAGGATATTAACAAATGGAAGAACATACCATGCTCATGGCTGGGAAGAATCAACATTGTTAAAATGTCTATACTTTCCAAAGCAATCTACAGATTCAATGCCATCCCTATTAAAATACCAAGACTTGGAAAAAATAATTCTTCATTTTGCATGGAACCAGAAAAAAACCCATAGCTAAGGCAGTTCTTAGTAATAAAAGCAAAGCTGGGGGCATCAGCCTACCAGACTTTGGACTGTACTACAAAGCCATAGTGGTCAAAACAGCATGGTACTGGCACAAAAATAGAGACATAGACATTTGGAATCAAATAGAAAACCAGGGAAGGAAACTAACACCTTACAGCCACCTAATCTTCAATAAACCAAACAAGAACATACACTAGGGGAAAGACTCCCTATTCAATAAATGGTGCTGGGAGAACTGGATATCCACATGTAAAAGACTAAAACTGGACCCACACCTTTCTTCACTCCCAAAAATTTAATTCAAGATGGATAAAAGACTTAAGTGTAAGGCATGAAATGATAAAAATCCTTAAAGAAAGCATAGGAAAAACACCTGAAGAATTTGGCCTGGGGAAAGACTTTATGAAGAAGACTTTTGTGGCAATTGCAATAAACAAGTGGGACTTAATTAAATTGAAAAGTTTCTGTATAGCTAAGGAGATAACAATCAAAGCAAATAGACAACCTACACAATGGGAAAGGATATTTGCATATTTTGAATCAGACAAAAGCTTGATAACTAGGATCTATAGAGAACTCAAATTAAACCACATGAAAAAAGCCAACAATCCATATATCAATGGGCAAGAGAGATGAATAAAACCTTCTCCAAAGAAGACAGACGAATGACTAGTAAACATATGAAAAAATGCTCATCGTCCCTAATTATTAGAGATATCATTTAACCCCAGTGAGAATGACCCACATCACAAAATCTCAAAACTGCAGATGCTGGCATGGATGTGGAGAGAAGGGAATATTTTTACACTCCTGGTGGGACTGCAAACTAATACAGCCCTTTTGGAAGGAAGTGTGGAGAACCCTCAAGAACTCAAACCAGACCTCCCATTTGATCCTGCAATCCCATTACTGGGCATCTACCCAGAAGGAAAAAAATCCTTTTATCATAAGGACACTTGTGCTAGCCTGTTTATCACAGCTCAATTTACAATTGCCAAAATGTGGAAACAGCCTAAATGCCCACCAACCCAGGAATGGAATAACAAGCTGTGGTATATGAATACCATGGAATACTATTCAGCCATTAAAAATGTTGAGGCTTTTCCTTTCTTTGTATTAACCTGGATTGAAGTGGAACACATTATTGTTAGTAAAGCATCACAAGAATGGAGAAGCATGAATCCTACATACTCACTTTTGAAATGAGGACAATTAATGACCTAGTACACAGTGGGAGGGTGGGGAAGGGCAGAGAGAGAGAGAAGGAGGGAGGGGGGTAGGAGAAAGGAAGAGAGAGGAAAGCGGGGAGGGTGATGGAGGTCTCAGTATGTGACACACTTTTGGGGGCAAGACACAAGTGTAAGAGGGACCTTACCAAAGAAATGCAATCAGTGTCACCCAGTTTCTTATACCCTCAATGAATTCCAACAATAAAAAAAAAAGTGCCAACAACAATGAAGAAAGGACAGTCTCTTCAATAAATGATATTGACAAAACCAGATATCAACAAGCAGAATAAAATTGCACCCTATTTCACGCCATATGTGTATACAAAATCAACTCAACATGGGTTGACGACTTAAACATAAGACCTAAAGCTGTAAAACTACTAGAAGGAAAGAGGAAAAACGTCCCATGACATTATTCTGGGCAAAGATTTCTTAGATATGACCCCAAAGGCACAGGCAACAAACAAGAAGCTAATATCAAAAACAACTCAAACAATTCAATAACCAGAAAACAACCCAGTCAAAAAATGGGCATAACCATACAACTTCTCAAAAGAAGGCCTACACATGGCCAAAAAATTGGTGAAAAAAAAAAAGCGCTGATCGCTAATTATAGGGGAAATACAAATTAAAATCACAATGAGCTATCACCATACACTTGTTAGAATGGCAATTATCAAAAAGCCAGAAGGGGGGCAAATAGTGAGCCTTTGTACGCCATTGGTGGGAAAGTTATCATTATGGAAAATAATATAGAGCCTTCCTAGAAAACTAAAACGAAGATTACCATAAGATCCAGCCATCTAAATTTTGGGTCTATATCGAAAGAATTTAAATCATTATGCCAAAGGGATATTTGCACTCCCATGTACATTACAGCATTATTCACAATAGCTAAGATACAGAAGCAACCTTGTTGTCCAACAATAGCTGAATCAATAGAGAAGAAATGATATAAATATACAATGGAACATTATCCTGCTTTCAAAAAGAAATCTTGCCATTTTTGACATGGGTAAACATGGGAGACATTTTGCCAAATGAAATAAATCAGACACAGAAAGATATATACTGCATGATCTCAATTATATGTGAAACCAAACAAAGTTGAACTTTGTAAATAGATTACCAAAAATTCCATACTATTACCACCATAGTACCACGGTCGTTGTCAGAGGCTGCGGGAAGGGGGTGTGTGGGGGAAAGGGCAGGTGTTGATTGAAGGATACAAAGTTTCAAGTAGACAGAAGGAATATGCTCCCGTTATCTATTACACAGAATGGTGACTATAAAAATAATAACACACAGCAAATTTTGGAATTGCTAGAAAGAGTAGATTTTAAATGTTTTCACCACAAAAATGACAAATATATGAGATGATAGATTTGTGAGTTAGCTCAATTTAATCATCCCATATGGTAAACATATCCAAATATCACATTGTACCCCATAAATATACACAATTATTATTTTCCAATCAAAAATGAAATTTAAAAACACATATATTTTAAAACACTATATCCTAGAATTATCTTGCAAAGAAATTTCTAAATTCCATTGAGAATAAATATTGACTAGGAAAAAAGAGTGTTTATCCTCATACCCTAACCCACTAAATACTCAAGTTGAGAGATAGGGCATACTTATCGATAACTCCAATCCAAGGCAGAACAATAGCTAATATTTATCAAGCACTGGGTGTTTTGTGGCAGTGTAGTAAGCTCCTTTTGAATACACTCCTCCATTTTCACAACAGAGGCAGTGTTGTTAGACCCATATTTACAAATGAGAAAGCTGAGGTTTAAATGACACGCCTAACTCAAGCTCAGCACAATTGATTTAGTAGGAGAAGCAAGATTTTGACCCAAATGCATCTAACCTCATAATCCATGCTTCTGGCCAGTCTACGTGACTGTCTCACCATCATTTTCCCTGGTACCAGCCATTATGAGGATCCAAAGGATGAAGTAATCACTTCTAGCTGTGGTGAGGCAAGATTGAAGGCTTCGTGGAGGTGACTTTGTAGAATAAATGGGAAAGGACCTCCCGGACTGGATGAGCAGTATTCACAAAGGCAAAAGATAGGCCAGGGCTGGGTCACTGGGGAGGTGATCTGACAATAGACTCACATACCAGTGTGAATCACTTAAGCTTACATGCACTGATCCACAGCATGCCCTGTGCAGCCAGAGAGCAGTGTCTTGATATGGGATGCAATATACTTAAGTTCTACACATATGGGACCTGGAATCCGAATTTAACTCTGCTTTTTACCCAGCTGTGTGTCCCTGAGTGAGTTAGTCAACCTCTCTGTGCCTCCGTTTTCCCAGCTATAAAAAAAAGCTCATAATAGCCCCTAACTTAGAGTGATGTGAGACTAAAGTAAGGTGATGCACATGAAGAGTTTAGCACAGGGCCTGTGCTATCTCCCAACAAATGCTATTTCTGTGATAATTGTTAATATCCTTCTAATCCTGACATACTGTACCTCTAAGTATTGGACTGTGGGATTAAATTATCCTTAAAACTCAAGCTCTTGGGGAACTTGGACTCATAGAATCTCAACATCTCAGAATCATCAAACATTAGACTCCCAGAATTACAGAACCTTCAAAACGTAGAATAAAAATACAGTTCAAACAATAAAATTTGCCCTACAAATTTTCTCCTAAATGCTGCCCTCCTCCTTTTTCTTTTGGGGATTGGAACTATTATTTTGTCAGCTGGATCCTTGACTTTTCTCCCAGAAATATATATATTATTACTTTTTGGTTTGGTTTCAAGGAAAGACATTTGTGTTCTTTTTTCCTCCTTCCCTCTTTTTCTTCTCTCTCTTGTACTGAGGATATGATGTGATGGGTAAAATATCCAGAGCAATAAGTCAAAATTTCTGACAGAAATAATAGAGCCTGCATCCATTTCCAGCCGTTCTCCAAGTGATAACAATTAAGCCCCGGACAGTTTGAACTTTTTACAAAGAATTAATGATGCCTGTGAACACAGGGGGGAGAACAATTGCTAATAATTTATGAAGTCTTCACCAGCTCAAAGTAGTAAGTTTGGTAGAGTGAGGGGGAAGCTTTGAAAGGTAAACACTTTGAAAAGCCATTCTGAGGATCTGCCTTGTCAATTGAGAATTTACTACATTCCATTAAACAACCTAAAATAACTTCTATGGTAATCACCCTTCAGAAAGAGGCGCCGGTGCCGACAAAGGTATTATTAAGTTAAATTACCCTAAAAGTGTTGGATTGACAGAAAGGTTCAGTCAATGATTTGGAAAGCCGGGGTCCCTAAATGACACCAGCAAACAGATACTGATGTTCTGGGGCTGGAGAACTTGGCTGTACAAAACCTGGCGCTAACAGGATTTCAATTTGAGCTTTTAAATATTTCATGCTCCTCCTACGGATCTCAAGAGGAGGGCTGTGGGAGGCCAGGGCTCCCTCCACCCCTCCTCGCCTTGCCTTTCCGGGCCAGGATTTGAAAGGTAGCTCTGGGTGGAAATAAACAAAGAGGCATATGGCAAGGAGGGCTTGTCTCTTGGAGGGGAGAAGGGAGTGGTGAAGAGGGAATTCACCAGCTGGGTTTGATTAGGGGGAGGAATTAGGATTCTCAATTTATAGATAAAGGAAATGAGGTCTCTTAACCTGAGGCCACCCAGCGGGTGCGTGACGTTCACTATCTCAGTGACGGCTGATAGCTCCCCTATGTCAAGCCCAGTAAAGATGCAGCAGGAGCCTGTAAACATTTTTATAAATTCAATTACTATATAACATACACGAAAAACGTGTGCCAGTTATATGTGTACAACTCAATGAAACACACCTGTGTAACTGGCAACCCTCAACATTCCCAGGCCTCATCCCTCTTCCAGAAGGTTCAATGCCCCCCCCCCCATGTCACCACCCCAAGGGCAGTCACCATCCTGACTTCTAAAACACAGCTAAGTTTGTCCAGCTTGTGAACTCCATGTCAATTAGACTTGCATGGTATATATCCTTTTTTTATCTAGTTTATTTTACTCAAAATTATGTGTATGATTTGTCTGAATTTTTACATGTATTTGCTGTTTGTTCACGTTCACTGGTGCTTAGTTTTCTACTGTGTGCATGAGCCATAACTTATGGAGCCACACTCCCATTGGTGAGGATTGGGGTTGTTTCTAGTTGTGACTATTATGATACCAAGAGTGATGCTATCAACTTCTTTTACAAGTCTCTCGGTGCACATATGTACGTATTCCTGTTAAATTTATACCAAGGAATGAAACTGCTGAGTCACAGGATCTGTGTAAGTCTGGCTCTAGGGGATGCCGGCAAACAGATTTCCCAAACATTGTACCAATTTAATTTCCCACCAGCCATGTATCAGATTTGTGGTTGCCCCACCTTCTCACCCACACCTGTTACTTTCTTGCTTTCTAAAATATTTTAACCATGATGTTGTGTGTGCAACAGTATCATGTGATTTTAATCTGCATTTTTTGTTAATTCCGAACACATGTTTATTAGTCATTTTTATCCATTTTGGTGAAACTCCTGTTCAAGTCTTTTGCCCATTTTTTTTACAAGGTTGTCTGCCTTTTCTGGCTGACTCTGGGAGTCCTCTATACAGTCTACATATGAGTTCTTCATCAAGTATGTATTTTAAATATCTTCTCCTACTCTGTTTCATATCTTTTCATTCTCTTAGTATTGTCTCCAATAAACAGACATTCTCAATTTTAATTGTTAGTGTAGTTGCCTATTTTTGGCTCCCACACATATTTTCTGGCTGCAGGAATGCTGATGGGAATGGAAGGATCAAGGTGGTAATAGTTTTCCCCATTCTTGTTTTGCGTGCCTGAAATAAAGAAATCCAATATTGGGTGGTGTATTTAAAATAACATCCTTTGAAACATGTGATACTTCGCATACAGCTAACACATGCAAATATTCATCCAGTCGCCATGTATTTTTAAGGGCCAACAACGCACCAGACTCTGTCCTCAGCATTGGAGCTATGATAGCATTGACTGGGAAAACCAGGTCTCTGCTCTCAGGTACGTGCAGTAGAGGAGAAAGATCACACCCATCAACAAGCGTTCTTTGTACCCTCAATGAATCCCCAATAATTAAAACAAAAAAATTTTAAATACACAAAAGAAATTTCGGAGAGTTACTGACAAGTGCTAAAAGGAAAATTAAAAGGGCATTAGGGATGGAGTGACTTGGAGTGGTCACAGACACCTCTCTGGGGTGATAATTGCTCTGGGAATTTAAATGACCAAGGAACTGTCCTTGCAAAGTCCTGGGGGAAGAGGGCTCAGGCAGGAAAGTACAAAAGTTCTGAGGGTTTGTAGGTCAGAAAGGAAAAGAAAGTGACTTGTGTGCACTAGGTGAGGGGAGGTGGAATGAGACCCCTCGCTGGGTTGTGAAGGGCCGTGGTCCTAAGTTCCAACTCAGTGTGTGGTGGTGGTGGTGGTTGTCCTGTGCTCACGGTTATTATCGCTTTGGTTGTTATGATTATTAGGAATGGCTGTATTGTATTGTTAAATGCTGCTTTGTTTGGTGATTTGTTCCTTGTGCCCATGTGAATTTCCCAGGCACCAAACAGCAAGGTGGGCAACACTCATTCTGATACTTATATCACTTTGCTTCTGCTGTTCCTTCTCCCTCCAATATGCTTCCTTCCCTTACTCTCTTATAAACTCCTATATGCTGTTAGCCTAGACACCAGCTTCTCTGTGCAAACTTCTTCGTTTCACGGACATATACGCGCCCAGCAGAGTGACGCCCCTCCTCATCTTTGTACTTCACCATCACAAAATTTCTTATGGTGGGCTTACATTTTTCTCTGCCTCTTGGTCAGTGGTTTCTAAGCCAACAATGAGCCTTCCAATCCATGGGGCCTTCACGTTAAAGGAGTATAGCTCTAGGCCAGACATCTTCACCCAGTTAATTTCATCTAACCTCACAAATATCCCAGAATGTAGATCAAATATCCCAGCATGTGTTACCATTATTCCACTTCACAGATAAGGGCATTAAGGCTTTGAGAAGTGAAGTGACTTTTCACTTGGTCATCCTTTGGTCCTTGTGCAAATGTCACTCCCTCAGGAAAGTCCTTCCTGGCTAACCCAGGTCAGACCCAGCAATAGGCTCCCCTAGAGTCCTGCGGCTCCCTGGAGTAACATTAAGAGAGGGCAGAAGACCACACAAAAAGAATAAGCATGATAGAAACTGATTCTCCTGTGGCTCTCCCAGCTGTGTCATTCTAGAACTGCACAGGGTAAGAGGATTCTGGGGTCTAACAGTATTTCCCCCACCCCCATCCCCTGGTGCCTCCCCTACCTGGCAGGAGCCTCTTTCTGCCAACATAGGTTGCTTTGGGCCTACAGCACAGAGGACTCCTCTCTGCCACATGCGTGCCTGCCCCTTCATCCTTTACCAAGCTAAGCTGTCACCATACCACGCCTCCTTGCTGGGAGCTGGGGAAACAATTTATCCTACATGGTTCCCCACTGCTTATGGGATCCAGAGACTCCAGGAAGCCTGACAGTTGGGCATGTTCACATCTGGGAGCAATCAAGGGTCTTTTCAGGCTGCTCTGACTACAGGCCTGACCTGTCAGGGTGCTCAGGAGGGGGTACATCCCCTGGGGCAAGAAGCAAAGAGATAATTCTGGGCGAAAGCATTTGTCTTTCCTCCTTGTATGATTGTCTAGTGAGGTGGGAGCCTGTGTCCCTTGAAGACTAGACCTGAAATAAAGCAGACAGTAAGCAACCTGGAATTTCAAAGACCAGAAATGAGGCCTGCCTTGACTAAGCAACCTGGAAATTCAAAGACCAGGGATGAGGCCTGCCTTGACTTTTGACCTGTTCTGTGACCTTGAGCAAGTCACTTAACCTCTCTGAATCTGGGCAATGGTGTTAAATCTGGGGAATAAGTATAACTCTATTTCAAAGCAGGTGGGGACGTTAAATGAGATAATTCATATAAAGGACTTAACACCATGGCTAGCACATACTGGCACTCAATAAATTGTAGCTGTTTTGTTTTTTTTCTTTTTTTACAAATATTGTTATCTACAGCTCCTAAGGATGTCATTAGGACTGAGTGGGGTTACATATCTAAAACTTCTAGATAGGGCTCATCACAGAGTATTTACTTAATAATTAGTCATTCTGATCCCAAATTTGGAGTGCCACCGACTCAAGAGAATTGCAGTCCACCGTATGGTTCAGTTAGTCTCAACATGTTTCTGATATTTGCATGGATGGATGAATGGATAGGTAAATCTTAAATAATGTGATGCACATCATGGTAACATGAGCATATTTCCATCAGTCTTGAGAGCTAGTAGGAAAGGACTTCTGGTTGCAAAATGTTGGACACCATGGCTTCCCAGGAAGATAGTTCTAGGAGCAATTAAATCAGATGAACTGTGTTCCCTCGTACCATCCACTTTGATCATGCTTGCAACAGATTCTGCCACCCCTTCCCAGCATGCTTTGGGGGAACCTCCTTTGGAAATTCCCATCAGCCCACATTGGTCCTGATGCAGCTGTTATCTAGATTTAAGTATCCTCCCTCCAGACAGAATCCTAGAAGACTGAAGCTTAGGAAGGAGCTGAAGGATTGTGATACACATTTCATTCATTTAACAACAACCACCAATAGAACTATTTTAAAGAGTTCTACTAACTTCTAGGCACTATGTTAATTACTTTATGTGTGTGATTGCATTCAATATCACAGCATTCCAAGGACCAAGGCACATTTTATAAACAATGCACATCCATACATTCCATGTATAATTCTTGGGTACTTGTATTTTCTGGAATGACACAAAGCTCTCATGAATGTCAAATTCCAGCAGCTTTTTTTTTTCTAGGCTTTCTGATTATCTCACACTTTTTCTTCCCCTGGTGCTCAACTTTTCTGGTACCTTAGACAATATACTTAGAGTTTCTTTAAGGTAATTTAACACTTCCTAAAGATTGGGAATGTTGTCATTTTGCAGATGGGGTTAAGTAGGTAAGTGCAGATAGGGAAGGGAAAGGGCCCTGCTTTTGCAGCTAGCAAGTGGTAGAAGCAAGTTCCATTGCAAGTCTGTGCAATTCTAAAACTCCTACCTCCTCCTCAACAAAACCTCCATCCTAGATGAGGAAATTGAGACCCAGCAAAGAGAGGTGACTTGCCCGAGGTCATACCCGCTGTTGAGGTCCAGAGCCCAGGTTAGAATGCCCTCTCTTTGCTTTTTCTCCTAGCCAAAGTCCAGAGCAACCTCTTCAAAGAATCACTTAGCCCCCTCGCTCCCCAGTGTGGCACCTCTGTCTCCAGCCACAGGAGAGACCCAGATTCGCTTTGTAACCATCCCCAATATAAAATGAGAAAAAATATTTTAGTTGGATTTTCTCCTCTTGAAAGCTAAGATTTTTCCTGGTCTGGGCACCTTGGAAATCTCCCAGTGTCAGCCATCATCAGCTGTAACTGGCACCCCTACTAATAAATTGAGAATGTCACATCTCCCAAACTGCATTATTACCGTTTATAATTTTGATTGTTCATTTGCATACGAAAATTAGTCCTGTGACATGCGTGAATTTTATTTTATTCTTGAACTAATTATAAACAAGAATGCCACATTATTTACATAACTAATTATTGTTCCTTATGTTCTCCTGTTTTTAAATGGGAGCCCATTCTCCATTGGTTGACTACAGAGATGAAAAATCCAAGAACATTTCTAAAGTTTAGGAACTTGTTCTATTTGCATCAAATACAAATTCCTTTGAATGAGAGATAATATGCTTTCCATTTTAATAGGCCTAAATTAGGTTGATCTTAATTTATAGTTAATTTGAATGAATAATTTCTGTCTACCTGAGTCTGTTTTTCAGCAGCTCATTGTAAATGTTTATTAACCCATAAATCTGCTGCCTTCCTTTAGGAGGGAATTTTAAGGGCCACCCCCTCCACACTGGAGAGAGAATGATACAGAGGGAAAAAAATCAAAAACCCACAAAAGCGGTTTAAAAACCCTGATGTAAATCTTCATTCTACAAATCATATCCTGTGTGCCTTTAGGCAAATACCTAACCCTCTCTGAGCCTCAGGTTTCTCAGTCATTAAATGAGTGGGTTGAATTAGATGGTCCTTAAGATTCTGACTCAAGCGGGGGGCGGGGGCCTATTTATTATCATCCTGTCATATACACACACACACATCTCTTGTTTTTCAAAATCCAGCTCTTTGACTACGATCTTAATGGGTCTTTACTCATGGAGAATGGATTTATTTTCTTGGACACTGTAGAAGAGTTCAAATTAAAAAAAAAAAAAAAACCCCCCAAGAAGAAGACTCAACCAAGAAGAGGACCAAGGGACTGTGCCAGGCACTGTTCAACCTTTGAGAAGATAGGCACTGGGCAGATAGCATGGCTGAGATTCAACAAGGCCTCCCACTGCCAACCAATCATACCATGAAGATAAAAACTACATGGCTGCATCTCCAGAAGGAAGAAATTTGGAGTCCCAAAGACCTGGGTTTCACCCCTGTGTTATCAGTTCCTCTCAGAGACAATTTAACTGCCCTGAACCTCAGCGTATCAGGTGAGAATAACAATCCTACCTACTTCCCAGGAAATTACTGGGAGGATTAAATAAGATAACAATGTGCAAATTGCCTGGGATATAGCTGATGCTCAAAAGCTAAATCCTGTCCATTCCTGCTCATAAGTTGGCCTCTGGAGGTGAGGAAGAAGAGGATAATGATAGTAACCAACATTTATTGAGGGATTAATAGGTTCTGCTTCTTCAGATGTTGACCCAAGAGTGACCCTTCAGGGGAGTATCTTTTAACCCACATGATGAGGTCATACTCATCATTGGAAAATGTCAGAGAACCATACACACTCCCTTTACTGCAGCAATTATGCTCAGTTTCATTTTTCTTTGCATAATTTCTCTCTCTATCATCATCACCACCCTCCAGCTTCCAACAGAGATAGAGACCATGTCTGTTTTTGTCTCCACCATATCCCTCAAGTCCAAGCCAGCCTTAAATTAATATAAAGGCAGAAAGACTAAGGACTTGTCCTAGACTATCTTATTTAGTCTTCATAGAATGGGCCCTGCTGTTGTCAAACCCATTTTATAGACAAGGAAACTAAAGCTCAGAACGACAATGTCTAGCTGAGAGACCAGAAAGACTCCCCAGCTTTCCTAAGCCATAAACATTCATTGTGGTATACCACTGAAGTGTGTAGTTGTTACGCAGCACTATCATGCCAACTGATAGCTGATACACATTTGTGTATCATTTTACATTTCACCAAGCAACTTCTTGCAAGTTGTTTCTTCTGAGCTTCTACATCCTTATCCATAAAAAGAAAGAACAAGTTATTTTCTCTAGTTCCCACAATGAGCAAAGAAAGGGAGACCTTTTTCATTCATTCCACACATACGCATACAATAAACAGTTCTTCAGTGGCCACCTACTATGTTCCAAACTTTGTTCTAAGTGTTGGGTTTTCAACAGAAAAAAAGAAGAAGAAACATAAGTTCCTCCCCTCATTGAGCTTAAATCCAATCTCCTTTTTCATATACACCCATTATGCATGTATTTACCTATCATATTTCTTGTGAACACTTACTGAGTGTCTAGAAATGTGCAGGCAATTGAGGAAAATACTTTATCCTTGAGGACCTGACAGTCTCACAGGGTAAATACCGTTTTCATTACTGCCCATCACGCCCACAGGACAAGCCGCCTTCCAAAGGCACGAGTAGCAGAGACATGAACTCCAAATAGGTCACAAATGTGAACTTAAAATAAAACAAGTTTGAGGAGGGCAGAAGTTGGAGTTGTATCCGTACAGTCCTGGCCTGGGAAGGACTTTTCATTTGTATAATACAATTGCCCTGCTAAATTGATTTATTAATTTGTTCACACAATTGTTCCTGTAATTAAATGAGAGGACACTGAAGAGAACCTACAAAAAAGGTCTGTGAGCTGGAATCTGGGGGCCTCTCACCCACTCTGTTCAGTGATCAGACAATGGGAATGTGATCAGTAATTGGATGTTTTAGGGACAGACACAGTTGTCCAAGCAATCATGGAGCTAACTAGCCCCAAAGTTGCCAATGAATTGTAGTCTGAGTCTTTGTTAATGACACATCCTTTGTTTTCCTCAGTCTCATTATTTATTATTCAAAGGGGTTTGGAGTTCGAAGGAACCTTAATTGGAATAGGCAGCAAATCGCACATAGACAACATTTCTGGGACATACCTGAGAAAGGAAGGTCCTCCAAGCTTCTCAAAAATGCCTGTTAATATGGAACTCACCAACTTACAAGGAAATGCAACCAAAGCAACGTCTTGTGAAATATCCACGTTAGCCGCCAAGCCCATCAGACCATGGGTGTTGATTGACAGCTACCCTTCTTACTAACACAGGTCAGCTAAGGGTGCCCGAGCTTGTGTATCTCTGTCCATGGTCCTGAATAGTAGGGCTGGAGAAATACAGGAGGTGGGGGTGCAGAGAGGGGAAAGGAAAGAAAAGGGGAGAGAAGGAGAAAGGGAGGGAGGGGGGCTGGAAGGAGGAAAGGAACGAGAGAGATTATTAGAGAGACACTATTGTTTTGACATGTTTTTCGAGTAATTGCAGTTACCAAGAAAGAAAATTGTTTTCCTTCGGAAAGTCAAGAGAGCACTTACTTCCCCTTCACCTCCCCCAACATTATCCTTGTAAGTGCAAGACTGTCAGCCTGTGGTTTTGTTATGTTCAAAATCCTGTGCTGAGATTAAGCCCTGCACAAGACGTGGGTTGAAGAGCAAGTCCCAACTTCATTAACCACAGGAGGAGGCTCCTCATCTCCCCGGGGTGGGGGGGGGCTTGGACAGTGGCCATTACTGCCATCCTATACGTAGAAAGTGTGAGATGGCAAATAGGACAGCTGTGTTGTCATCCTACTCCTGCATCCTTGTGCTATGTGGCTGTAGACAAGCATCTTTCCAGCCCGGCTCTTGAGTATCATAATTTCAAAGTCAAGGAGTCAGGCTAAACTAATTTTGAGGTCATCTGTCCCTCTTCTGGCATTCGGAGATTTCTGAGCCAATTTTTTTCAAGAAGTGAAAGAAAATCAACATTTTCTAACTTAAAATGCCCCCCCAAAAGGGAAGCATTTCTACATTATTGGGCAACTACTGGACCAAATAGCAGAAATTCAAGAATGAGTTCTTCAACGTAAGAATTACATCTTTTCCTCCCAAACCATTGGTGACCCAGCATCTCCTCTGTGCACTGCTTCCCCATTTACTCTTAACAGCAACCCAGGGGGCCAAATCCTATTACTATTCCCATATACAGATGAGGAAACTGAAGCCCAAGAAGAAGTGACTCACTCAAGATTGCTTGGAGGAGCTGAAACTTGGAACCTTACCTTGTCTGAGTCTAAATTATTTCCACTCCCCTGGGATGCCAGTCGAGGATCATTCTGAGCATACAACCTTCCCTGACGAGCCCCCTGACATAGGGCAGATTCTTAGTTCCCCCAGCCTCTCTGAAGTGGTTCTGTTCTGGCTTCTTGGGTATCAGGCTTTCACTAAAGCCTCTGCCAACTAGTGTTTTTCCAGGGTACACGTGAAGCCAAGCTCCAATCCCAAGCAGAGAGACCTAAGACTGGCTTTTAATTAGGAGGTCCATGATTGTTTGTTGTGACTTTGATGACAAGCATTCTGAGGTAGCCTCTGAGACTGGGGGGATCCTATTAAACAAGCAAAATGGCAAAAAGGCTTGTGCAGGGTTCACATCAGAGGACACACATAGGAAGGGAGGATGAAGGAAAAAAATCTTTTCTCAAAGACTATATTGCTGCTTCAAGACCCAGGTCTAAGACTAACAGGACCTTCCTCTGGTCAAGGCAGAAGGCAGGCTTTCATATACCTCCCTGCCCAGAACTCCCCCCACTTCCCAGACATTGGAAGGGAAAGCTATTCTGTGTTCCGTCCATGTCTGCACAGCCAGAGAAAGGCTTCTCAGAGTATTAAGTCTCAGAGCTGGAAGGGATTTGAATACCCTCATTGAAGGGCACTCCCCTACCCCCCAACCAGCTGTGAACATGAGAATGGTTTCTCTTTGATTTAGATAAGATTTGTGTTCCTGAAATGCAAACTTCATTTATTATAGGTATTCTCTCTGTAGACATTCCCTGAGGACATGTTTACTGAAGTCTATATTGTGTGTCACGGGTGGGTCTGGATTCTGAAGCCATTGTGGTGAAAAGGAACAGTTCCTATCTTCAGTGGACATGCAGACACTTGTCACATTCCCCAGGTATACTCTTTACCAGGTTGAGCTCCTATGGTTTCTTCAACTGTTTCTTTTAGGCACCATTCTGATCATGCACCAATTGGTCATCCAAGAGTCACAAACGTCCTACATAGATAAGTATCCTGGGAGCCACAGTCATGGTCCAACTCACACATGCCAGACCCAAGCTTTTATAGTTTTTTACAATTCAACCTTTCAAAAGATAGTTACTGAGTATTTACCAGGTACAGAGGGTCCAACTGAGAATAAAAACAAATATGGAATCTGGGACCTTTCTGACTAGTAAGATTAAGAGGCATTCATCAAAGAGGAATGAGAATAAATTTGTGCCAGTGGCATCAAGTTTGATGGTGGAAGGAACAGGCATGATGAGAAAGGGTGAACTGTGGAGGTGGGTATTGACCCAGCTGGGAGACACAGGCAGGGAAGGCTTCTGGGAGGAGCTGAGCTTCATATCAAGACCTAAAGGATGGGAGACTGAACCACGTGATGCCTAAGCACAAGGTCAAGCCCAGGAAGGCCCCAGGGTGCCCATGAGGATGCATGTCTGAAGACATGAAAAGAGGCCTTGAGATTGGCAGGGGCAGGTTAGGGTAGAAGAACCCAAGATAGGGTGAGAAAAGGAGCCAGAGTTGGGCCACGTGTGCCCTTGCTTGGCAAATGAAGGCCTTTGAGTTTTTCTCCAAGTGCAATAGAAAGTCACTGAAGGCAGAGAATGGTGAGAGCTGATGGAGGGGAAGAAGCAAGTAAGGAGGGGAGGGCACTAGAAAGGAAGCTGTCACGGTGGGCCGCACCCACATGTTCACCCCCTTGTTCCTCACCGATTTTCACATTCACTCCCAGAGCTTCAAGAAGAGACAGGCAGACACAAGGTGGGGGGAAACTGGTCTGTGTGGGGGCTGGGGCACAGATGGGGTGGAGGTTTGGGGAGGCCTCATCTTTAGTTTTTCTCTCTGGTTTCTAGGCCTCAGCTCCTTCATCTGTAAAATGAGAGCTTGAGGAGTAGGACTCACACAAGGAGGGGACTTCAGACAGTCTCCTGAAAAAAAAAAGGATTCTATGCATGTGAGTCTTCCATTCCCAGTGGAATAAACATCATACAAGGTGATGAGTTGCCCATCCTTAGAGATATCAAGTGAGGCTGAGAAACCTACAAAAGAAGAAGAAGAAAGCTTAACAATTATTTTCCCCCACAGCACCTGCCAGTTCCTGGGATTTTTCATACCTTATTAAATGCTTTTTACCAAAAAAAATCGTGAGGTCAAAATAGCCCCCTTTTACAGAAGAGGAAACTGAGGCCTATATAAGCAAAGTGACTTGCCCAAGATCACTCAACTAGCAGTGATGTGTACAACATGCCAGAGACTTTGCTAGGTGCACACCGGGTCTTACATCATCTCATCTCACAACAGTCCCATGAGGTATGTTGTTGTCCCTATTTTGTGGATGAGAAAGCTGAGGCAGAGAGAGGTCACATGACATACCCAATGTCCTACAAGTGAAGAACAAAGAATGTCTTATTCTATCTCGGGAGCCCTGATTCCTGCCCTCAATACTAAATGTCCTCGTAAAATTTTAACTCTCATTTTCAAGGTCAATTCTGGTTGACTCGAGTCCATCCTCTATGCCTCGCCCACTCTGCAGTCCCTCTGTCCTCTGGGAATCTGTAAATTTCTTCCTATGTTAGTTTGCTGGGGCTGCTGTAACAACCACAAAGCAGGTGGCTTAGAACAACAGCATTTACTGTGTCATGGTTTGAAGGGCAGAAGTCTAACATCGAGGTGTCAGCAAGGCCGCCGGTCCTCCAAGCACGCGAGGGAGGGACCATTCCAGGCCTCTCTCCAGAAAGCTGATAGATAGCTCTTTAGCTTGGAGCAATAAAACTCCAGTCTTCACGTGTGTGTCTGAAATCTCCCTTTTATATAAGGACACCAGTCATATTGGATGAAGGCCCACTGGACCCCAGCATGACCTCATTTCAACTAATTCCATCTGCAACCACCCTATTTCCAAATAAGGTCACATTCTGAGGTACTGCTGGTTAGAGCTTTACACAAAAAATCAATGTGAGAATTTTTGAAGAGACGTAATTCAACCTATCACTCCATCCAACCCCATGTGTCTTTGCCTTTAGAAGCAGGTAACAAGGCCCTGGGTGGCTAAGGGTCTTGTGTCCCCTCCTTCCACTCTGCCCCAACCACAGCTCACACCTCAGCCCCAGATCCCCACTGCTCTCCCTGGGATCACACCTCGGCCCAGATCCCCACTGCTCTCCCTTGGATCCTGGTGTCATTCTGCATTAGTGACAGTCTGAGGCCTTGGCTTCCACTGAGGTAGAACAACCAGGGAGCAAGGAGAAAGCCCTCATCCCTTCCAGAAGAGGCGGGAATATATTTCATACGGTGAGAGAGAGAGGAATTCGGCACAGCCACCTCCTGCAAATACAACATGACACCTCGTAATGGGGCGATATCAGTACAAATCCAGCCTTGTGGCGGCCTGGAGCCTCCTGGTAATTCTTCACATATTGTGCTCATGTCACTGTAAATAAAACCACCAAGCCCAGGCTCCCACCACAGCCAGCGGATCGGAGGAGATCATTCCCATTTCTGCAGCTGAGAAGACTGAGGCCCTCATCACGCAACAGGTTAATGGTGACCAATTGGGCAAGAACCAAGAATGCAGAGAAGGAAGAGGCAGGGATGGCCCTCAAAGCCTCATCTAGAGAGGGGGAGCAAGGTAGAGATGTCTAGAAGGGGTGAGGATGGGGGGAGGCAGGAGGAGCAGATAAGGCTGGACGAAAGAGCTCAGTGCTGAAGAACAAGCAGGAAAGACGTGAAGCCCAAGGACGTCACTGGAAATCAGATGGACTTGGGCAAGAGCTTGAGTGAAGAGCTGGCGAAAGGAGAAACCGAAGTCAGGCATTCCCAGCCGGGGCACTGGGTTTTCACAGAGAGATCCCAAGTCAGATGGAGATGCCGTCATGCTTCTCATGCTTCCTCCTGAGCAGCCCATCCAGCGGGGCTCCCAGCCACTCCAGGGAGGTAAGGAAGGCTGCCCCATGTCTAGGACAAACACAGAGCTTCAAGGCAGTCCTCTAGTTTTTGCAGAAAATTTATAGCACCAGTGAAAGAACCAAGACTGAATCTTGAATGTGGGGCTTGGGAAGGATATTGGTTATCTTTCCTTTACCTTTGCCCCCATGTCCATCCCTACTCTGTTCTGAGTCCTGGGAGGCTGGCTTCTGGGACTACATCACATCGTCTTCTGGGTCAAAGTGAGATGATGAATCAGGATGGGCCAGATGCAGTGGCTCACGCCTATAATTCTAACACTTTGGTAGGCTGAAGTGAGTGGATTGCTCGAGCTCAGGAGTTTGAGATCAGCCTGAGCAAGAATGAGACCCAGTCTCTGGAAAAAAAAAAATAGGTGGGCATTGTGGCAGGTACCTGTAGTCCCAGCTACTTGGGAGGCTGAAGCAAGAGGATTGCTTGAGCCCAAGAATTTGAGGTTGTTGTGAGTTGTGACTCCATGGTGCCCAAAATTTTAAGGTTGCTGTGAGCTGTGACACCACAGTGCCCAAGAGTTTGAAGTTGTTGTGATCTGTGGTGCCACGGTGCCCAAGAGTTTGAGGTAGCTGTAAGCAATGATGCTATGGCACAGGGTGACAGAGTAAGACTCTGTCTCAAAAAGAAAAGAAAAGAGATGAATCAGGGTGGGTGGTGGCCAGCCAGTACCAGATACTAAAAGGCAAACGGAGATCTTGTCATAAGGGTGAGAAGACTGCTTGAGGGTAAAGCATCACAGAGGAAAGCGAGGCTGAAGGAGAAATGTCTGTGTACTTTATTCAGTCACCTGGATTCAGCCATGCCTGAATGTCTCCCTCTGAACCAACAAGTTTCCTGTTTTCCTTGAACCAGCCTCTGCATCCAAAGGAGTCCTGATCGGCATGTGTGTTGCTGTAAAATGAGTAATTCGCTTGTAATTAGACTGACCAGCGTTTTAATCGCAGCTTTGCGTGACTTTGGGCAAGACGCACAGCTGCTCTCTGAGCCTATTCTTTTATACTTGAGATCTTCTGAGGAGAAGAACAAAATAAAATGACTCCTGGAAAAGCACACAGATACATGAGGTACGCCCAATAAATGAGACTTTGCCTTGAACTCTCTCCCCTCTCTGGATCCCAGTCTCCTAATAAGGAGAACTTGGCTCTTAGCACTGATGATCTCATATGTTTCACAAGTCAGCCCACATACCATCTTCCCCCACTCCCTGGAAGATTAGTAAAAAGTTATCATCCTGTGTGATCACATGCAAGGGGCATCACCTCCTTGTGGCTCAGGTTCCTCAAATGTTTAATGAAGAATTAATATTACTTACCACATGGGATTGTTGTGAAACTAACTTCATTAATGCGTGCAAAGCATTGGAACCCAGTCTGGAACATAAGTGCTCCACGCAGGCTGGCTATTTTGCTGGTGGTGGTGGTTTTAACTGAGTACCTTCTGTGGTAGACACATCTGTATTTCCACCATCTTATTTAGGCCTTGACAACGCATCCCGCTGGGAGGGGGTGGGTATCGTCCCCGTTGCGCAGATGGGGAAACAGACTTGGAGAAGTTGCATTGCTTCTCTGAGTGTTGAAGCTGGGATGTCAGTAGAAGTTCTGCTCAAATCCAATATCACCTCCCCACCCAAACCCAGCCAGCCGCAGGCTCTGAGCTTAGAAAGGCAGTCAGCCTGTGTGTCCTTTTGGCCCATAGCAAGCAAAAAGCCCTCCAGAGAATGTCCCCAAGTTTGCTTCTGAAGTCATCTCCTTCTGCTAGCACACTTTCTGTTCATGTGAGTGAAACCCACTAAGTGGTATGGTGTCTTCTCTAATTATAGGCTCCCCAGCCCGTGCCAAGAGGAAGTTGGTTAATGTACACTTGAGTAGATTTCAAATCAGATTTTGTGAGTCCCCAGCAAGAGGGAAGGAGGCCAAGTCCTTCCCCGGAGAAGAGTAACGGGAAATGCTGTCAGCTCAAGAGTCTTCCTGGCTTCTCCCTCACTGGGGCAGGTGACGCTGCCACCCAGGTTGCAGAGCTCTCTCCCTGAATTCTTTTTCTCTGCTTCTGGTCTTTTCCAGAAGCAAGGAGGCTGGTTTGGGGTGCGTGGGAAAGGGAAAACAATCAGAGGTGCTAGGATGGAGAAGGTATAGCTAAGTGGAAACACTGCTTTGGAGTCAGATGAAGCTGAATTCTAAGCCCAGCTCTGCCTCATCTTAGCTTTCACAGCCTCTCTGAGTCTCAAATATCAAAGCCAGTGCTTTCCCCACATTGATCCAAGGTAGCTGTGCATGGCCGTATGTCACAGTGCTTATTCCACATTTATCTAATATTTATTCGTGGCCTACTCTGTGCTGCTCTGGATTACCAGGAATAAGATGTAGCCCTGGGCTCCTTGGAAGTCCCTAGTCTAACTGGAAGCAAGCCACTTACATGCATGCTTACCACGCATTGTGAGGAGAGAAGGCGAGGGCGCTACAGGAAGGTGGGGCATCGGACCCAGAACTGGTGCATCGGGGAAGACTTCCTGGAGGAGGCACATCTAGGCTGGAACCTCAGGAGTGACTCAGATGAGCCTGGAGGACGGGTACACTTGGAAGAGCCCATAGGGAGGTTCAGGAAGGAAAGAAAATAGTACATTCCAGAAATAGTGCTTAGAGTGGCTGAAAAGTAGAGAGGAGAAAAAAGAAAAAATGGCAAAAATACAGAAATGGCGTTCTTAAAAATCATGAAATTCAATAGTGCCAGTCAAAATAACATAAAGTAGGAATATTTTACAATGTGGGAATTAATCAGGAGGAGTTACTGGGTGAGTTAAGAATGATACCACCAAGTGAGCCCTAATGATGTAAAAAAAAAAAAGAGAGAGAGAGAGAGAGAGTGAGAGAGAAAGAAGAGAGAAGAGAGAAGGAAAGGAAAGTAATGTACGTGCGGATGTGTTCTGAAAGAATCCAGAAGGACACACATAAAACTGAGAATCGGAACTATCCTCAGGGAATGGGATCATAGATGGGTTTTTCTTTGTTTTTAATTTCTCCATTTGCTGCAAGGAGCCTGCATTGCATTTGCAATCAGAATCTGGTTGTTTAAACAGCAACGTTATTAGTGTAGACAGCAACGGTGGGGTCTAGATCTGCCGCTTCTTACCGAGCAGCACAGCATAAACATCCCTCCCGCAGGGCTGTCTGTGTGCACCGTGGGAGCCCCTCGGAGCAGAGGCCGGTGGGCCTTTCCTCCCGCTTATCCTTCATTCCATACAGATTTATGAAGAACCTGCAGCACGGTGCAGGGCTGGAGCTAAGGACTCGGAAGTTCACCAGACCCTTCCCCTGCCTGCAGGAGGCTCAGCCTGGTGGGATGCAGGCAAAGGAAGCGGATGGTTATCTCTTGGAGCATGGCCGGAGCTCAGCGCAGGAGAAGCACGGGAGAAAGAGCAGCCTCCCCAGCACGTTGGAGGAACACGGCACACCCGTGCACAAACTCACTCTCCCACACTCAGTCCTGCATTCGGCGCCGCCGTTCCTCTCTTCATTGCGTCTCTTGTTCTGTCCCTGAGGTCTCCATCGCAACCCTGACCCCACATCCACCTCATTGGTTTCCCCATTCCATAACTTTCTAATCAGAAAACCCCCTGAACGGCCACCCTGTAAATGCGCTGGGCTCCTCGGTAGGCATTCTAGATTCATGACACCTAGTGTGGACCTCACAGGAAACCCCCCAGGAGAGGGAGTGGGTGAGAAAGGGCTCTGTGGAAAGTTAAAGGGTGGATGTGGCTTAATTACAGCTGAAGGGAGCATTGATTATAGCCAGACCCTGTGATGGGTACTTTATATGCTTTATTTTCTTTTTTTTTTTTTTTTTTTTGTTTGCAGTTTTTGGCCAGGGCTGGGTTTGAACCCGCCACCTCCAGTATATGGGGCCAGCGCCCTAGTCCTCTGAGCCACAGGCACTGCGGAGTGTTTTATTTTCTTAAACTTCCCTGATAACCCTGCAACGTGATGCTGTCATCCCCATTTTACAGATGAGAAATTTGAGGTCAAGAGAGGTCAGAAGGGAGGACTCTGGTCAACTCTTGACGTAAATCCAATTTATAAACAAAACAGTACAAAACCTTAAGCCAAAGAAAAGAACCTATAAACTCACATAGCAGAAAACTCTAAAAAACAATATCAGGCGTGACGGGATCCAGACACTCGGGAAGCTGTCTTTCTGCATCTCTTGGTGGCTTTCTTCTGTGGTGGTTTTATTCTCAAGAAGACTCTTCCTTCATGGAAGTAAATAGCCAAGAGGAACTCTAGGTTGCCCCAAACCAACTTGGCAACCAAAGCAGAAACTCCAGTCTCATGGGGCCAACTCCAGGGTCATGTAGCCATCCTACCTTCTCTCCATGGACAGGAACGTTGAAATGTGCCCGTTCTCCAGGTTGGAGAGGGCTACAGAATGTAACAGAAAACCATTTCCACAGAAGAAGAACAATAACCTGTTACCAGCCCACAGGATGGACATGAGGCCGCCCAGCTGCAAACATCCGTGACCTGGAGATTTGACCCAGCCCCGCCTCACTTCCAGCCTGCGTGCTGACCGGTCTGCTCACTCCTTCTGCTTCGATTGCCTCTTCCTAACTCCCCGGCCCTGACTGACCCTGCTCAGAGTCCCTTCCCACACCCTTCAGCCCTGAGTGCTGGTACTTACAGTCACGCCAAGTGAGTGATGAATGGTGATAGCTTTGAAGGACCTTCAAAGGCAACAGGGCAGCAGCCAGCTTGGAAGCAACTTTCCCAGAGGGTTGAAACCCCAATGCAAACACACACTGTGGGTCCTCTCGGGCTGTCCGTGGATTATCCCCTTTGCTCCTTTGCCCGTCTCCAGTTTGCACCTGTGGGCGAAGCAAGACATCCAGGGCTGCTCTATAAGGCAGAAATCTTAACAGAAATAGAATCATGAGACCATCCACTTGACACCCAAATAAGTTTCTGTCCTTCGATTCTCAGAGGCCCAGGTGACTTCTTGTCCTTCTCTGATTCTCCTCTTCTTTATGGCAAGACCTTGCCCAAAGTTGGCAGAACCAGGAGGTGGCAGCAAAGCCAGGGATTCACGCAGAGAAAGAGGAAGAGAACTGATATTGATTGAGCACCTACTATGTGCCAGGCCTACACAGAGGACCTTTGTCCAAACTACAGGGCAAGTTTGACGCATAAACAAGGGGCTGATGCATGAGACAGGGGACAGCCTGGCCGTGCTGTGGCTCAGCTGTACAGCACGGCCTTGGATGACTGGACTCCGTGGAAGGGAGGTCCTAAAGCATACTTCCATCTCAACATTCCAGATTGTGTGATCAAGGCCATTCAGGGGCTGGGGGGCCTCTGGGTGCTTTTTGCCCCAGGACCAGAACTGGGGCCACAAGATGATGGGCAGCTACAGCGCTGAATGAGGGAAGCTGTGACTAAGAGAAGCACGCCCTGCCTCTCAGATCCAACCTTTCTAACACAACCCCTGCCAGCCCCTCCACCTCCAGCCCCAGCTCTATCTCTCACACTCTGCACCCAACCACTTCAAAACACTTGAACTTCTGGGAAAACCTCCATCTCCCTCCCCTCCAGGCCTTTTCCCAGGCTGTTCCTTCTGCCTGGGACTCCTTTTCTTTCTACCCATTCTCTCTTGCTAACTTTTATCCATCCTTCTGCCCCCACTCCCTTCCTCCACCCCCAAAATTAGTTTAGCTGCCTCCTGTATACTCCATGGGCTCCTGTGCTCCCCGCCAGAGTGCTTGGGAAGGTGCTGTGAATTCCCCTTGGCTTGTCTGTCTTCCCCGACTATAAATTCCATGAGGACAGGATGGAGCTAGTTCACAGGAGGTACTGAAAAAGAGTGAACCCCAGGTAAATTAGAACAATAATGGGAATCCCGAGATTCCTGGGAAGATTGTGCCCCCCCAAAACCCACAATGCTCCAAGCAGATTTGCTCCACTAGTTCCCAAGACTGCTATCTCCCCACAAGCTGCATTCTCAGCAGCAATAGTCATAGGATCGTAGTTGTCATATTTCTAGCTGTGAGACTCTGGGCAGGGGACCGGTCCTCTTGTTCCAAAACCATTGCAACACCCTCTTCTTTGCCCCCTGAATTCCACCATTCTCCCCGTCCTCCACACAGCAGCCAGGGTGATCCTAGGAAAAGGCAGATCAGATCACATTCCCCTCTGCTCATGACCCTCCAGGTCTTCCCAATCTTACTAAAAGCCCAAGTCCTTAAAATTTTCTACAAAGTCATGCAGGTTAAGTTTTAGAAAGAAAAGGCACCAGAAGGACCCTCACCCCCACCCCCAGCCAGAATAGACTTTTATCACACAGTCCAGAATGTTGAGATAAAAGAATCCTTGGGGTCATCACTTTGATTTTTCTAAATGGAGAAACTGAGTCCTGAGATAGACCCAAGCATGTACCCCTGGGATCACTGCCAGTGGATCCCAAGGAGGATCTCAAGGAGGATCCCAGGAAATCCTGGAAGGAGGCAGGACTAGGCAGATAGAGAAGCCAGTCTGCGATGCAGGCCCGGGGGCAGCCTCAGTCAGCACCCCCACCACCACCAGGGATCCCCAGAGCTGATGCAGGCCCAGTGGCAGCCTCGGTCAGCAACCCCCCCTACCAGGGATCCCCAGAGCTGATGCAGGCCCAGGGGCAGTCTCAGTCAGCACCCCCCCCCCCACGGATCCCCAGAGCTATAATGGTCCATTCAGGATGGACCACAGTGGGAAGAAATGGCCAGGCCTTATACCCCTGCTGTGGTAGTCACTGGATATGGGTAGCTAGGAAGGACAGGTGACTCTCCAAAGCCCATAGCTGAGCCTCCTCTGGCCAGACTGATAGCCAAGGGCATCAGGCCAAGGACAGTATTCCCTGTGGCTATGGTCAAAAGGCCTTTCTGCAAGGAGACCCTAACAAAGGCCCCCCCGAATCTGCCCCCTTTACCTCTCTGGCCTGGGTTCCCCACCCTCAGCAGCATCCACCCTGGCCTCTTCATCCTCCTACACACATCAAGTTCCCACCCCAGGAAGGAATCTTCGCTCACGCCGGCCCCGCCACCTGGAGTGCTCTTCCTCCAGCTCTTCCAATGAGTCTTTAGGACTCTGCTCAAATGCCACTTGACTTAAGCATCCTTCCTTACCACCACCTCCACCAAACTAATAAAGAGAGATTTGGGTGACTCAGATGGATTCTTGTTTAACTCATGACCCTTCAGTGGTGACCAGATATGGCGGTAGAGCATAAGCCAACTCCTTGGGAGTGGGGGTTGGACTTGAACTTCTGCACAAAACTAGTAGCCTTGACTCTGTGATGACTGGTGGGGTGGCAGCCCATGCTCTTCACTTGTCCTCTGTCACTGCTGCCATCTGACAGATGGTATAATCCTGTTCATTTGTGATTTGTCTGTCTTCCCTCCTGACACTTGGTGCAAGGCCCAACAGGACTCTGAGCCCTGAACCTGGTTTGCAGTAGGAACTCAATGACTACCTCTGGCAGATGAGATTCATACGACATTAGGATGTCATGTTGGAAGCCAGCCCAGGGAGGAACAGAGGTGCAGAGAGAGGCCAGTTTGCACAGGGACGCAGAGGATGCTTGGAGTGGAGACCAGACCCAAGTGGACCTTAAATGAGCCAGGTGTCCCCCAGATAGGTGGAGACAGAGCAAGACCCAAAGGGAGGACTGCACAGCTTACAGCAGAGCTCTGGTATTTAATACACTGTGAGGCCCAACAGTCACCCACCAGTCCTCAACCAAGCCTCTTTCTTACAAAACACGATACTTTGTTCTTTTGTTTTTAAAGCAAGCATGAAACAAAGTTTACTGAGGAAGAGAAAGATAGGTTTACAGAGTAAGAGCGAGATCCAGGCTTACAGAGCAAGACACATTCACTACAGACAGAGATCCCGCCCCCATTGTCTCCACAAAGAAAAGGCAACAACCATATTTATTGAGTGCCTACTCTAAGCCAGGCAAGTTCTGAGTTCAGAGATGAGTCTGGACACTTGCCATGTGAACTTAGAAAAGATCCTTCACCAGTGTCTATGTACCGTCTTAAAACGAGAATGATAGAGTTGCCGTCAGAATTAAGAGAATTAACCCAGGTAAAGTGTTTCAGTGAGTCCCCGGCATAGAACGAGCACTCCATAATGTTAACCCCAACTGCACCACAGATGCGAACCCTGCCATGGTGTGGTGGAGTTTGCCATGAGCAATCTATTAACCAGCACACTAATAAACATATAAGCCTTTGTTATGATTAGTGCAACAGAGAAAATGAACAAGGCGCTGAGCTTAACAATAACCAGGAGGGTCATTGGTGAAGGAAACAGGAGGAGGCCCAAGGAGAGCAGGAGGAAGCAGCTTGTTCAAAGGCCTTGGGAAAGATCTCAAGGGAGACTTGTGTAATTGAGCCTCTGATAGCCCAGTAACCGCTCCTCTCACATGCTCATTGGACAAAGTCTTTCCCATTGCCTGTTGCAATTAAATCTCAGAGTGCCCTCCGGAGGCAGGAATGGGGATTATTCCCATTTTACAGATGAGGCAACTGAGACCCAGAGTTCTTCAGACCCAGATTCAGTAGAAAACATGATTTAATTTTGCAGGATAGAGGAGACCTGGATCCTCACCCAGGATCCTCATACAGGGAGCTATGCGGACTTGGGAAAGTGAACAACTTCTCTGATTTTGGAGTTGATATCCAAAATATCCCTCCCACAGATGCTGTGAAATCTGTGATATCCCTCCCACAGATGCTGTGAAATCCCAGACACCTAGAAGTAAAAAAAAGATATTTTTTTTTACTTCTAAGTAAAAGATATTTTCCACCATCTTGTGTTATTCTTAGTGTCCCTAAAAGCAGTTCTTTGACCCAACCTGAATGCCCGGAATTTTCCTTGAGACCTACTGGCAATTTGTTAACTTGGAAATTTCTCTAATCTAGTGATTTTCAACTGGTATGCCGCAACACACTTGTGTGCCATGAGAAGATCTTAAGTGTGCCATGAAAATATTTAAAGATCATTAGTTAAATTACTTTTGAAATAAGTTCAAAGCACAGTAGTATATTCTTTTTTTTTTACTCTTTTTGATTAACATAATTCAAGTGTGCCTCGGAAGTGTAACTATAGATTCAAGTGTGTCATGAGAGAAAAAGGTTGAAAAACATTGCCGTAATCCCCTTACATTGAGAAACATTTTCTCCAAGTTGGGCAAACAGGACTGTCTGGGATTCAATCCTAAAACAGTTTCCTTTGCCGTCCTAGGAGGAGCTTGGAATGAGCTGGAAATGCCTCCTCCTCTTCTTCCCCTGGTTCTGCCATGCTCTGCCCTGAATGGGGCTTCTCTGAACTTACATTCACGCTTTCTTATTCTCATCCCCCTTTCCCATCAAGAGGGACCTTGTCAACACCAAATCTGATGGTGTCCCTCTGCCCTGCTTAAGATGCTGTTATTCCTCAGATCCGAAGCAATTCCTGATCGTGGCCTCAAAGTCACGTGCGGTCTGAGAACTGCCACCTCCCCTCCTGCCCACCTCCCCTCCTACCTCTCTGCACAGCTCACCATGGCCGCACTGCCCTGAGGCCTTTGCCCTGGTTCATTTTGCCTGGAGTATTCTTGCCACATGTGTCCTTATGCACTTCACTTGTCCTGAAGGACCTTCTCAGAAAGTTCTTCCCTAACCTCCCGGCGTCAGAGGATGTCTGTCCCCCGCCAGCCGACTTCTTTCTTTGTTTTCCTTCATAACACTTATTGCTACAAAGCAGTATAGTCTCCGCTGAATTATCTGTCTCCCAGGAGAAGGTGGGCTCCTGGAAAGCAGTCTTTAATCAATTTGTCCATAGTGTATGGCACAAGGTAGCTGCTCAGTAATATTTTTGGAATGAATGAGGGGACTTTACTCAAAAAGGCCTCCAGTGAACAATGTGTTCATGATCTTTTCTCCCGGTAAGTGCACTCTGCAATCTCAGCCTCCAGCAGCCCTGGAGATGGAACCGCCAGAGGCACCTGCCGTACTGTGCTGTCTCCATCTCTTAGAAGTCCCAGGGTGGGGCACAACCTCCTCCTGCCCTAGAAGCTCCTCAAGGGCCCAACTTGGGGACTGATGATGAGGGGTCCCAGAGTCTCTCAAGAGATGACAGACCTTCTGCTCTTGGCCAAGGGATGGAGGCACAGGTTGCAGTAGGAGGCATTTAGGCTGAAGACATTTGCTAAAAAGTGTCTATGGATACATAATCTCTCCATCTTCAAACCAAGAGAAACCGTTTGACAGGGACCAAACATTTCTGTGCAAGAGAAGGAAGGTGGGACAAAGGGAAGAAAGATTTGACTGGGCGCATCTAGTTGAGCTCGCCTCACCGTGAGGCGGCCCGTATGCCTGGCCCAGAGAGAGAGAAGAGGAGGTAAAGGCAGAGAGGAGGTGGTGGGCAGACTCTGCAAGACCTCGAAGTGTAGCCCTCAGACGTCACGCTGAGCAATATGGGACGTGCTGAGCATGTGTGTGACCTTGGCTGCTGTGCCCTGGATGCTGCATTTTGCCTTCTCCTATCACGAGCTGTTGGCACCTGCATTGCTCTACCTAGACCCACGTGCTTGTCTGGATGGCTCCACAGAAAGATCCACAGGTATTCGAATTCCTTGCACTTTATGAGATCATCATCTTCTACCCCAGCCTGCTTCTCTTCACAGGCCAAGTTCATCCCAGTCACTCAAGCTGAGTGATAACTTGTCACCTCCTTCTCCCAGCTCCCGGACCTGAACCATCACCAGATCTTGTGGGGTGGACCTCCCAGAATCACTCAAGTCTTCTCACCTGCTGCCACCCTTACTGTGCCCACCCAGGGCCAGGCACTATCATCTCGTGCCTGAATGACCATAGCATCTGCCTCTGTGGTCTCCTGGCCTCCACTTTGCCTCTCTAGAATCCATTCATTCTCTGCCAGTATTCACATGGATTATTCTAAAATCCAAATCTCACCAGTTACCCCCTACTTAATACCTTCCATGGCTCCCCATTACCTTCCAAATATAGTCCAACCCACCCCTGATGACCTGGCTCCACATGCCTCCCCAGGTTCACTCCCCACACTCCCCAAGTTCATGGCCATGGGAGAGCTGGGGGAGCCATGTGAGCTGGACTGGGTGCTCCCCAATTCAAGAAGAGATGTAAGAATAAAAGAGGTGAAGAGGAAAGCTAGTGATCAGTAGTAACCGGCGTGAGTGATTGGTCTTCAGAGAAGGACGGTCGGATCACAGACTCTTCCTCTCCTTCCTCAGGTGGAAAAGCTATTATAGAAGAGCCTACCTGGGGTGGGGAGGCACTGTTTCAACCTCTCCAACTTTCCCCACGCCCCCTCTCCTGTTTCCTCTTCACTATGCCTCCCCTACTTCTCCACCAAGTCCCTGTGATCCCACCTGCCATTCTCTCCACAAGAAGGGCACAGGGAGACAGACACCATTGCATTAAAACTTGCTGTGGTCTCTGATATGACAGCCACATCCCTTCCTTTCCAAGCCAGAGGTGTGGTTTGGGGGGTAGGGTGGGTTTATCTTCTTTCACCCAAATAAATGGGTATGAATACTGATTCCCTGAGAACATATATGCTCATTGAAAGGTACTTGAGGAATTGACTTCTAATTCAGAGCATATGCAGGACGAGTCTCTCATTTTATAGATGAGAATACTGAGGTTCAGAGAGGTTGAGTGACTTGGGAAAGGTCACTCAGGAAATCTAGAACCAAAGTATAGCCTGGTGGGTCCGTAGGCTAATTCCCATGAAGCATGGAAGTGTAAATTTCCTTGTAACCAACCTGGTTGGAGTAGGCTGAAAAATGGCCCCCAAGGATGCCCACATCCCAATTCCAGAACTGTGACTACTTCTCCTTACCTAGCAAAAGTGACTTTGCAAATGTGATTAAAGATTTCAAGATGGGAAGACTAACATCCATAGACACCTTTAGCAATATCCTAATATCACCATCAGGACCTTTATAAGGAGGAATCAAAGGGTGAGGAAGGAGGGAGAGAGAGGGAAAGAGAGGCTGGAAGCTGCTATGATGTTGGCTTTAAAGATGAAGAAAGGAAATGATGAGGCAGGGCATGCAGGTGGCTTCTAGAAGCTGGAAAAGGCCAGGGAACCAATTCTCCTCTCAAGCCTCCAGGAGGAATGTGGCAACACGTTCATTTTAGAATGTCTGGCCAGCATGTAAAATGGCCCAAAGGAATCATGTTCTGTGTTGGTCACTTGGAAATAAATTAAGGTCAACAGAAGAGAGTTTATGCATAAAAGGACCTGTTACAAAGGTGTGGATGGGATGCTGGTCACCTGGGCTAGTAGCACCACCCTTAGGCTTGAATGTGGGGGTGGGAGGAGAGGTCAGTATAACCTGACTGGAGAAAGAGACATAGCAGAGCACTTTGATGACCCAGAAGTCTAGGAGAATGAACCATCTGCCCATCTTCTCATCTCCTGCTGAGATCCTCACTGGCTGGACTCAGCCAGGGCCAGAGAGCACCAGAGCCCCTTAACACCATCCCCACAGGTCAGCTTCCTAAGCTCAGAGTAGGATGGTGGAGGAAGGACATGGATCTGGAGGGGCAAATGGATAGATCTTTCCCCTTGCCCAAGCTAAAATCATCAAGAGCTCCCCTTTGCAAACTCCTACTCAACCCTCAGAACCATGTCAAATGACCCCTCATTGCTGCAGTTCTTCATACACATCTCTGGTAAGAACTAGCATAGTGCTAATTAACCTACAGTGTCATTTTTGTCACCCCATGCAAACATTAAGCTTTGATGACGGGGACCCAAGTTTTATTTATCGCTGAATCTCCACAGCTTAGGGGGCCTGTTCTTTTGGCCAGTGATCAGTAAACACTAATGTTGGTTGGATGAATAGGTGAACGAGTAATGAGTACATTAAGGTCCACACTCCCCAGATGTCCCCTTGCCCTGTCTCTAATCTGTCCCCACCCCACCCCTGCCCCGACCGTCCCATCTTGCCCTCAATCCATAAGTGACTGCTTACAGTTCCCCAAGAGCGTCTGCTCATTTTACGTCTTCAGGCTGTTCCCACTGCCTGAAACGGCCTCCGGTGACCAACCTGCCACCTGGGCAAAGACCAGAGGAACCCGGAAACAGTTCAGAGGCTGGAATCAGAACCCAGCAAACATGGGCTCACATCCCAACTCTGCCTCTTGCATGGCCTTGGGGAAGCCCGTTCATCTGACTGAGGCTCATTTTCCTCACCTGTGAAATGGGACGAGTCACAGCAAGCACGGGATGAAGTTGCTGCGAGATCCAAACGAAACCAAGAGAGCAGAGCACTGGGCAGTGGCCACGCCAGGAATCATACTGTTTGCAATTGTTATGAGACACATCCTTGCTGATGTCATTCCCCATCTCCTCTCTGAGTATCAAGACCTCGCTTTTCCTTTAGTTTCTCGGAACAGCCTGTGAACAGGTCTAGGGGGTCCCTGAAATGCTTTATGACATATCTCCTTCACTGGACTGCAAGCGCTGAGAGAGAAAGACTGGAGAGTATTCATCCTGGTGTCCTCAGCGTCCAGCACAGGGTAGGTAGACAGTTGACAAATGGTGAGTGAATAAATGAATGAAGAAGTGAATGAATGAATGAACAAATGAACCAATGTTGAAACCATCCCGAATAGACCAGTCTGCCTTTCCTCCACTGGCAGAAAGGTTGAACTATATTACTCCCTGTCTGTACGACTAACCAGGGCATAGGGTAACCTCTCCATGAAGCCCAGGCCAAGGACACAGCAAATACAGGGGTGATAAGGGAGGCACCAGCCCCAGCTCATTGGAAATGCAGAGAGAATCCCAGTGGCGGCTGCCTTCTCTGGCAGAGAGCGGGGGAAAGACAAGAAAAATGAAGCTGCTGCAATCTCATTTTCTGAGGCCTGCAAGTCAGCCAGGAAATAGCTATTATTCCATCGCACTGTCGGTATTAAGTTATTTCCTTCACTAAATACGGGAATGTTCATGAATATCTATTGAGTCCCAGGTACAGACCCCTCCTGGCTCAGAGGCCCAGTCACTCTGACTTTACATTCCTGCAACAACACCCCTCAATCTTGCTCTGAAGTGAAAGACAATAGTATTTTAAATTGGTTAATAAATCTCTGGATTGATGCTCCTCGAAGGCCCGGGAACTTCGTCTCTATTACTCGAATAAAAGGGATCACATTTTAACCACTGCCAGGCTAGGAATTTGGGGGAGCAACTTGAGCCAGCTGTTCCTTCCTTTGCCTGGGGAAGGCAGGGACAAGGTTACTAGACCCAGGGTTGGACAGAACCTTCTTGGCAGCCGGGAAACGCTCTGGTTTTCTGGCCAATTCGGTCGGTAGGTTCCCCTGAATTTAAATAAAAGAGACTCAGGAACAAAGCTCCAGGGAAAGAGGGAAGTAGGTGTCTGGAATCCTTTTAAAAAGTGCTTGGGCAGAAATGAGGGTGGAGATGGAGGGAGGGGGTAGACCACCCTGGAAGAGAACTCCCGCTGTGGATTTTTGCACCACCATCCTCTGAGCACAGGTAAATGTAAGCATCGCCCTTTGACAAGCCCAGCTGACAGGGACTGTGGAGTGGGACTGAAACGTCTCCCCTTTGCAGAGTTTCTTGCCACCTGCTTTCTGTCATTTTCTCTGAATCGATCCTCAAACCCTGGGAGGTAGAGTCCTGACATTGTCCACAGTCAAGAAAATCCATAAAATTTAATCACCCCTGTATCTCCCGCAGCCAACCCAGAGCCCAGTCTCTGAGTAGGAGCTCATAATATAGTGGCATGATTGATTGGTGCTGCTGTTCAACATCCCCATTTTACAGATGTGCAAGCAGAGGCTCAGAAAGCACAAGGCTGGCTCATGGCTGTCAATGATTCTGGGGGGAGAGTTGGCGGACCCGTTATGCACAGGCACTGAGTCAGGCACTAAAGAAATCAAGATGAACAAAAAAGATGTGGTGGCCACTGTGATGGAACTCAGAACCTCAGTGGAAGGGGAGGGCAGACAGCTCGACAAACTCAGGTATAGCAACCACTGAGAAGGAAAGGTCCTGGTGGGGCTCTCAGATGGTGGTCACAGGGAGCCGCTCCAAGCCCTTTCTGTGTAGACCCTGGACAGCCAAGACGCTGGAGCATGTCTCTGAGACCTAGTCAGGTCTTTAGGAGCAGAAATTACATCTGATTTGAGACCCCCCAGATCCCAGCAGGGGACCTGACTCATAGCTAATGCTCAGTATTTGGGGGAGGCAGAGAAACAGCGGCTTTTCATTATTGTTAATATTACAATCCTCTTCTCATCACTTTCTTCAGTTTCTCAGGTCGCTCCTCAAAACCTCCACTCTGAACTTAATAAATATCGCAAGCCTGTTACTGACTAATTCCAGGGGACATCAAGCCCTAACCCAAGCCACATGTCCTCCCTGGCTCCTCTGCGCCGGCCTCACTCTCTTTAACCAGGCCCTGTACAGGCAGCTGGGAAGATGCTTTAATAACACTAGGGAGCATATCCCGGTCCCACCTGGAACCGTTTGAGGCTCCTGCTGCTCTGAGAGGCAGGCAGAGGTCCTGCCTGCGGGGTGACTGCTTCACACCAGCTTCACCTGCGCCACATCTGCCCTCACCTGCTCCTAGGCCTAAAGCTCCCCCCAGCATCCCCTCTCATGTTCATGCCTTTTTGCACACTTTCCTCTTCTCAGACTGGCTTCTCCTCCTCCCACTACCCCACTCGGTGCTCCCTTCACCCTGCAAACTCCCACTCACATGTCAGGCTTCAGATCAGCGTTGTCCTCCTCCAGGAAGCCTTCCCTGACCGCCTCTGAGCTTCCCCCATCATAGCACCTACACTGGGTCGCACTAATCCACGTCAATGTCTAATTCTTACCCTCAGAATGGGTCTGCCTCAGATTCACTTTTTATACTAGCATCTGAACTTCTGTTCACCCATCCTTGTAGATGGATTACAAAATCCCCAATTATCTTCACCACCCTGAATCCACACCCATTGCAATGTGACTTCGAAGCTCTGCTCATCAACGGAGGGAGACTTTTCCCCAATTCGAGAATCTGCGCTGTCCACGTGACTTGCTTTGGCCAACAGAATGTGGCAGCAGCAATGTCATGCCAGTGCTAAGAGTGGGTCTTAGGAAACCCTATAGGTTTCAGTCTCTCTTTTGGAACTCTGCCAGTCCCCATGCCAGCAAGCCCAAGCTAGCCTTCTGGATGACACAAGACCTGGAACATGCAAATGAGCCATCCTAAACCAGCCAGCTCTAGTCAATTCACCAGCTTGCATAAGCAAGCCCAGCTCACTTTGTTATTACAGCTATGTTGCTGTTTGTTACGTGGCATTACTGTGCCAATAGGTAACTGATACATTTATAGAACAGATTTTTCTCCCAGGCATAGCGCTGGATGTAGAAATACAGGTCCCTTCTGGAAATTGCCACTCAACCAAAGGAATTGGAATAGCAAAGTCTCTCTGAGAGGGGTCAAAGCACAAATGCTAAGGCTGCCTGTGATGGAGCAGGTAGAAAGTGACCCCAGCTGACTGAGTGACCTGTTGTCACTGGTAAGATGGGGAAGCCACACTGCAGGCACTTCCAGAAAATCTCATAGTCTGGCAAAAGCCTTGCCCAGAATGCTAAACCACGTCTGGGGAATAAAGCCAGACACATCACTCTTTTGGACAAGCAATTTTTTTTTTTTTGCATAATTGACAATTCTTGGCATATTCTCCCCTTCTCTGTGCACAGCCTTCCTTTTATGTCACTCATGTACATACCAGACACTCCGAGGTGACTTCCCTGAAAAGAGAACACCAAAGGAACCTCTGGCTCCCTACCCTTAAATATTCCACTTGTTATAAATTCCCCCAGGAGTCTTCTTAGGTCTGGATATCAGGGGAATAGAAAGGGAGAGAAAGAGGGAAAACACGCCCTCAGAGCAGTCCTTTGTACTCAGGATTCTTTGGTTTGTATTAAAATATTCTCATCTCCCCATAATTTATGAGCACTTCTGGAACTAAGAGGGTTCACATTGTCCCTGATCCTCCGTTCTAGAAATAAAACTAACAGTGTCAGAGCAGACATCTCTGGAAGGGAGGGGACAATGGGCTAGAAACTTCCAAAGATCTAACTTGAGTGATCAGGGAAGGACACAGCACACTCATTGCCTGGCCCCTCTTGCCAAGGAGGGAGACCCAGCACTGGCCACCTCGCCCTCCATGATCTCATTTTATTTTCAGAACAGTCCTCCCAGGATAACAATATAATCATTATCAGGTCCCTTTCTGAAAAGAGAAAAGTGAAACTCCCAGGGATGAAGTGTCTTCTCAAAAGCACAGAGCTGGCATTTCATGGGTCTAGAATTTAAATCCAGATGCAGCTGTGACACACACACCCTACCATTGCTCTTAGTAGCCAACCATCTGGAGAAGAAGGAATCAGGGACGGCTGCGTAGAAGAGGCAGAATTTAAACCAGGCCTCAGAGCTACAGAGTCACAGCTAGCTGTGCTTTGTGGGGAAAGAGATGTAATCTACCTTATTCATTTAGTTCTCTATAAGACCCTACATGGAAGTAATTTTTCCTTACATAAAAATCTCTGCTGAATTTCTCAGCTGGGCAAAATTTACAATCCAGAACACAAGGCTCTTGCTAATTTGCTTTAACTTATCTCTTCAACTTTCCTCAACACATCACCTTCACCTTCCACCCAGATATAATCCCTCTCAGATATCACACAGGCTGGTCAAACAGCACTTCACCCCTAGATACACACTTCCTCTTCTCCCTTGCTCATAGTATTCCCACTACCAGCAATTCCCTTCTCTAACAAACTCCTACTCAACCCTCAGAACCCATGTCAAATGACCCCTCAGTGGGGAAACTTCACTCTTCATTGCCACAGTTCTTCATACACATCTGTGGTAGGAACTAGCATAGTGCTAATTAACCTACAGTGTCATTTTTATCACCCCATGCAAACATTAAGCTTTGATGATGGGGGCCCAAGTTTTATTTCTCTCTGAATCTCCACAGCTTAGCAGGCCTGTCTTTTTGGCCAGCGGTCAATAAACACAAAAGTTGGTTGGATGAATAGGTGAGTAAGTAAGTAAATGAATAAATGTATTTATTGTAGACTTTCAGGAGATGCCTGCTGAGAACTTTAAACCTTTATTGAGACAATAAAAGTCTGTCCCAAGACCTTACACGTAATCAGTGCTCACTTAGCATCTTCAATAACATACAGGAGAGATCACTCTTCTAACTTCAAACTGCAGTTTGGGGACAGGGAGGGGGCCCCTGGGGATACTAAAATAAATAAACAAAAATAAGGTCTGGCAGGTGGGCTGAGCCATCAAAAGCCCCATGGGGGGGTACAGACTTGTGACTTTTCCGAGCAGTTCTCTGTGTCTGCCTCTTTCTCTTTCTCACCCCAAGCCCCAGATAAATCTTATTTTGACAGATGGCCTATCTCACCTAATGTCCTTCCTGACAGCAGGAGCCAGGGGCTATCAGATCCAAAGCCTAGGCCAGGAGCTAAAGCTGGGAAGTTTGTGGAAATCAGATGCTTGGGGCTGGGAGGCCTCAATTTTTTCTCAACACTATGACTCCTTCCCTGGGGTATATGACTAAGCCTTCTAACCTCTCTTGGCCTCAGCTTTCTCATCTACAAGATGGGAAGAAGGAGAAACAGCTGCTACTTAGCAGCCTTCCAGCCACAAGGGTGGTCGAAACCATTGTCAGAAATAGAGACTGCAGCCCAGAGTGGTAACGTGACTTACTCGAGGCCACACAGCCCAAAAATGTAAAACCGGGGATCTATTCTAGGTCTTCCGACTCCAGAACACACCACCAATTTCTAAGGTACAGACCTAGAAATGCTTGCACTTACAATGTCACTGGCCTTTGGGGACCACAGCCACCTTGAGAAGCCAAAGCAGCTTCATCCACTTCATTTTTTTTACATGTTTAATGTATTTATTTGTGTATTATGGTATATTTCAGAATTTTTCCAGCCTGAGAAAGAACAAGACCCCATCTCTACCAAAAAAAAAAAAAAAATAGAAAAATTATATGGACATGGTGCCTACAGTTCCAGCTACTCAGGAGGCTGAGACAGGAGAATTGCTTGAGCCCAGGAGTTTGAGGTTGCTGTGAGCTATGATGACACTGCTGCACTTTAGCCCAGGCAACAGAGAAAGACTCTGTTGCAAAAGGAAGGAAGGCAGGGAGGGAGGGAGGGAGGAAGGAAGGAAGGAAGGAAGGAAGGAAGGAAGGAAGGAAGGCAGGCAGGCAGGCAGGCAGGCAGGCAGGCAGGCAGGCTCCGTGGAAAAGAATGAAACGGGTGAGGATTAAGGGTGAAAGCTGACTAGGCTTATCAGTTAGGAATCCTAGAATGGCATCAGCTCCTCTGGGTCCATATACCGGCTGTGACTCGTACAACCTACGTGATTTGGGACAGGACTTCCCCTCTCTGAATCTCAGTTTCCCCAACCGCCAAATAGGAGAGGAATGCTTTTCTCCGAAGGCTGGTGGAAGCCCTATGAGAGTTTCCGCATCACAGCGCAGGGCCTGACACAGATGAACCAGTGTGTTATAATATCACAGCTTAGCTACACAGGTGGGATGTATCCTATGGACAAGAGTCTGAGAAACGCTCTTCTGCTTCAACCTCTGAGCACAAGCCCCTCCTGAGAGCTGTGCCGTCCGATACAGCAGCCACAAGCCACGCCTGGCCACTGTGCACTTGAAAGGTAGCTTATCTGAGCTGTGCAGTAAGTTGCAGCATAAAATATCCCTAGAATGGAAAAAAAAAAAAAAGAGGTCAAAACACCTCATTCATATTGCTTACATATTGAAAATGATAATATTGATATAGTGGTTCAATTAAATATATTATTTAAATTTATTTCACCTGTTTTGTCCCCACTTTTTTTTTTTTTTTTTGCAGTTTTTGGCTGGGGCTGGGTTTGAACCCACCACCTCCGGCATATGGGGTTGGCACCCTACACCTTTGAGCCACAGGCGCCACCCTGTCCCCACTTTTTAAAATAAGGCTAGCAGAAATTTTTTAAGTACATATATGCCTTGCATTAAATTTGCGTTAAAATGTGCCGCTCTGGATAACTAACAAAAAACAAAATTATCTCCCTTTTGACCTTGATTCTAAGATCAGCCACTTCCTGGCTACGTGAACTTGAGGAAGGGCCTTGCCCTCTCTGAGCCTGTGAAACAGGGATCATTCTTTGGGGAGATTTGACCAATACAGTGACTAACACACGTTTGGTATATTTGAGCCTCCTTTCTCTTTTATGGCCAGGTGTCAGTGGTGCCCTGGGATAACCCTTGCTCCAGCAAGAGACTCAAGAGGGGTTTCCTGGCTGGAATTCGCAAGCTCACCTCTCCAGGATCTCCACAGGACACAAGCCTCAGGCAGGATCTCAGACCCACCCCTACAACCGTGGCGGCCTCCCAGGCTGGTTTCTAAAGTCAGGTCAGGCATTCCCAGACGTTGCTTATTGCAAAATATGACCAGAGATTCTTCCATCCTTGTGTGTGCACGTGGACTGAACCCCCAGCATTCGAGGACTCCCCCATCTCCTCCCCAGTGTCTACGGTTCAGAGAGCTATGGAATTACAGAGGTGGCAGGTGAGGGCAGAGACAGGCAAGACCCGGTGGGCCTGGGCATCCCCTCCACGGTTTCCACTCCTGTTTTTCTGCAGTTTACAGGGCTCCAGGCAGGTGAAGACATGCTGCTAGAATTGCCCCTTCCCCACATAGGCCCAAATTTTTAAAGCTGGCCTCTCTGACCAGGGAGAAGCCAGATGTTAGATTGAATACAGGAAGACCAGGCTGTGGCTATCTTTGCATCCCTGACAGCTGGGGACATCTGCTGTCCATCTTGGCTTGGGGTGAGGCCACTGAATGTCTCCAGGCAGGACTGAGATTTGCTACTGTCTATCAGACTAACCTCCCTACACCTCCAATTAAGAGACAGAGAGGTCGTGGTACTCTTCCCAAACACAAATGTTCCAAGGAGTCATAAATTACTCTTTTATCTCCACTTCCCCACCTAAAACATCCTCACCTGCTGCCTGCTAACCTAGACAGAGTGGCAGGGATACAGGATTCTGGTCCCAGTTCTGCATCCAACCGGCTGTGTGTCCTACGTGATCCCAAGAAAGTCCATTCCTCCCCTTCCTCTCTCTGGGCCTTAGTGATGTTTGAAAACTACTTCAGACAGCACATGGGATTTGAATGAGGCAGCCACTAACATTCACCAGCTAGTAACTTTTTGTAAGTGGCCACATACACCTCCCTAAGCCTCAATGTTCCCATCTGAGTGATGGGAATATTACTAGTATCTTCCTTACAATCTGAGTTAAAGTTAAATGGCATTTTTTTTATAAAGTGCATAGAACAATGCCTGACATACAGCAAATGTTCATTAAATAGTTATCATCAGTGGTGAGCTGGTAAGCCAGCTGCCAGGATGGAGGAGCAGTACTAATTTGTAGCACTTGCCAATTTCTGTGGTGTAAATCCTCCCACTGCAATCGATTTCAAGCTGGGGCTTAACTGGCTTACAAAACTCCTGAATATTTAACAATCCACTCTAGCCAACCAGTAGGAGTCAGCTCTGGCACCACAAAGCCACTTATTATTGTTGTTAGTATGGTTGCTATTCAACCAAGCAGCTTTGTATGTGTTTGTTGTTTTTTTCCTTGAATAAATCTGTGTCAGATCTCATTTCAAAATTAGATTTTGCAGGTTAGAAATGGTTTGAAAGCTGTCAAAGCAAATGACCTAGTAAGATCTCTTCCAGTTCTAAATAACATTCCAGGAATTCTATACCCAAGTCCCTCCCCAACCTGCCTCAAGGCACAGAGCATTGCCCCATGCCCTTATCCCTCATAGGTCTACACTGGGCAGGTCTACACTAACTTTACACTAATACATCCCAAAAGAGGAGCACTAAAGGACCAAACAAGAAAATTCTTCCCTGACAGATTCTAGCTTTCAGACAAGTCATCCAGTCTCTCCGATGTTGTTTCCTCATCTGGCTCCCTAAGCTACCATGAGAGACTCATTGGAAAATGTATGTAAGACATGGATGTGAAATACCCATCACCACTCAGTAAAATGGAGGTGTTATTAAGAATGTTAATAACAATACAACCACCAAGTCCAGCACCCCTGGGACCTATGGGGGTCTCCAGACCCCCAGCAAGTAGTGTGAGTAGCCCCAGAGAACTGGGCCCTGGATCCCGGCCTCCTCCATCCCCATCCACTTCCCCGCCCCCATCTTGCTTCCACTCCCATTGCTCCAGGGCTAATTTATTTATTTCCTTCTGAATCCTCAAAGTCTATCAAGCCATGGAGTGGTTGGATGGATTTTTTAATTAATTGAAGCGGAATCGATGAAAAAGTGATTGTTTTGGCCCTGGCTGGGGAGGGGAGCCACCTCGGCTGTGGAAAATAAATGGATGTCTTTGGGGGGGAGGGATTGCATTATTGAGCTGTGGTTGGGCTTTGGGTACTAAGCCCTGAGAGGCCTGATGCATGCCCAGGGAGGCAAGATAGATAAGTGAAAAGTGACCAGCACACCCCCCCCTCCAACTAAGGTCCAGGAGATCTGAATTCTGGCCTCTCCACCCCCACTTACCAGCTGTTCAGCCTTGAATGAATCACTGCACCTGTGCCTCTCAGAGCTTCAGTCCTTGTGGGGCTCAGAGAGGAGGATTGTTGGAGATCAGGAGTTTAAGACCAGCCTGAGCAAGAACAAGACCCCATCTCTACTAAAAATAGAAAAACTAGCCAGGCATTGTGGCAGGTGCCTGTAGCCCCAGCTACTCAGAAGGATGAGGCAGGAGGATCACTTGAGCCCAGAAGTTTTGAGGTTGCTCTGAGCTAATGTGACCGTTCTCTACCTAGGTCTGCATAGTGAGGCTCTGTCTCAAAAAAAAAAAAAAAAAAGAAGAAGAAAAAATCTGATACCTGCTACAACATAGATGACCCTTGAGGATATTGTGCCAACTAAGCCAGACACATAAAAGAAAAAAAATTTATAATTCCACCTGTATAAAGTACCTAGAGTAAGCAAATTCATAGAAAGTGTATTGAAGGGTACCAGAGGTCATGGAATTATTGTTTAATGGGTACAGAATTTCTGTTTAGGATGATAAAAAATTCTGGTAATAGACAGTGGTGATGTTTGCATGAGCTTGTAGTATATACACTTAATGCCATTAAACTATACATCTAAAAATGATTAAAATAGTAAACTTTCTGTTGTGTATATTTTACCATGATAAAAAAAAAATACAAATAAGGTGTGCTGTGTGCTTGGCACCATCTGGTTCTTAGTAAGTGTTCACTAAATATATATTATTATCATTTTTTTATTATTCTTAACATCAATTTTAAAACACTGGAGTGAAGTATTCCCATACCCAGTACACTACTAAATATGACCAAAAAGACTATACTTTCAGGGATCATTTTGACCAAAAATACTTTCTTGTCATATGTACACTCCTCTCTGTAATGACTTTGTGATTTCTTCCATCAAAAGCTGGGGTCTGTTTCCCTACCTCTTCAATCAGGGCTTAGCCAGTGATTTGCTTTCACTAATGTTTTCCATGGCTTTTATAACAAACGACCACAAACTTAGTGGCCTAAAACAGCACAATTATTTTCTCCTGTATGGAGACCAGAAGTTCAAAATGAGTCTTAAGGGCTAAAGTCAAGGAACAGGGTTAGTTCCTTCTCAAGGCTCTGGGAGAAATTGTTTTCTCGCCTTTTTCAACTTCTTGTGGCTACTCGTATCCCTTGGCTTGCAGCCTCTTCCCTTACCTTCAAAGCCCCCCCTTTTTTTGAGACAGGGTCTTGCCCTGTTATCCTGGGTGGAGTGCAGTGTGCACCAGCTGTGCATCACAGCTCACTGCAGCCTCGAACTCCTGAGCTCCAGTAATCCTGCCTCAGACTTCTAAATGGCTGGGATTATAGGTGTATACCAGGTCACCTAGCTCAAAGCCCATTTTTCTACTTTTCCTTTATATCCCTGTTTCTTCTTCCACAGTACACATATCTCTCTGTCTCCTTTTTATCAAATCTCCCGACTCTAAGATTCTTTTTTTTTTTTTTTTTTTGAGACAGAGCCTCAAGCTGACTGCCTGGGTAGAGTGCCCTGGCATCACAGCTCACAGCAACCTCCAACTCCTGGGCTCAAGCGAGTCTCCTGCCTCAGCCTCCCAAGTAGCTGGGACCACAGGTGCCCGCCACAACGCCTGGCTATTTTTTGGTTGCAGCCGTCATTGTTGTTTGGCGGGCCCGGGCTGGGGATTCAAACCCGCCACCTTAGGTGTATGTGGCTGGCGCCTTAGCCGCTTGAGCCACAGGCGCCGAGCCAAGAATGCTATTTTTTATTGATACTATCCACACACCCCCATCCACAGCCCATAATAGGTTTATATTGGGGACTGGATTCAATAAAAAGAGAGAGGAAGGAAGGTAGGAAGGGAGGGAGGGAGGGAGGGAGGGAGGAAAAAGAAAAGAGGGAGAGAAGAGGAAAGAAGGACAGAAGGAAGGAAAGAGGCCAAGAGAGAGAAGAGAAGGAAGGAAGGACGAGGGCTGTCTCTGAAGTGAATGACGTGAATTATTTCGACCTAACTTACTAATTAAGACCTCATTAGCAGCCCAAATTTGTGATAGATCAGCAGAGGACTTGGCACAATGGTTTAATTTAATGATTTCTTGCATTACTTTGTTAATCATCTTTAGTCCGATTTAATTTATGCCAATGTGACTGTCCTAATTTCTAATTAAGGCATTGATGGCAGGGACAGCCGCCATAGCATAAGAATTTCAATCAAGGCTGATACAAAAGCAGATATTCATTTTAAGGCCTGTAAGATGGCAATTTGCTAAGCCGTCTGCTTATTGTTTTATCCCCCCTTCCCAGGCTCCAAAGGTTGGGGAGGGTCTGGTCTTTGCCTGAGGCAGATGGTTTCTCACTAATCACAGACCTTTATAATCATCGATTTTTTTTAAAGGCTCTGAAGAAGACCTCAGAGATTAACTAGGCCAGCCTCCTCATTTCACATGTGAGGCAGCAGGGGCCAGAGAGGGTGAGGGCCTCACCCAAGGTCACACAGAGAGTTAGCAGGGCCCTGGGAGGAGACCCCAGGCTCCCATTCCCCTCCATGGCTGCCTACTTGGCAGCCTCCCTCCCCCCACCCTCCAGCAGCTCCTGGTGGCTTCCACAGGAGTTGCAACTGCATGGGATTTGGGTTGATGAATTGAATTGAAATTGAGATAATAATTCCAATTACAGTTTGGGGGCCAAGCTCTGAGCCTGAAACTCAATGTATACTTTTCTCAGATCCACAAACAAACCCTACTTGTGGGGGGCTATAGCAACATCCTCCGATTTTATAGATAAGGGCATGGGCTTATAGAGACAGAATATCTGCCCAGGTTTCCACGACAAAGAAGTGGAATTTGATCTCAGACCTCTCTGATTTCCAAGCCCATGCTCTTCTCATCACTGCTGTGGGCTATCTCGCCAGATCCCCATTGGGGATCCATATTGTATTAATGTTGTAGCTAATGTGTATTTAGGGCTTCCCATGTAGCAGGCACTGTGCTAAGCATCTCCCATAAGAATCCCATTTATGCTGGTGGGAATGCAAACTAATACAACCTTTTTGGAAAGAAGTTTGGAGAACACTCAAGGAACTAAAAGTAGACCTACCGTTCTATCCTGCAATTCCTCCACTCGGTATATACCCAAATGATCAAAAATTATTTTACAACAAAGACATTTGTACCAGAATGTTTATTTCAGCCCAATTCATAATGGCCAAGACATGGAAACAGCCCAAGTGCCCATTGACCAAGGAATGGATTAACAAATTGTGGTATATGTACACCATCGAATACTATGCAGCCATAAAAAAAGATGGAGACTTCACATCTTTTATGTTTACCTGGATGAAGCTGGAACATATTCTTTTTAGTAAAGTATCTCGAGAATGAAAAAAAAAGTATCCAATGTACTCAATACTACTATGAAATCAATATATAATCACCTACAACCTCATATGACTGGCAAAACATAAGTATAGTCCAAAAGTAGAAGGGAAGAGGAGCAAGAGGGGTGGGAGAGGGGACATGGGAGGAGGAAAGGTATATGGGGGCACCCCACCTAATGTGCATGATGCAATGGTACATTTCAAAACTATTAAGAAATGAGTATAATTGTGATGGATGTGTTACTTAGTTCAATGTAAGCATTTCACATTGTATATCGAAGCAGTACCCTGAACCCCATAAATGCATCAATGTGCAAAGTTATGATTTAATAAAAAATAAGAATTAAAAAAAATCCCATTTAATCCTCACCACATCCTTTGAAGTATGCATCATTACCACAGCCAATTATAGGTTATATGGATCAGAGAGGTTATGTGTACTTCACAAGGTTGCACAGCAAGATGGCCATGCTCAAGCTCTGAATGACTCCCACCTGCCTCTTTGTAACTGCAAACCTCCTACACCCCACCTGGATGCTCACCCCAAGGGGACTGCTTTCCATGGGGTCTGCTCTCTCCCTGTCTCTCATCGTCCAATCCATTTGCATGTCCTGTCAACTTGATCTCCCCAGCATCTTGAAGTGTTGACCTCTGTCTTTCTCTGCTGCCATTGCCTTAATGACTGCACCTGCCTCCTTCCTGTTTTCCCATGGCTGTCCTGGCCCCCTGTAGTCCATTCTACGCCCAGAACCCTAGTGACCTTGGCAAAATAGAAATCAGACCATCTCCCCCTCCCAAGTACAACTCTCCAATGACTCCCTATCCTATCCTCCTTTTCTGGGTCTTTAGGGCCCTTGGTGATCTGGTGACCATCTCCCTTTCCCATCCCCCTCTTCCTGATCCACCAGCTTTCAGGCTATTCCGTAAACAAGCTGAGCTCAATCTAGCGTCAGAGGCTTTACACCTGCTCTCCCCTCTGCCTGGAAGTCAGTGGCCCTGGCCCTCTTACCTGGCTCTTTCCCTCTTGCCATCCTTCCTACCTTCTCCACCTAAAGAAACCCTGCCCATAGCATGTCCTGCCCCAAAAGCCTGCTTTACTCCCTTCATAGCAAGGATCTCAATTGAAAAGGACCTCATTTGTCTTTTGTCCATTTTCTCTAGAACCAGAATGTCACCTCTATGAGTGCATGATTCTTACATATCAGGTGCACCACAGCATCCCCATGGCTTAACACCTGAAATGCAGTACACACCCATAGGTACTCAAAAGATGAACAAATGAACGAAGGTTGACACTCATGCTGTTGGAAGAGATGTAACCTGAACCCCAGGCTTTGGAGGTGCCCCAGCAGAGAGACCCTTAACAAAGGACATCCTGGAGACCTTATGTGTACAAAACAGCCTCACCCCTACCCTAATGAGGAAACCTGAGTACCAGCCTTCTGACAACGCCTCTGCCCCAGAAGGCTGCCCGGAAAACTCTGGTTCTGTATCTCTCCAATACCCTTGAGCTCAATCCTAGTGAATTAAAAAGTTTGAAAGAAAGTGCATCTGCTAATGTGCAACATTTATGTTAGTCAATATAGATTTATTTAATGCAATAAATGACATAATTGGACTTTTATTTCCATAATATATTTTTCCAAGATAACTAATATTTTGAGTACCCGTGGCCTACTGATGTCTTCTGAACGAACATATTTCCTGTATTATTACTCTTGTATAAAACTGACATTTAAACAGTTTAATAAATGAGCAGTTGTTTGACTTGTATCAGTTTCAATACATTCTGGGATATTAATAAAATATATTTCATAAGCCAGCTCAATAGACCATGTCGTAAAAAGTCAATGATTTATTAGCGATATAGTTGCTATTAGTTGGGACAGATACTCAAAATGCCATTAGGGTTAAAATAATAATCAATCAAACTAATTAGACCCTATTTTTCATATGCAAATATAATTAAGCATATATTTCTTTGTAACTTTAAAGAGAATTATTGAAGCTCAACCTCATATGAAGAGCTCCTCACTTGAGTTAATGAAATGACAATGTCTCAAGTTGGATATGCAAACAAAATTGATGAACTACGGTGGGCTGTAAGGATCCTAGGGAGATGGGCCAGGGGAGGAGGCGCTAAGAAAAGCTCACCCTATACACCTGTGCCTACTCTCTCTATCAACACTGATTGGGGAAAGCTTTAAGGCTCAAAGTGGGCAAGGATGGCAAACCCAGTATGGTGCCATGGAGTTCATAGAACATAGGCTCTGAATTCATACCACTGTGCTCAAATCTTGCCTTCACCAACAGAGTTGACCTTCGGCACATTAACTTCCCACTCTGCCCCAGTTTCCCCATCTGTAAAATGGGAACAAGGATGATGATGACAACATTATACACCTGGGAGGTTTGTTGGAAGGCACGAAACTGTGCTTAGCTCACAGCAAGCGTTTAATAAACATGAGCTGTTTTTATCTAAGAAGTAGTATGTTTGTCCTCCAGATTTCTTTATGAGACCTCTAAGCCACTTGCTGGAAAGTGACCCCAGGGAAGTCTATACCACTCTCTCTCTCTCTCTCTCTGTCTCTGGGTGTCAGTTTCCACATCTGGACAGCCAGAGACTCAGACTAGATGATCAATAAGATCAGAGCTTATGGTTGAGGAGACTTAGGAATGACTGCTTCTGGACATTCTTTTGGTCTCTGAGTCTAATTCATAGAGCCTATATGCACCCAAGGAATAGGGCTGAAGGGGAAGAAAAAACCAGAACTAAATCAGAGCAGGAAGGTAGAGCATAAGGGACTTATCTGTTCAAAGAAACCAGTATTGCAGACAAGGAGAAGACCTAGACTTGGTCTGGTACTAGCAAATGCTTGTTGTGTTAGTTAAAGCAGGACTGCACAAGCCCTTTCTGTAAAGGGCCACACAGTAAATAGTTTAGGCTTTGCAAGCCATACAGTATCTCTTGCGTCCATGTAATTCTTTTGTAGCATGAAAGAAGACATAGACTGTGTCCTAATATAATGTAACAGGCAATAGAGAGTTTGGGCCTGTGAGTGAAGGTAACATCAACTGATGTAACAAACAAACCCCAAAATGTGCAACAACTCAACCACAGTAGACATTTATTTCTAGCTCATATAAAATCCAATGCAGATATTCCTGGTCAGCTAGAGTGTCTTTTCTGCAAGAGGTAGTAGAGACCCAGGTTCCCACCATATTGTAGCTCCTCCATCCTCAACATGGAGTGTCCAAATTCCAGCCACAGTGGCTGATCTGAATTAAGTCAATGGGAAGGGAGGAGCATGAAGAATCACCTGTGGAAGAGTTTATAGACCAAGCCTGGGAGCACATCAAACCATCCTGTTTAACTAGAACTTGCCCTCAGGGTCACACTCCAAATGCAAGAGAGAGGAAGAAAGATCTGAGTTTGTAGCCTAGAATAATATGCAACAAACCAGGGGAAGAGCTAGAAGTCTTTATTACAGGAGGGAGAAGAAGCTAGACTTGTCCAGATGTGACAGAAAGCTCTCACCACTTGCATTCTGACTTTTTGCTGAGGGTCACCATCCTGCCATATTATTCTGCTGGAGGCACTTTCCCTCAAGACTCCTGGGGTTACCTGTTCATCCCTCTGTTCTGTATTTCCTCCCCATGTTTGCCCTTTCACCAGTCTCTTCTCCTAGGCAAACTCTTTGTTCTTTGGCGACAAGGTCGGGTCTATATAATATGGCTCACAGCTACACCTGTCCTCATATCAGCATTGGCCATATAGTTGATGTGAAATAAAAGTGTAACTAATTAATTAACTGATGCACGAATAAATGAATCAAAGATGACTTATAACAATCAAGCACATGAGAAATGGGGTTTAAAAAACAGACCAGAAAATAATGAAAAGAAGCAAAAAAAAATTGATGTGGTAGATCTCTGGGTCCAATTATCCAGGAGAAAATGCCCAGAGCTAAATGAAGCCACCAGCGATAGCTATTAGGGCCTAAAGAAAGGGGAAGAACACATTTGCGTGTGTGTGTGCGTGTGTATATGTGTGTGTTGGGTTACACGAGTGCCTTTCTCTGAGACAAGAGCTCATGAGTCACTCTCTAACTTGGTCTGGTTTTCCAGCCATCTCTCTCTTCCTAGAGTCCAGGCAGCATTCAGAGTGCTCTGGAGAGGAGAAAGGTAATTATGCCCAATGGATAGAGAGAAAACTCAGCATTTTCCACCCAAAAAAGCCGTGGTCCCTCCAAGGCACATCTGAGGCCAAAGGCTGGGCTTCAGCCGCACAGCATTTACAGTCTTAGGAAGGATGAGGAATGAGGTGGCTGGAGCTTCTGCAGCAAAAGCCTTTTTTAACAAATCATTTTAAAATTAAATTAAATGCTATTAAATTAGCAAAAGTGCCAGGGGAGCCCAGGAAGAGAGTCACTCAGATACATGGCTCAGCCTGGGCATCTCAGAATCACAGAAATGTCATATGTTGGGGCTAGAGGGGGTTCTTGAAGTGCCCCGGGGTTTTCTGGCTCTTAACCATACCATGGATCCAGATTGTCTGGGGAGTTTTTATAACCAGGTAATATAAACAGTACAGACTGGGGTACACTCTCCCCAGAAAATCCGGCTGTGCAGGTCCAGGGTCCAGAGCTCCTAGGAGGTGATTCCAACACACACACTCCCAGTGACGAAGCCCAGATTTCCCCAGTGTGTTCATTTTGCACTAGACCTGCAAGTGGCTTGCCAGCATCTCCCACCAAGATACTGGAAGAGCCCAAGGGCGATCAGTGGCCTCTCACATCCTGACGAGGGTTCGCAGTGAGGATTCCAAATGCCAAAAAGAGCCTGTAAGGAAAGGACGGAGGGGGCAGAGGAGAGTGGAAGGGGGTTAGGGGCAGGAAGCCCCCTTCCCATTCTCTGGCCCCCAATGATACATTCAGCAAGTGTTTTCGGTGTGGCCACTCTAGTCCAGAGACAACTTGGAGCACTGGAAACACCATGACTGCCAAGATCCAGCACATAATAAACAGGATGATTTCTTTCAGCTACTGATAAGTGTTGTGATGGAAACGACACAGAGTCTGAGCCAGTGACCCAAGGATGGCCACTTAGGCCGAGGCAGTCACAATGGCCACTTGGAGGAGGTGATTTTGACCTGAGATGTGAGCAATGAATGAGACAACCCAAGGATGAGGAGCAAGGAGGATCATGGGAATATCTGTTGGGGGGCTGGGGGAGAGGTCAGAGACCTTGGGGTAGGGGGTTCAAGAGGACCCTCCCCGAGAAAGTAATCTTCAAGCAAAGGACAAAAGGGTGGGTTAGAGGTAGCTGGGGAGGGGGGAGGCAGAGGAGACATTCCATTCATTCCTTATCTCTTGGAACAAGTCCCTACTGAAGACCTACTGTGCACCAAGCACCAGGCTGAGGGAGAGAGATTCAGCAGTGTAAGGCAGTATGCCCAGCTCTCAGGGAGGAGGGAGACACTGAGCAGAAAGCGTGGGGAAGCTTGCTGTCTCAGGCTCACCATATGGTCACTTGGGCCAATCATTCCTTGGGAGTGATGGGAGCCTTCCTGGAGTAGGGTGCAGCATCCCTGGCCCATACCCACTAGATGCCAGGAACACCTCCCAGTTGTGACAACCAAAAATGTCTCTAGACACTGCCACATGTTCACTGGGGGCAAAATCATCCCTGGTTGAGAACCACTGCCAAAATATAACGAGAGAGAGAAATACTATATATAATAACACTCTGTATTGACAATAGTATACAATGTGACATGATAATACAAATACGTGGGTTATATATGATAACATACTAATGTATAGTATTATAATAAGGAGACATGGGGAATGTAGGGAGCTTTAGGAGGGAGCTACCCGATCCATACTCTGAAATACTCCCAGCTCAGAGGTCTGCATAGCACATTAACACAAACCACTCATTTTAGCAGAGATTAAGCTGCTTCTCTTTAACACCTGAATAGAGAGGCTGAGCTGAGAAGGCTGGGGGTGGAGGGTCCCAAGGGACACCCGAAGGCAATTCTGTCGGCTTCTCCCAGCCCTGTCCCAGCCGGCCGGCCCACAGCTCAGCAAAGGGTTAACAAGCAATGTTTATTTATGAACTTGGCCTATTACTGTAGCATAATTTGAATACAGTGCCTATGAGGTTTTTTTATTGCCTGCTATAATTTCATTTTTAAAGCTCTCCCTATGCCATACTTTAAAAATGATATCTCAAACAAGAAATAAATTCTGTTTTGCAGCTGTGTTAACTATATTTACCCATGGGACACACTATTTTGTCCTTGACATAAACCCCTGGGGATTTTGCTAAGAATTGCTTTCGCAGCTCTCTCTCCCTTCCCCCTCAACCCCTATGCAGGGAGAGAGAGCTCTCTGTTGCTCTTCCCTGGGACACCCCACAGAGCCCTGCTATAGCCCAAAGGGGCCTGAGAGGAAGAGAAAACTGACAAGCTTCTGGGGTGAGGTGGCCTCAACCCCACATCCACTGGCTGTGTGGCTAAGACAGGACTCCTGGGCCCCTCTGAGCCTCTGGTTTATGAAAAAAGAGAGCTGCGTGGAATAATGTCACCATCCCTCCTCCTCTCTATACCCCTGGTTCCGTGATGGAGTTCAGATAATTTCTCAGCCTGTAGAATGATGGCTCAGGAGCCTAAGCTGGCTGGCTTCCATAATTTTTAGCTTTCTTTATTTTTGTCTGAGTACAAAAAATATATATATTGCAGGGCCCAACTGACAATAACAATAGCTTACATTTATTGAGCACTTACTCTTTGCCAGACACTGTACTAAAACCACCAGACACAAGCACATTTGATGCTGAGAACCGCCCTCTGTGTATGGGTGACTCTCCCCATTTTGCAGATGAGGGAACTGAGGTTCAAGGGAAAAAACTGGGGGGAAGGTCTACACAGTTTAGCCCAGGGAGGGCCAGGAGAGAAGTCCATAAGAGATTCCATCCTCACCCTTGAGCCCCAAAGTGGCCCTCATTAGCTTATCTAAGAGCTCTTGCCCTCAGCAGGAGCCAGAAGCCATGGGACACAGGAAGAACAGATTCTGATGGAAGAGGGAAGGGTGAGATACACAGGCAGCCTGTTGGATGCAAAAGCCTCAGCAAGTAATCAAATGGGGAGTCAGACAGGCTGGGAGAGAGAGGGAAACCAGAGAGAGCCAAATGCTGGCACAACACAAAGGGACTGACCTGTCTTAGTACCTCAGCCTTGCAAAGCAGCAAAAACACCAGCTCTCAGTGGCACCCAGCCCAGAGTTCATGGGCCAGTTCTGTGCTGCAAAGCTACTTCTGGCTCTGTGACTTGGACAGGAGACCTCACTTCTCTATGACTCAGCTTTCCCATCCTTAAAATGGGTGCAGAGTCACCTTAGTTCATAGTGTCACCTTTGTTTACTGTTACATATTATAATTCACTGAACACCTATTATTCTCATAGATAGATAGTCTGGTTTCAGAAAGACACAAAGAGAAAGAGAAAGCAGGGAAGCCAGGAGAACCTCAAGTACAAAGGCATGTTGACACAGTTAGAGACCTACATTCCATTCTTGAGTCTGTCACTTATTTATTAGTTATGAGATCTTAGACAAGTTAACCTCTGGGCCTCAGTTTTCACATCTGTAAAATGCTTGTTTTTGTATTAAATATAATTCATGCAAAGCATTTGGCATAGAGTAGGTGTGAATAAGTGGTACTATTATGATTAAAAGTGCCTCAGTCTCTGGTCATTGAAAAGAACATGACCTTTGAAGTATTCAGATCTTAGCTCCACCAGTAGTGACATCCTACCTTAATCTCAGTTTTCTCATAAGGAAAATGGGAATAATAACTTTTCCCTCACAAGAATATTAGGTGGAAGGATAGATGAGATTATTGTTCAGAAACAATAATCTTACATGCCTGAGCCAATGTCAAAAGAAAAACATGCACAGATTAGTGCTGGTCTTGGAAAGAGAAAGAGTCATATGGAGAGAATTTGGTCTAGTTGACCAACCTCCAGCTGCTTGTCTAAGTCCAGCCAAGATAAGAAGAGCCACCCAGCTGAGCCCAGACCAGATGAACTCACAGCCACTCCACAGGTCTGTAAAAACAAATGGTAATTTTTGTAAGCCACCAAATTTGGGGCTTATTTGTTACACAGCACTACCAAGACCACAGCTAACTAACATGTGGGAATTCAATTTCACCAAGCACATGTCTACAGAGTCATATACATGGCTACTACTTATTGACCACAACTATGTGCCAGGCACTATGGTACTTTGTGGTTTTTACCTTGCTCTGTCTTCACAGCAATCACACACAGGAGGCATATTGTTGCCACTATTCTGCAAACAAGAGAACTGAGGCTCAGATAGGTACAGTCACTTGCCCACAAGCACACAGGCAGGAATAGGCCAAATTTGGATAAGAAACCCAGGTCAAGCTGACTCCAGACTCCCACCTTGAACTACTGAGTCCATGGAAGCCTCTAAATGGTTAGGAGTTGCAGGCAGTGCCCAGCACATGATTAGTGCTGCAGTAATGACTGCATTCTGTGTCTTGGGAAGGTGCCAGGATTCTGAATGCAAGCAGACTTCTCCCCTCTCAGTACCCCCACCAAGGTCTACCGACAGCAGCCATTTGGGCTGAATACCTCCCTTGCAGCCCTCTGGCATCAACCCTATAAATATTAAACCAGTGATAATTAGAGGAAATCAGTCAGTCACTACACTCTGAGCTCTGCCGTGTCCCCCCACCAGACTCAGGCTGCCTTTGACTAGGGAGCTACATTTCTTTTAATTTGGGGACCTCATACAAGGCATGTGTCAGGTACCAGGACATCAAGCTCATTCCCATGTGAGCCGAGGCCCTGGCTGCAGAACACCCCTTCCTGGGGGGCTTTGCCAAGAAGCAGCAGAGGGCTCCGCATGGAAGGCAGGGGTAGGGGGACCACGAGTATCCTGTCAAGGCCCAGGACCCCCTGGGGGGCCTACATCTTTTTTGTCGATTGTGTGGCATCAGGCTCTGGTGTCATCGCTTTGTGGAGTTGATGACACATAATGTACAGTGACAATGTGTCACATCAGAAAACAGCCCCAAATGCACTCAGGTGGGACTGCAAGCCCCAGGGGTGCTGGGGAAATCAAAGATCAGGAATTTTCAGCAAAGGGGGCTGCAGGAGAATGAAAAAGCCTCCAACCCATTCCTCTGCTTTACCTCTTAGAGAAGTAAACAGCCAGATTTCCCACCAGGCCTCGTGAAGACGGGATGAATGGAAGGCTGAGATAGCAGGCTGAGGGTCTCCCAACTCACATACATCCGTGAGCAGTCGTGGCTCTTTGGGTCGTGTGGCTGTTCAGGATCTCCAGTTACACCTCACATAATTAATCTTGCCCAATCCCAGCAACACTTTTGCTTGGAAGAAGTTACCAATAGTCCCCTATACAGATAGGGAGACTGAGGCAACTGGAGGTGGGAAAGTGTAGCAGCTATAGGCATAAGCTCTGAAATCACAGGAAACTGGTCCAAACCTTGGCTCTTCCAATCTCTGGCTGTGTAACGTTGGGAAACTTACTTGACCTCTCTGATCCTCAGTTTCTTGTTGTAAAATGGGTATAAAAATAACACCTACCTCTCAGGGCAGGGGAGTTAATGTGATTGTGTGGAGTGTGGCACTAATAAAGCATTGTTGCTATAATTGCTATTATAGAAGACTACAGACCTCAGAGCTATCAGAGGTGAAATTCCAACCCACATCAGTTTCACAAGAAAGGCTACAACATTTCCTCTGCCTCCCCACTCCCAACCAGCATTCCATTTGCCACCCAGCAAGGCCCCAGGAGTTTTCCTTTCCCACTGGGGCAATTCATCACCCAAATTGTCAGCACCATGGGACAATCACAACCTCCAGATTTATGGGCCTAAGTAGTCTCTGCAGGTTTCTATGCAAGCATCAGAAGGAGAAAGTGGAATCATTCCCATTTTGCAGCTGGGAAAAATGAGGTCCAGGGCAGTAAAGACCCTTCTCAAAGTCATGCAGCAAATAAGAGATGGAACTAAGAGTAGAATCTAGATCTCTTGACACCCAGATACTGCCCTCACATTTCTAGTAAAGATTCCTTTAGCCATCAAGCCTCTCAGAGTTTACACAGCAGTTGCAGTTGTTACATTTGATCTCATAAATCCTCATGGTAACACTAAGAGGAGTATAAAGTCTATTTTCTGCATGGGCAAACTGAGGCTCCAGAAGAATTGCCCTGCCTGGCCTCTCAGTGCAAGTCGGGCATGCCAGGGACTGACCCGGAAACTCCCATCCTCCCCCAGGACCCTTGTCCTCCCTAAAGGAGCCAGCCCCTGCCAGAGTGAGCTCTGGCCAGGTGCCCCACTGAAAATGGCAGCATCCAGAAAACAAAAGGCTATCCCAGCACCCAGCCTGTGTCCTGGAGGTCTGAACCCAAGTGGGTGCACAGACCCATCTCTTCTCCACACCCGAGGAGGAAGGAAACCAACCCTTAAACCTGACAAAGGCCCCTACAAGTGGCAGGTATTAATTGGTGCAATTAGGCGGCCCTTTCCCAAGGCCATAGAAGCTGCAGCATCAATAATTAGACTCAGATTGGAATTCCTTTGGCTCTGCATGTAAACAGGACACTCTTTCTGCAGTTGCAGTAAATGATTTGTTCAAGGGGGGAAACATTTACTGTAATTTGAAAGGAGCAATTGACTGTATTATTAGTGGATGTGAGCACCCAGCTGGAGACAGGCTGCACATTGTTCTGTCTTCTGTCCAGGCCGGTGAGGACAGAAACCTTTGAAGGTGGGGTCCCCCAATGGGTAGGTCGCCCCATTTGGAAGTCAGAAAGACCCAGAGCTGGGTTAGAGGCCTCGATCCCCACTTAGGTGTGTGATCTTGGGCAAGGAACACAACATCTGTAAAATAGGGACATGACCAGTACATGCCTCATGGGGTTGCTATAAAGATGTGATGTGCCAGGCACACACAAAGTGCTTCATAAAAAAGGCTGGTTTTGCTATTATTAGTAACAATAGTAATTATCATCACCATTGGCATCATCCTTAAGCACTCATGGAGTCCCAGAGTGGGTCAGTCTGCCACCTATTCACAAACAGCATGAACAAAACAAACTAAAACCCACACAGCAGGTCATGCCTTTGACATTTATTGAGCACCAACTGTATACAGGGTTGAGTCCGACAAGGCCCCTGCTAGTACACAGAGGTTACAGTGAAGACCGATACATAAACAGATCACGGCCAAAACCTCACATCCAGACAGTACTCTACAGTTTACAAAGTATGCTTACCTCCATTAGCCCTCAAATCTCTCACAAGACCTGGAATCAGTGTTCTTCTGCCCATTTTACTGATGAGAAATTTGAACTTGTAAAGTCACTTGCCCAGAATCACATAGCCACTGCCACAGGAGTGGCAGATCTGGCATTTAAGTTCAAGTTTGTCTGCCCCAAATGCTTATTATAACCCCTGGGCAAATTCCCGTCATCAAGGGAGAAGGGAAAGATGAGCTGGGATAATCTACCACCTGGAAAGGAACCCAGAGTCTGGCGTGAGATTGGCTGACCCCATCGTGGAGGCCCCTCCAAACTCAGAGGGGTCCTCTCTGGTCCGACCTCCCACCCGGGCCCTGCTCTAGCGCTCCCAGGACTATTTCACATCTCACTGGAACCCTCTCTGAGTGTTCTTGTTTGGGGGTCCCACCCCTCCTGTGCACGACCCTCTGAGACATAGAGATCTGGGCCTGAGGGTTTCACTCCTGCCCCCCACCTCAGGTGAGCTGAATGGTCTTGCCCAAATTACCAAAGCCTCAGTTGCCACATCTGTGAAACAGGTTGTTGTGGACCTGAAGTGAGCTCACCAGGGCAAGAAGTGTGCCTGTCTGTCTTACCCAGCGCTGCATTGCTGCACGGAGGGCGTTCTCAAGGATGCGAGGAAGTGAAGATGGGAGGAGGGAGGAAGGAGGGAAGATATCTCCCCCATCTTTCAAAACCCAACTCCACAGCCGGCATGGCCGTGAAGCGCCGTGAAGCTCCCCAGGTCTTTCTAAAACTAGGGTGGGCTATGAAACATACATATCTTTATATTGAAGCAGGTGGCTCCTTCCTCACCTACAGCACTGACTCCACAGTGAGAAGCTTGCTCCTAGTCCCCATGGACAGGTCACTCCTCCCCTCTGAGCCTCATCTTCCTCATCAGTGGGAAGGTGGGGGTGGCGTCTCAGTACCTCTTACTGTGGTCGTTGGGAAATAAATTTAAGTGACCTATAAAAGCACTTAGTACAGCGTCTGATGAATAGTAGGCAGTGATACTGTCGACCTGTGACATCACCACCAACTTCGTCACTCTTTGATAACTCAGTACAGTTTGAAGATGATGGGTTTTGAATCCTAGGTTTTCCCCTACTGGATATTGGACGCTTTCTTTCCATCAGGCCTCAGTTTTCTCTATAAAGTGGGTGTGGTAATAGTTCCTACCTCACAGGTTTGTTGTACAGATTGACTGACTTAGTGCAGGCACTCAGCCCAGCGCCTGGAATCTTTCACCTGCCCATAGGTGTTTCTGGATGCCTCTCCCCATCCCTGTCCACAGTTTCTTGAGGATGATATGGATTAGTATATGCAAAGGACATAATGTCTGGGACATGGTCAGCTCTAATGCCTAAAAATAAACATAGGAGCTAAATTGTAGAGCTGTTACAGGATGAAATGAGATACTACATGCAGAGCTCTAAAAACCAAAACAAATTATTCTTTCTACTTCCAGATTTCTTTGGAACTCCCCGTGCATGTTCTCTTACTCCTGGGGGCCTTAGACTTTCGCTTCTAGTTCCCAGTGAGGATAATTCTCAAGGCAGAAATAAGAAGAATAGGGGTCTCCTGTCCCCAGGATGTCAGGTATCATCACATAAGCATGTGCATGTAAGCAGCCCTGCAGCCCACACGTGCACACCTGTGCACACTCGTGCAGACTGTCACAGACCGTGCTTACACGTGTGTGCACACATGTGCTCCATTCCCCCTCACTGCTTCCCGGAGAACAGCCTTCCCCTATATCCTGCACGATGTCATTAACCCACCCTAGCACCTCCCTGTCACCTGCCAGAGATGACACCCCCACATTCCCCACACTGCTTCTAACCCCTCAGATCAGCCCACAGGGACTCAGCCAGCCACAGACCAGTGGCATCCCCTTCTTTAACCCCCACCCCTAATCTTGAGCTTGGCCAGGGCTCCGGGGCCCGACCCTTCCCCCGGCCTGACTGCTACCCTCTCTTTCTCCCCAGTGCTGTCACCCCTTCATTGGCCTCCCTGCCTCCCTACTTCTGCCTCCCAATCTGTGCTTCAGCTTTTGACTACAGCCAAAGGAAGGCTTCAAACATAAACCTCATTTCAGGCCTCTGTTTCAAACCCTTAGAGGGATTCTCATTTTTCTTAGAATAAACTTCTCATAGCCATTTGAATGAAATCCAGGCAAAAACTATAGGCTCCGGGCCATGCAGTGCTGGCCCTGCCACTCCCCAAACCTGTCCCCTCCACTCTTCCTTGTTTGTCTCCACTCCACCCCCAACTCCCTATCTCTCTACTGACTGCCTCTGCCAGCCCCAGGGCCTTTGCACAGGTGCCTGCCTCTTCCTGGAAAGTCCTGCCCCCTCCTCTCTGTGCTGCCACTGCCCTGTTAGACCAGCTGGCAGGCTCTGGGTCCTACCTGTGGCAGGCCTAGACGTCACAGGGCCTGACTTGCCTTAAGAATCATCTGGAATCACACCTTTGGCCAGTCTCCCTCAATCCCCCAGAGGTTCCAACCATGATCTTCAGAAGGAAAGGTTATCCTTCTGTAGCTACCTACCTGTGCTTGCCTCTGCTCTCCAGGAGCTGCCAGGAAGGGAGAGGGGCTGACACAGGGTAAGGAGGACACCAGCATTTACCTGGTGCCTACTGAGTGCTGAGTGCTGAGGTCTCATTCTATCTCCATTGTGCAAATGAAACCACTTTGGCTCAAGCTCACTGCAAACCAGTCTAGAATCAAGGGCTGTGTGGTGCCAAGTCCGAGTCTTTTCCTCCACTGCTCCTGTCTGCCACAGACACTCCTAGTGGCCCCACTATGCACCAGGCCCTCTGCTAAGTGCTGGGGATATAGCAATGAGCAAAACTGGCAGGACTCGCCTTCATGGGACTCCAGTCCATCAATCTTTCCCTGACGAAGAACTCAAGAGTAAAAGAGAGAAAGATTTTAAACCAAGAATTTGAGGGTTGTCTTGAGGAAAGCCAGTTCAGATGGGTCAACTTCTACCTCCTCAAGGGTCCCTGAGGCTGTGGCCCCAACTGCTGCACAGAAGGAGGCGAACGTCAGGTGTCCGGCATTTGCATTTGCAGCTGCTCCCCATCACTCGCATCCCGGCCTGAGCGCCACCTACCGTCGGATCAGCAGTGCATTAGAGTCTCGTAGAGGCGAGAACCCTACTGTAAACTGCCGAGGGCGGGGCGAGGTAAGCTGCTTGCTCCTTATGAGAGTCTAATGGTCCCTCCCTTCCATCTGTGGACAAATAGTCTTCCACAAGACCAGTCTCTGGTGCCAAAAAGGTTGGGGAACTGCAGCCCTGAGGGACCCGGGCGTCTGGAGAGTAAATCAGCAGTAGGTAATGAGGTTCCTGTTGGGGACCTGAGCCGGGACTCGGCCTTTGGTGGAGGGAACAGCTAGGTGGCCGTATGGGGGCGCTGTGGGCAGAGGGTGCTGCGAACAGCCCCTCCCTGTCCCGCCCTGGGGGTCTGCGGAGATAGACCCCCCTCCCGCATGCTCTGCACTGTGCCGCTCTGTCCTTGGTTCCCCACCATTGCCCAAGGTCCTCAGCTCTGTAAACAAGCAGGTCCTCAGGGTGGGGCAGGATTCAGACCCAGGACCCAGGCCCTGCCAGGTTCCAGGCTGCCTCCGGGCAAGGCCAGCCTTCCAGGGAGGAGGGAGGGGAAGGGGCGGGGCAGCCAGCAGCAGCCGGCCAGGGTATTTTAGTGCCCTATGAATGCTAAATAAATAGTGTCTAACCTTTCCCGACTCCCACTTTCTTATCTCAATATTCCATTTAATAGCACCTTTCAGGCCTCACTAAAAGAATACGAGGGTTGTTATATCAGCTCTAAGTCACTGTTACAAGGGCCTGGCTGTCTCCGCGGCAGCTGCAACGCTTGTGCTCCGGGGAGCTCCCCGGTGTTCCTGCCCGCGAGTTCTATTCTCCCAGCAGGTGGCGGGCTTCCCTCACCCCAGACCCACCCGGGCGGGGATGGGGGCGGGGCGGCGACACAGCGGGACTCTGCCCTGGCCCACTGGGTTAGCTATGGAGCTAAATGTCCCGGATGAAAACCTGTTAGTTTGCTGGGGCTGCCATACAAGATAAACCAGGTGGCTAAACAACACAAATTTATTATCTGGCGGTTCTGGAGACTGGAAGTCCCAGACACAGTGTCAACGGCTATCAAGCAAGGATCTGCTCCAGACCTCTGTCCTTGACCTGCTGATGGCCTCTCCTCCCTGTGTGATCACACAGTCCGTGTGTGTAATAACATGATAATAACGATGACTATAAAGATGGGTGACTCTGCTAACTCCCCGCTATGTACGCCCTGCGCCACGCTTGTTTCTCTGCACCAGTCCTCCCTTGATCCTTCACAGACCACCGCAAAGCCGCTACTGTTGTTTCTCCAACTTTACGATGAAGGACAAAGGGTCTGAGAGGCACAGAGACCTGCCCAAGAACACACAGCGCATACACCGCAAGGCTGGGTTCAAACCCAGGCCTGGGTGTCGTTTCCTACACCCCCAGCCAAGTTGAGAGTAATCGGGACGTCTGACCGTGACTGCCTGCTCCATCGCTTTCTAACTAGCAGGATGTTGTTCTTGGCCAGGCCTCCTGCTCCATTTGAAGTTCCATTTTCTCGTCTGTAAAATGGGAGTAAATATAAGCTGGCCCAAGGAAAGTAATGGGAGCCAAATGAGCCTTGGTTCAGTGACAGTGCCTTAAAAATGTATCAAATGCCAATCTGTAAAAAGAACAGAATTTAGCACAAACTCAGAATAACAAGAGAGACAGGC
>NW_003852433.1:1726632-1727552 GCF_000181295.1 Otolemur garnettii | reverse complement strand
AGTGCCCCTGTATGTCCACATGCATACACAAGCATGTAAGACCAGCCACACACACTCTGCACCATGACCAAATTGACCCAGGGCCTGAGATGTCCGTGGGGCTGTGTCCAGGAGCCTTTGCAAGCTGTGCTTGCAATGTGTGTGGCGGCCGCCTGCAGGGTCCAGCACTGGGGTAAATGAGGCATTTTCCGCCCCCGGCTGCACCCAGGGCCACGCAGGCGGCTGCACTAATAAGGCTGCTTTCCCTGAGGCAGCGGCTGCCAGGAGTCAGAGCCTCCGGGCTCAGCTCTACAGCCCCTCACTAGGCTGCCTGATCAGCAGGACCATGGCCCACCATGACCCCATGCCCTCTAGCCACCCAGGGCCAGTCACAGCCTTGGGCAGCCCCCAGGGGGGACCCAGCCATCTGCAGCCTCAGCCTACTCATCCCCATGGACTGTGGCCCACAGCCCCTCCACACACATATACACCACTCCCCTCTGATGCCAGCCCCACTACTAACAAGCCTTGAACTTGGCCCACAGAGGCTTCAACCTTCCTTTCTGTAAAATGGGGCAAGAAGGTGATCCAAAGGCCAAGTTTGGGGATTCTCTCAGTGGTCCACCCCCTCATAGACTCTTAATAAGATAGCTGGGTAAGGATGGAACAAAGAGGAGAAGATCCTGCCTCCGGTGAGACCCTGATGGTGAACTGGAAATGCTGTATTGAGTGTTAATTGCAACCCAGAACCAGGCTAATGAGGATGATAATTATAATAACAATAATAGCAGCCACTGTTTACAGCTCGTCCTCAGGGCCACTGCTTCCATGTTATGGTTACTATTATTATTGTATATGTCATTATTATTCTCCCTGCTACCCTGCTCAGGATCCACAACTGCACCACTCCATTCTTCCCACTCTGGGGAGCTGCCTGCCGG
>NW_003852433.1:1700275-1726306 GCF_000181295.1 Otolemur garnettii | reverse complement strand
GGATACTGCTAGAATTAGTCAGTCAGACACACCTCGATTTGAATCCCGGCTGTGCTCCTTCCCAGCCATGTGACCTTGAGCTACTGATTTTCCCTCTCTGAGACTTTGTTGCTTCTTCTTAAAAATAAGGATGATAAGTGTGGCCACCCCTTAAAGCTGCTATGAGCATTAAATAGTAAGATGCAAGGAAAGGTCTTCACCTAGTGCCTGGCACCGAGTCAATTCCCCTTTTGTGTTGGCTATGCTATTGTTGGTGTAACTGCATCAGTCAGGATGGGATATGTTGTGCTGCAATAACAAGTCACCCCCAAATCATTGTAGGCTTATTTCCTGCTCATGCTCATGCTGCATGTGCATCAGGTTGGCATGGAAGGTGGAGGCTCTCACTATAGTCACTCAGGGACTCAGGCTGACAAAGCACAGCCACCATCTCAACTGTCACCCATGGCTGTGCTAAATGGAAAAAGAAACCAAAAATATTGAACCAGCAATTAAACTTTCCAGCAATGGCAGAAATGTGTCTTGATTCATTGTCCAAAGCTAGTCCCAGGATCCCATCCATCTCCAAGGATACCCAGAATTGTAAGATCCCAAATGCCCAGAAAGCAGAAAGACAGACATTTGGTGATCAACATGTCCTACTCACATCAGAATCTCACACATGGAAAGACCCTGGGCACTTAGGATTCAAAGAGGAGGAAAGACTTATCTAAGGTCATACAGCAAATTGACTTCAAAGTTGGGATTCCAACCCACCTACTGACCAGGATGCTCTTGTCCACCTGACAGGCTCCCTCCCTACCCCACAGGCTCACAGGTATCAACAGTTCTGGCCCATGAGAGATGTTTGGAGAAGACTTGGAGAAAGGATTCCTCTCTCTTTAAAAAAAAAAAAAAAAATCTGAGAAGCTGAAGTCTATTCAGATGATGATCAGAGAAATAGTGCAACAATAGTTCGGGACGCTAATGTATGAGGCTGGACTCCAGCAGCTATTTCATGACCATGAGGAAATAATATTAAAGATTATTTCTCCCCACCTTCTGAAGAAAGCAGAGAGAAGCTATGGAAAGATCCTAGGTCTTAGATGATGTCATGGAGCCCCAAAATTAACCAGCACTGGGGCTGCCTTACTTCTGCCTTCTTGTTACATGGTAACAAATTGTCTTTATTGTTTAACTCTATTGAGTTGGGTCTTCAGAAACTGGCAGCCTAAGGCATTATCCCTAACAGAACCCTCATGCTCTCTCTCCATACAAGGCACTTTCTTCCACTGGACCTAAACTCATGCTGCAGGTTTCAGCCTAAGCAGCCTCCCTCCAGAATGTTCCTAAATCCTCAACCCCATCTAGAACATGCCCCTTCTCACATACTCTCAAAAAGCCCCTCCCCCCGTACTTTATCTCAGTTTGTAATTATTAATTCATTGATATGATTCTTTGATTTATATCTTCCTCCTCCTCTAGAATGTCAGCTCCATGAGGGAAAAGAACAAACGATTTAGGCCCCAAGTTAACCGTCTGAGATTAATACAGCGCCATCCATCAGAGGCACTCAATGTTTGTTGAATGAATGAAGGGATTTACGTGTACTCATTCATTCTTTTTTTTTTTATTCCAAAATATCCACCAAGTCAGACGTAGGAGGCCGAAAGTCTTTGATTGACAGATCTCCAAATCCTGGAATGGTGTCAACCCCTGGAGATGCATTCAAATATGTGTTGAGTGAATTGGTAAATGAACTGATTCTATTTAGGTTCAAGGAGCCAGACTATGGCTTATCCTAGAAAGGAAGGCAAAGGAGCCATGATGATCAGAGAAACAGCGCAACAATGCTGCATGTTCACATTCTAACCAGCAGTAACAACTCCAGCAACTCTGCTGGAGGAACGCTAACTGCAAGGCTAAATGAGAGTAGCATTCAGCGTTAACCAGGGTCCCCATTAATCCATGAAGGGACAATTTGGGGGAAGGGTCTGTGCAGGTGGGTGAGACCTGCGCCCTGCAGCAGGCTGGGTGCCCACCAGTCCTCACGCCAGATGGCTCTCCTGGGCCCTACATCCATCACGGCTGTTGGTCTTGGAGCAAACAGAAGCAACGCTTGAGAGATGGATGTTGATGGCAAATGGGCTGTGATGATCGTGCGTCTCCATTTTCCCCTTAATATACATGATGAATAAACTTAATTACACGGAAAATTGCTGCCATTGAAGAATGTGGCGCATGTGGCTTCCTCATGTTGCTTAGAGCCTCTTTGCTCTCCTGACTGTCCAAAGATTCCAGGGAGGGAAGTATCATCACCCTCGCTGACTCCAGCCCGAACCACCCTCAAGAGGACAAAGTCACATTCAAGGTCACAACAAACCAGTGATGAACCTATAGAAAGTCAGCTCTGAGAAGCACTGTAGTGTTCATTTTATCCAACCACCCATTTTACAGATGGAAAGAGCTGAGTCTCAGAGGGATAGATGTGGTGACTTTACCCAGGGCCATCAAATAAACTGTGGTCTATCCAAGTCCTAGGTGTTCTTCTGATTGAAAAGACACGTAGTCCAAATATACTTCTTTATTTCAATTTCTTTTTTCTTTTTATGGCTTGTTGCTGCTGTTGTTGTGACAGAGTCTGACTCTGTCGCCCTGGGGTAGAGTGCCATGGCATCGTCATAGCTCACAGCAACTTCAAACTCTTGGGCTCAAGTGAGCCTCCTGCCTCAGCCTCCCAAGTAGCTGGGACCACAGGCACCTGCCACAGTGCTCAGCTAGTTTTTCTATTTTTAGCAGAGATGGGGTCTCTCTCTTGCTCAGATTGGTCTCAAACTCCTGAGCTCAAGCAATTCACCTGCCTCAGCTTCCTAGATTGCTAGGATTACAAGCATAAACCACCATGCCCCAGTTTCAATTTCTTTAAAAGAACACATTTGGGAAACTGACTCATGGTAACTCCACACTGGGCAAAATGTTGACGACTGTGCTGGGCGGGAACCAGTGCTCCAGAGAGGTTAGCTGCCATTTGTATTATTTCTGTTGCTGTCATCATCACTAATGTTAAGCACTGTGTAAGTGTCATTCTCCCAGAATGGAAGAAAGGAGGAAAGGCAGGACTGGAGATGGGCGATCTGGGTAACGAGTGTGGCCGCTAACAAGCTCCAAAGTGAGGCCACCTCTGAGCCTCAGTCTCCCACTCTACAGATGAACAGCATCATCTTTTTCTCGACTGTCAGTGGCTATTGGAGGCTGTAGGAAGCTAATAAATGTCTGAGCACCACAAACATGTCAGAGGTTGTATGACAGTTGTAGCGGGAGAATTCCACGTCCCATCCCTCACAGCAAGCTTCCGACAGAGGGTAAGCTCAGAGGAGTGTCCTCTCGTCTCCCGGTCCCTGCTGGGATGAGGACAAGTCTGGCTGAAGCCAAGTGGCTGGAGTGGGTTGGTGGGGGGGCAGTGATAACAGCTGACACCTGTGTGCAACCTTTATGCTAACTTAAGAGACATCCACACTGGGGACATCATATGACAAAGGAAGAGCACAAAAACAAGTAAGGCACAAGTGCCGTCCTCGAGGAGCACCCAGTCAAGGAGAAGAGACAGACGGGCACAGCATCCGTCAAGGAGTTTGGTGACTGGAAACAGCCAGCGTGAGCTGCACAGTACACGAGACAACCAAGGAGGACTCCCTGGAGGAGGTGAGGTGACTTTGAATCACTTGCTCATGCGGCAAACAGGTATGCACCATGTCCAATAGGGTGGAAATACAGAAGTCAATAAAGCAGATGTGACCTCTGCTTTAAGCAGCCCTAAAACCAGCCAAATGAGACCTGTTCAGGCCAATGACAGGCAGCAGAAAGGGCACTTCAAGCTTAGGGGATGGCATGGGCAAGGGCGTGGTGGCACGAAGCCTTTGGGTTTGCTAGCGTGTAAAGCAGCAGGAAGGCTCTGAGGCTGTGTGGGAAATCTCTCTTATTCTGCAGTTTCCCAAGAAGCAGAAATTTCTAATTCCCCATCTCGTACCACCTCCTCCTATTTTCTTAGAAGTGCGCTGTGTGATGGTTGAATGGATAAACGAAATTTGGTCTGTCCAGGCAGTGGAGGAGTATGTAGCCATAAGCAGAAAGGAAGCACTGGTACAGGCGACACCTGTGGTCCCCAAGCCCCTGGGCCACCAGACAGGTACCAGTCTGGCCTGTTAGGAACTAGGCCACGCAGCAGTGAGCAACAGGCAAGTTAGTGGACCTTCACCTGTATTTACAGCCGCTCCCCATCACCCCATCACTGCCTGAGCACCAGCCCCTGTCAGATCAGGGTCTACATTAGATTCTCACAGGAGCGCAAACCCTACCGTAAAGTGCAGGCGAGGGATCTGGGGTGTGGGCTCCTCAGGAGAATCTAGTGCCTGATGACCCAAAGTGGAGCTGAGGTGGCGATGCCATTAGCACTGGGGAGCGCCTGCAGACACAGATTGTCATTAGCAGAGCGGTTTGACCGCACAGAGATCATAATAAATGAATTACTTGCAGACTCACATCCACCCCAGGCCATGGAAATCGTTGTCTTCCATGAAACCGGTCCCTGGTGCTAACAGTGTTGGAGACCACGGTGCTACAACGTGAGTGAGCCTGGGAAACATGCCAGGTGAAGGAAGTCAGCCACAAGAGGACAAGTGGGCCACATGCGGGGCAAAACTCTGAGCACTCTGCCTGACCAGAACGCTCCATAAAAGTCAGCCATTCACACCGCATGATTCCAAAGTCACGGAGATGCAAAGTCGAAGAGAAGACACAGGTCTGAGGGCAGCGGAGTAGGCAGCCATTCTCTAATGGGGACAGAGCTTCTGTCTGGACAGATGAAAGTAGTTCTGTGGGTGGACACTGGTGACAGTTTCCCAACAATGTGAATGTACTTCATGCCACTGAACTGGATACACACAAATGGCAAAAACGGTAAAGGTGACATCATGCGTATTTTACCAGAATAAAAACAATAAGCTTTAAAAAGACAAATTGCTGTGCTCCTCTGCCCTACATCTGTATCTTATAAATACCCAGCAGTTCACTCATTCATTCATTCATTCATTCACTCCACAAATATTTATGAAGCACCAACCACATACCGAGCACGGTTGCAGGTACTGGGCATTCAGTGACAAAGAGGCCAAGATCCTGCTGATGTGAAGGGGACGGGGACTCTGGAGTTGGGCAACAAAGAAGTAAATGTATTAATAAACAAGGTCGTTATAGATGGGGTGAGCTAGAAAGGACATAAACGAGACAGTGTACTAGGGAAAGACAAGAGGGAGGTTGGCTACGGTGCAGTGTATGGGCTCGACTGGGCTCCTTGGGGAGTTAGAGTCCCCTGAGACATGCAGGAATTGATCATGTAAATGGCTGGGAGGAGAGCAAGTCCTAACACACGACAGACGCTCCTGCGTATGATATATGTGTCTCTCTGCCTTTCTCTCCTGCCCACCCCAGGCCTTTCTGATCCTGGCTCTACCCTTGGGGCGGCCTAGGGCCTGGGGATGGATGCCAGACATAGCTAAGACTCAGGGCCCTCGTGGAAGCACTTCCAGAATGCAGACAGACCCCTCTCACCAGAGTGGACTTGTGCCTGTCTGACTTTCCTCTCTCTATCCCTGCAGGCACCGCTTTTGATCTTCAGGGAAACAGAGACCATACTTAAGAAGCGGCTCTCACAGTGACCCTCCCAGCCACCGTGTCCCCCACAGTCTCTAACCGTGTCACCTGAGGCCCACAGTGAGGGGGAAAAGGAGCCCAAGGCCAGGCAGTAGTGGTTGCTGAGATGCACCAGCAAGCTGGGAGCTGCAGCTCGTTAGCAGTAATATAATTAAGTCCCAAGCTGGGGCCAGCCCCGTTAGTGCCTTTAGATCATCCAAAGGCAGTGGTTTTCTTAATGAAAGGTTGTCTGTTACAAAGTTGGGCTCCCATCCATCTCCATTATGGGGCAGTTTACCTGCTAATACACACGAGACACACACTCCCTGGCAGGGGGTGGCGGCAATGCAGAGCTGCAGGATGGCTTCCCAGGCCCCAAGACGCTGATGAACGGCCTGTCCCTGCCGCCACCACAGCAGAGGGAACATCCGTTCCTCCTGGGTGGCCTGTCCGCTGGTGTGTGGAACTTGAGGGTAGAGGGAAACTTACTGGGAAGGAGCAGATTCAGGCCAAGACCGGGACGCTCCTGCCCGGGGAGTGGGTCCCCCCACCCTCTGACTTGCTGGGTGACTTCCAGGTAGCCAACTGGGAGATGGAATTGCAACGCCAGCTTGATCAGGGTCTGCCTGTGGGCCTGGGCTCCAGCTTCATCAGTAATACAACAAGGTGCAGCCCCACGGCTCCCTGCCGCTCCTCCAGCACCATCAGCACCTCCCAGGACTCTGCCTTCAAGGGGCATCCAGCATGGGACCCCTTCCCTTCACTTCCACCATGGCCTGTCCAATCCGAGTCATCATGGCCTCCAGCATCCTCCTATCCAGGCTTCCTGGGTCTCCTCTCGCCTCCTCCAGCCAGAGGTACCTTATTATTGTTGTCAGTTAGTTAAGCTGAAATGCACACAACCCAGCAATTCCACTCCTACGGTAGGAATATTCTCAAAGGAATTGGAAACAGGGAGACTCAAACATCCTCACACACCCATGTTCAACACTGTTCACAAAAGCCGAAAGGGGGAACAACCCAAACGTTGGCCCATGGCTAAAAGGGTAACCAACTGTGGAACACTCCCACGAGGAAATATTACTCTGTCCTTAAAAACAGTGGAGTTCTGATGCGTGCTACGGTGCAGAGTGATATGGCCTTGGCTTCCATAGGGGTCTGTGAGGGCGATGGAGCCGGGAGAAGATCTGGGTGCAAAGGGGGCTCCTGAGTCGGGAGAAAGATTTAGGAGCCACATTCAGCCTCCCGGATGATGGGATATGGAGTCAAAGAGCATGGGCTTTGAGTCAGAAAAAAGTGGTTTTCCTGGTCATGTGAAAGGACTGAATTATTTTAACCTCAGATTCCTCATCTGCAAAATGGAGGCCATAATAGTACACACCTCATAGGATTTTGTCCACATATTTCATACAATTGGTCTCGTTCGACTACACAATTCCTCTGTCTCTCTTCTGCATGTAATTCTCCGATGGCCTCTTTGAATGACGTCCAGTCTCACTGTGAGGGTCTACAGGAATGGTTTTCAACCTTTTTATCGCACGGCACACTTGTGAAACACTGTAGTGCACTGCAGTTAAACACTTTCACTGCACACTTAAACTATGTTCATCAAAAAAAAGGAGTAACAAAAAGACTATGCTTACTGTGCTTTGAACTTCTTTCAAAAAGAGTTTACTTAATGATCCTTAAAATTTTTCACAGCACACAGGTTGGAAATCACTGGTCTCCGGGGTCAGGGGCCCCATGTCCCTCCTGACTTCACCTCCAACCTGCCCTGGCTCACCACCCTCCGCCTTCAGGGTGCCCTTCAGTCCGGGATGGGAACACACTGAGCTTGCTCCCAGCTCTGGGCCTTTGCAATTATTGTTCCCTCCACTTGGAACACCCTTCCTCTTGTGGACTCTTTCTCCTGCTCAGGCCTCACCCCCAAAGTCACCTCCACAAATGGGCATTCAGGGACCATGCTGTCAACTGCCTCTGCCCACCCTTCCTCTTATGTCTCATTACCCTATTTCATTGTTTTCATGGGAACAGAAGCTAAAGGGGAAAATGAGAGCCTCCCTTCCCTCCGTCTGAGCCTCCCATCACACTTCCCCGTCTCCAGCCTCACTGGGCAGCCCCAGTTTCTTCCTGGAGGCTCCAAAGCCATGTGGAATACAGTCTGTTCCTCCTTTCTCTCTCTGGGTGCTCCTCAGAGACACACAAAAAGACTCTAGATGAGCATCTCTGGGGCCAGGCAACGTAGATGGTGCCACATATCCTAAGGCTCTCCACATCAACGTGGCCCAAGTGCAATGGCCAGAAATGGCTCAGAAGAGGGAGGAGTCTACGTGCACGGGCGGGAAGGGCATTTGGGGAAGATGCATTCTATGTGCGTAGAATTTGGTGCGTGCATCATTTCCTGCAGTTTTTATAATGAAACTCCTCAAGTCCTGTGCAATACTCTGAAATGGAAAAAGAAATTCGTTTCATTCAAATATACCTAGGAAATAAGGATCGGCCCTTTGGGAGAGTCACACACAGTACACGGCAGAAGTGTAAGTCCCTGACAAGGCCTGCAGTGAAGACACCTGTCGGAACCCAGGTGGACTCCATAACACACTCAAATAGGGATCTGGGATAATTTTTGCAAAAAGTTTCTGCTGCTTTTAAGCTCTAAATCAAGAAGTCTCTTGTTTGCCGCCTCATGCCCTGCAATGAGGTGAGTAAGAGTAGTAGAAAGGCCAGCTCGCACTGAGAATTGTGTGTGGGGCAAAATTCTTGACAGTCTACTTGTTTATGCAATTTGTCTCGTGTGACTGCACAGCAATCCTATGAGCTGTGTACTAGGATGGCCCCCCTTTTGCAGATAAGGAAACTGAGATCCCGTTCACATGACCAGGAAAACCACCTTTTCCTGACTTGAAGCCCATGCTCTTTGGCTCCATGTCACCATCTGGGAGCCTGAGTGTACCTCCCAAATCTTTCTCCCTACCCAGGACCCGCTTTGCACCCAGATCTTCCCCAGGCTCCCTCACCTTCACAGCCTCCTACAGAAGCCAAGGGGTTAACCTCTCCTTCCTGTTTGCCCAGACTCAAGTTCATTACACTGACTAATTGATTCCACCACGCTAATGGAAAATGTATCTGCAAGTAATAGATTAATTGGCCACTTGTGATCAGCTCTCAACCAGAGGATCGCCAGTGTTCGTGCTGGACCCACTGAGTCTTTGGGGGCCAAGAAAGGAAACCCAATGCTAGTCTCAAAGGGGCCTTGGGGGTGTCCAGAGTTTCACCAACCATCACCCCAGGAAAGGTCAGCCAGTTAGTTCCACCCCAAAGGAGACACACTCTGCATCCCTTCTAAATCATTAAAATGCAAGTGCAGTAACTTGAAAAGAATGGAAATCTTATCAGCATAATGAGCCACAAAATATCAGAACACCAGCACACCAGTTTCCCCCAAACGAGGGAGGGAGGGAGAGAGCCTTCCTCAGAAGGCTTAAAGTCATTCATTATAAAATAACAGCTACCAGTTTGCACACTAACCATGTGCAGTCTTCTGCATGGACTCATTTAATCCTACAAAAAGCCCACGAGGCAGGCATTGTAAGTGTTCCATTTTACAGAAGGGAAACTAGACTCAGAGAGCTGCAGCAACTTGCCAAAGGTCACACAGTAAGAAATAGAAAAAGTGGCCAGGGCGGGGGCAGGGGGATACATAGGTCCTCTATCCCAAGGGTCAGCAAACACAACCCGTGAACCAAATCTGACCCACTGTCTGTGTTTGTAAATAAAGTTTTATTGGAACACAGCTATGCCCATTCATCTATGTATTGTCTTGGCACCACAATAGCAGGATATACAACAAAGCCTAAAATATTTACTATCTGGCCCTTTTCAGAAAAAGTTTGCAGACTGTTGCCAGGCCAAGTTGCCCTTCCTAGAAGGGGCTACGGTACCTTAGTAAAATGCAAGCAGGATAATTGTGGGAGAAGAGGCTGGTATGACCTGGACAACCTAAGGGAAACTGAATGTCTTAAGATGCACCATCTATTTGCCCAGACTGTAAGGTCTCTTAGGAGTTGTTAAGAGTCCAAAAAGGAGAGCTCAGGACTGGGGATTGGGGGAGGAAGTGGAGAAGAACAGGCCTGAGTCTGACGCAGAACTGAAGCCGGGTGGGGATCAGAGTGGACCAGGGAGGCTGGGGGTGCGAATCTACATCTCAGGACCCACCTTCCTTCTTGCTTGAGGACTCCAGGGACATCTGCCTCCCTCTTCCAATCCTTCCAGTTTCTCCTCTAGAAAATAGGGGTGATAATGGTGCCATTAGAAGGAAAGGGCATATAAAGTGTTAGCAGGCACACAGTAGGCACTCAATGGATGCTTAACAAATGGATGAAGAACTCATTTACATATGATGAAGGAGTCATTTATATATCACCCAGACACGAGCTCATCGCACTGATTTCACCAGCCAGAGTTCCCAGAGGTCACACATTACAGAGTTCCTGCTTTGCCGGAGCTGGGGAGGGTAAGCCACCCCAGGCCCCTCCTTCCTCGGCTGGTCAGGTGGTTTTTACAAGGCTGAACGAGTCACTGGGGGCTGTAAAGACACGAGGGCTTTTTCCTTTAAGTCTCCCCTGTAAGTCACCTGGAAGCATTTCCAGATCGATCGGCTCTTCTCCTCCTTGTAGGAGTCCTCCCCAGGGAACTGTTTGCCGAAAGGAATCGGCCGGTTTGCATTTAGTCACCTTTATCTGACCCAGGAGATAAATCTCTCTTAGTTTGGTTTTTCTGCAGGGAGAATCCTTGGAGAGCCCCCCTCAACCCCCACAAATGCTACAGACCTGGCTAATTCAGATGCTGATTATTGCAAATGGGAGCTGATTTGAAAGCTGAGGTAGCTGAATTCCCCTAGGAAAAGCAGGTGTCTCTCTCTCTCTCTCTCTCAAAAGGGACCAGCTTGTAGAGCATCTCGGAGCATGTGCGTCTCCTTCTGGAGACTACAGTGAGTAGATCAGGTCCCTGTGAATTGGCCACCAATGGGAGCACCACAGGCAGAAGTAAAAGCTCCCACTGTGGTGACAGGGACTCTGAGTTTGCCAGAGAGGGATATCCCAGATGCAGTGCTCCCCATAGGCCACGTGTTTGGTGTGAGGAAACTCTGGGTTCCTTTATGCCCTGGGACCAAACTCCTGGACTTCCCTTCTGCACCCTTGGTTTCTTCCTTTGTGCAAAGGACATAATACTGACCTCTGAGACTGACCTTATAAAATTGTCTTGAAGATTCAATGAGCTGCTACATTTAAAGAAAGGGCTGAGCACATGGTAAGCCCTCAATAAAGTCTCCACTCCCACTCCTATTGTTATTGTTTGGCTGCTGTGGAAACGCAGGGGCTATTATTCATAAGATGACCTGTATCGCCTCCCACCAACACCCCACCCCCAGCAAAAGTTGTCCTGCTCAGGGTCAGATCTACGAAGGAAAAGCCATTGGCTTCTCCTGAAAGACATGGATCTTGTAGCTCAGGGATTCTAAACCTCTTCATTCATAAAGTTCCTTCCAACATTCAGAGCTCCCTCCTCGGGTGGTCTCCTGTCAGACACTTGGGACATGGGACCAGCTGAAGATGCTATGAAGTCAGTCTTTCTGAGAACAGTTAAATTACTTATTTATGTGCCACTCCCCACGGCGGCAATGGGGTGGGCCACAAGTAGGTGGCAATGCCTTTACCCCAAGAAACCATCACAAATCGAGATGGTACCAGCCCTGGCCAGGAGGGATATTTGGGGGCTGGGATCTTGGGGTCTCTGAGCTCCCACTGTGGCATAGTAGTTAAGGGTCCAGCATCAGACCCACCATTCCAGTCCCAGATTGTCACGTTCTAGCCTACCTGGTAGCCTGAATCTTGGTAAGCCTCACTTTCCTTATCAGCAGAATGGGAATAATAATTGTGTCAGCCTCAAAAGATTATCATAAGGTTGACAGAAATAATATATCAAAAAGGCCTTTACTCAGAGCCCGGCATGCAGTCAGTCAAGGATACCTGTTATTAGCAAAAAAGCTCCCAACTGCAAGCTGAGTGTCATGGCTTTTAATTCAGTTTTGGAGACAAACTAACTGACAACTTTGGGCATATCACTGCCCCTCTCTGGGCCCCACTAGGCGCCTACCACGCTGGGGTATGCTCCGTCCTCACCCAGCATCAGGGCACAGGCCGAGCGCTTCTGCTCCTGAGTCTCTGCATCTTCCAGGGAGATTTGCCTGTTCATTGTGTCTTTTTTCCAGGAGCAGAAACCTTGAGGTTTGTCAAGGCAGGTTCAACCCATGTCCTCTGCTTCTTTAAACCATACGTGCGCCCCCGCGCGCGCACACACACACACCCCTTGGCAGAGCAGCCCTCTCCTGCCGCCCTCATCTTCCCTCCGCCCCATCACATGTTCATCCAGAAGTCCTTGTCAGAATGTCCCCCCGGGGACCAGCAGGTGGGAAATGTCATTTTGGATCCATTACTAGAGCTCTAAGGTGCTTAGGGATGATCAACACCAATTTCAGCTTCCATCCAGGGAGGAGGCGAGGTCAGGGGCAGCCTGTGTCTCTGGCGAGGGGACCTAAGTCAGCCACCCCAAGCTGCCAGGTATCGCCACCCCAGGGCAAGAAAGGAGGGCCAGGATGGGGGTGGGACAAGGGGGCGCCAGCCACTCTGTGTCCTCAGATTTCCCTGCCATGGCTGATTTGAATAATTCAGCAATGCCGGGTCTCCTGGGCACTATTGTCTTCAGTGAAGGCAAATCAGTTGCCTGCTTGGCCTGTTAAGAGGGCCCCTGCCTGCTGCCTTTTTCTGTGAACCAGGATTAATGAGATGGTGAGGGGAGGCACCGAGCCCTGGGCAGAGATGCTGGCAGCCAGCTCTCCGGGAGCAGCGGGCCTCAGAAGTGGCTCCCGCCTTGATGTCCTCGGGCAGTCTTCGGGGGCAGCCATCAACCTGTCGATAACTAGCTATCACCTAGCCTGCCAGAGCCCCAGCCTCTCTGCCGGGTCCCCATGGCTCCAGGGAAGAGAGAGAGAGAGAAAGACTGTCTACAAGCAGTGTTTACCCCTCACCCCTGGCAGCATGGCAGACTGGGGTGAAGAACTCCATGGTAGGCTCCCTCTCCTGTGGGTTGCACCAAAGGTGTGAGGGGCATCCTCCTAGCTGGGGGCTGGCAGACAGCTTTCTGGGCTCTTACTTCTGCAAAGGGGTTGCACAGACAGCGAGGTCCCCATGCCTGGCTTTTTGACCACTGCCACTCACACAGCGTCCTTGTGCCTCTCACTGCTAGTGCCTTCCTCTCTCCCCCCCTGCTTTGCAGTGGCCAAACAGGTGGGCTTGGATTACTCTACCTGTATGCTGTGTGACTGTGGACAAGTCACTTGGCCTCTCTGGGCCTCGATCATTTCATCTAGAAAGTATAGATAAGGTGTGGTGGTGCATGCCTGTAGTCCCAGCTACTCTGGAAGCTGAGGCAGGAGAATCACTTGAGCTTGGGAGTTCAAGGATGCAGTGAGCTGTGATCACACCACTACACTCTAGCCTGGGCAATAGAGCAAGACCCTATCTCTTAAAAAAAATAAAAATAAAGAAAGTGGAGATAAATACAGAAATTGTCCCACAGTTTGCTGAGAGGATTCCCAGGTACTTAAGCTTATAAGCCTTTCTCATCGGCTGATATCAAGCACTCGATCATGTGTGATCACACTGTATTGGCACCATTATCATTACCAATTCTAAAACGGTGCTATTTATAGTGTAGCTTACCACCCATGCCAGGCGGCAAACTATTCATTAGCTGTCCACAGTGGGGGTACATACAAAAAGATGTATAAAGAAAGAGAAGAAGTATTTAGAAACTTTTATGGCCATTTGACAAATACTCATTTTGTATCTATTGAATCTAATAACAAAAAACAAGGGCTTAGATTTTGTAGGTATCTGTATTTTGTTTTTCATTTACTTTTTCTAGAACTTTGTTTCTTTACTGCGTTTTGCAAAAGTGTCATTCTGCAAAAGATTGGAAATTTAAAAATAAAAAATCCTGGTCCCTTAGCCCAGAAGGCTTGAGAAGAGTATTCTGCACAAACCTACCATGCACTCAAATCCCCTGGGGATCTTGTTAAAATGAGTTTACTGATTCAGTCAGCTGGGGTAGGACCTGAGAGTCTGCATTTCTAACAAGAGCCCAAGGGGTTCTGAGGCTGCTGGTTCAGGGACCACACTAGCGAGGGGAGAGTACCGTGCACCCTGGTTAGCGTCTTATCCACCTCGCCCCGGACTAAATGTCATTTCCTCTAACAGAGCCTCCGCTGTAGAAGCTGCCTCCTAATTTATTCTTAGGTAAGGACACTCTGAGCTTTTGGCCATAGAGGTTACCAAGTTCAGATCCCACTCTCAAATTAGAGGCATTTCTCAGGAGCCCTAATGTCAGCAGCATCCAAGAAATAACATGCTCTGAGCAAATACTATGCCCCAGGCATCGTGTGTGAGCTCCTCTAGACTCATCAGGAGCAGCTCCTCTGGACTCTGCGATACACAGCAGATTTCAGCGCAGGGCCAGGCAGCGCCAAGCACTCAGAAGTAGCTGTTACGGTTATTCATTTTCCTGCACAATTGCACTTTATCTTCACAGCAGCTCCTTTAGTTAGCTGCATAGCCGTTAGCTACTGCTGTGTAACAAAACAACCCCAAACCTAGCAGCCTGAGACAATATCCATTTATCCATCATTACCCGTGAGTCCCTGGGTCAAATGTCTGTTGTGCCTTTCTGGGTCTTCTCAGCATATGTTGGTCGGCTCACTTATTCATCTGTGGTCATCTGAATGTAGCATGTCCTAAAATGGCCTCAGCTGGAGTAGTCCGTGTCTGTCCCACCTGGCCTCACATCCTCCAACAGGCGAGCCCCACCCTCTGCTTTTGAGGGTCATACAGGTCAGAGAGAGCACAGTGTACAATCTTGACTCAGGACTGACAGTATCATTACTTTGGTCACCTTTTACTGGCCAAACTAAGTCACAGGACCCTCCCAAAGGTAGGGAACTAGACTCCACCTCCTGGTGGGAAGGGCTGTAAAGTCACATTGCAGAAGACATGAATATAGAGAAAGGCGGACATTCAGGACGGTTTTTAGAGGCTTATCATTATCTCCTCTTTCTAGATCAGCAGTTCTCAACTGTGGGTCTCGACCCACGGGAACTGTATTAAAGGGCATTAGGAAGGTTGAGAACCACTGTTCTAGATGAATAAACTGAAGGTCAGAGGGGTCTGGAGACTTACCTGGGGTCTGCTAGCAGCCAGAAAGCGGCAAAGCCTAGCTTTAGCTGACTCTGGGCACTGTGCTCTTAACCTGTATTCCAGACTCTTCTCTACATGCAAAAAATATATATATATACATTTTGGTAACTCAATTCACCAAAGGAAGGGGATTTTCAAATATTTTGACATCTCCGGTGGAGGTTTGTGCCTGCTCTGGCTCCTGCACCACCCCCTGCCCTCTAATCACAGGCCTGTTTTCCATCACCTGCTCTTTCTGCCTCCTGAGTCTTGCAGCTTCAGGCAATTTATCTTTCCCTCTTTTTTTAATGGTCTCTTTAACACAGGAGTTTTCTAACGAGACAAATTGAAGGGCTTGGGCATCAAGCTGGGCTCTGTGTGCTCACAGAAGGGGGATGCAGTGAGGAGCAAGGGAGCCCAGACAAGAAACAAGCACCTGCTGGGTGGTCACCCAGATTCTGAGATTGGGGAAATGTGTCTCTCAAGGCTCCCTTGTCACCCATTTTAGGGAAAGGGTGCCCTTGTTCCAAATATATAGTGCAGTGACTTTCTTTCTTTTTTTTTCTTCTTTTTCTTTTTTTTGGGGGGGGGGCAGAGTCTCACTATGTCGCCCTTGGTAGAGTGCTGTGGCATCACAGCTCACAGTAACCTCAAACTCTTGTACTCAAATGATTCTCTTGCCTCAGCCTCCCGAGTAGCTAGGGATACAGGCACCTGCCACAACACCCAGCTATTTTTAGAGACAGGGTCTCACTCTTACTCGGGATGGTCTCAAACCCGTGAGTTTAAGCAATCTACCTGCCTCGGCCTCCCAAAGTGCTAGGATTACAGGTGTGAGCCACCTCGCCTGGCCTTCGTGCAGTGATTTTCAACCAGTGTGTCTTGATACACTGGTGTCCCATGAGAGGATCTTAGGCACGCTGTGAAAATTTTTTAAAGATCATTAATTAAATATTTTTGAAAGACATTCAAAGCACAGTAAGTACATTCTTTACTCTTTTTGTTTGTTTGTTTATTAATGTGATTTAAGTCTGCCACAGAAGTTTAACTGTGGGTTCAAGTGTGCCATGAAATAAAAAAGATTAAGAAACACTGATCTCGTGGCTCCTGTCCTGGCTTCGATTGGCTTCCGTAGTTCTGAAGATATCTTATGGAAGCTGCTTGGAATGGGTTGCAACAGTAAAGGTAGTCTAGAAACTCAGGCAGTCTAAAAATATAACTTTACTTCCTGTAACTGAGTAGAATTTTGTCTACAGACTGTATTCTGCTGGGTGGCAGAAATACAATCATATTCCATTCAGTGTTCCCTGCTCCTTCTCTCCAGGGCTGTGTCTGAATTCTGGGGGGACCATGGTATGTCAGCATGAGTGTACTGGTTATAGACATAATCACAGCATGAACAAGTTACCCCAATGCTTAGCACCTTAAAATGACAATAGACATTTATTATGTCACATGGTTTCTGTGGGTCTGGAATTCATGAGCCGCTTAACTGGGTGGTCTGGGTCTGGGTCTATCATGAAGTTACGGTTATGTATAAGCCGGAGCTGCAGTCTCATCTGATGGCTTGACAAGGGACAGAGGCTCCACTTCCAAGGTGGTACACTCATGTGCCTCACATGCCCAGCAAATTTGTGCGGCTGTTGGCTGGTGACTTTATGTATCTCGACATGGGCGTCTGTCCACAGGGCTGCTGGGGTGTCCTCCCAACACAGCTTCTCTCAAAGGAAGGAATCCAAGATGGAAGCTGCAGAAGTCACACATCCCTCCGCCGTACAATCCTGATTCCACAGGAAGTCTTGGTGTAAGGGACAAAAAGATGCATGAGGTATGCATCCCAGAGACTGGGACCTTGGAGGCCGGCTACCTATGCAGTGTCTGCAATGGGGGGCCTCTGGTTCTTGGCAGTGTACTCAGCCCACTGGCTTCTTCTCGTGTCTGGCCCGGGGTATGTCAAGGGCACCCATCTTGACTGTGTACCTCGAGCAGTTTCTGCCCGTTCTCAGGATGCATCGGTGTCTGTTCTGCCCCTCAGAGAGTCTTTTCTTGTCTTGAAGACAGGGATGCTTCACTTTTGCATCTTTCCAAATCTTTTGTCATCTGTCCAGACCTGGGCCAGCTTTTAAAATTACAAAGCCAAGAATTTGACTCATTCCTTATCTGCTTTGTGCTGTGTCATTCTTTCCCTGAGGCAATAAATGCGGCCTGGTCCAGCAGCTGCTGCCTGAAGAAGGACACTGGTCACAGGACATAAATAAATGCATGGAATTTTTTTAAAAAATAATAAAAACCTTAGTTAATATTCCAGAATATTTTCCTGCCATGCTGTAAAACACTGTGCTAATATGAATTGTCTTTACTGTCCCTGTTAATTTTCACTGTGACCCTCTAAGAAATATCTAAGCATCCCCCTTCTTACAGATGAAGAAACAGAGTTGGAGAGGCTGGACACTGGCTGGGCCCAGATTCAGGGTGGATAGTTTGTGTGTTACTCCGCCCCAGGTTTCTGATCCGAGTCAGCAATCTTGTCCCTACTGTTCTTTTTCTTGTGCTCCCTGCCTGCTTTCCCCTGAGGAAATCTTTCTTTCAGATTTTTCCCTAACCACTGGAAAGATACCTTTTTAAAGGCAGTTTAAGGAATATGAATCCTCTTAAGCTAAGAAGATACTTGAATGGTGGGATTTGAGGTAAAGGGTATCAGTGGGACAGAGCCTGAAGGGACAGAAGACCAATTCAATGCCCATGAAATTATGTACCAGGTCATCTCCTGCTTCACCTACAAGTGGGTTTGACCTTTTGAGTGGAGACATGGAGAGCAAGAGAGACAGATGGACTAACACACAGAGCAGCAGGAGGAAACAAGATCAGAGTCTGATCCGCTCCATCCTTCCATAGCAAAGGCCTCTCTAAGGGGTGTCAGTGTCTGAATTCAATACCAACTCTAAAAGGCTAGTAAGTTTGAACTCCTCACGAAGAACAGATGGAAAAATAGAAGAAAATCAAAGATCAAAACAGGCTTTCCATATTCCTTGCCTAAATGAAAAAACAAAGTTGTCAGTGACCCCTGATTGCCTTCTGGGAGCGTTGTACCCACAGTGTGGGAATATTTCCCCTTCTGGGTCCAAGTCTGGTTGCAAAGAGCAGAAGAGGCAGTGGTTTGTGTGCTGAAGTTGCAGATGGAGGTGGTGGCACCACCAGCTCCCCCAGAGTCTGAGAATCCACCACCTGAATGGTGAAGGGCGCAGGTTGTGGAGACACACAAACCTGGATTTGAATTCTGGATCAGCCACTCAAATGTGTGACTTTAGGCAAGTTATTCAACCTTGGCAAGCTGGCCGGGGTCTCGACAGAAAGCAAAAGATTTGGAAGGATGCCAAAGTGAAGCATCCCGGCCTCCGTTTTCTCATCTGTAAGGATCTTTGGAATAATTTCATTCAATTACTGTAGAGTAATCTTCTTCTGGTAACTACTCAAAAAGAAGTGGTAATTACAATGGAGAGGATACTATGCATTCATCCAATGCTATTTTAAATTCATCCTTCCTGCATAGACAGAAAACTACCCTTCCCATCCCCCTCCCAGTCAGGGAGTCATGTGACTGGATTTGAGAGTATCAATAACCAGCATTACTTCCAAACCAAGGCAATGCCCCGTACCTGTGAGATGTACCAGTTTCTCTCATCCTTTGCCACAGCACACAAGGAGGCTTCACACTGCCATACAGAAGGAGCATGTGATTTAAGGAGCCTGGATCACTGCGTGACCACATGGATCATAGCTGCCTAGGTCACAATGGGGTGAAAAATTAGATTTGTTTCATGAGGCTTGGAGATTTTTTGTTGACTAATTTCATAGTCGTTGTTATTATGGTTGTGTTATATAGAGAAGGCTCCTATTTAAATTCAGATAGTTCCCCAAGACTGTTCACTAACTACCTTATATGGCAGACAGGGGTATAAGGCGGCTGCTCTCAGCTCCTTTGTGGGGAGGAGGGGTTGAGACAGCATGTCGAGTTTGTGGGGAAAGGGGATAGAAAGGGCTTATCGCAGAGAACCACAGGATCTACCCAAACTCAATGAGAGGAAGTTTAACACCCCAGGCTTGTCATATCAAATTTATGCTTCATTTCTGTCATTGCCCCTTGTCCCTCACTCTATCCTCCGTACCCCTATACGTAATCATTTGGCCTCCCCCCCTCTCTCTCCTGGCCACATACTGGCCCCTCATACCTGAAGGCAGATGTGTTTGCTCTCATTCAATCTTGGACCCAGCCAATAGGTGAGACTGCGTCTCCTACGGCATCTCCCCCGGCACGAGTCATACTTCCCCACTCACTATGAACCAGTGTCTCACAAGAGGAGCTTAAACACTTTAATCCAAAAAAAGAAAAAAAAGATTATTTCTTAGAGTAATGGAGCCAGAGAGTCCATGTCCCAGGATCATCGTATCTCAGAATCAAAGAAATGCAAAATCAAAGCGGTATAGAAGTTGAGGATATAGTGCTGAAGAATCAAAGAATACTAAAAACTATAGAATCATAAAAAAAAAAACAATAATTAAACCACAGAAGTGTAGATCCCAGCTGAGCCTAAGTGGAAATGTGGTGTGTCAGGCCTGCTCTAGCCCCGGGCACCTATTTGCATGAGAGCTGTGGGCCGGAGGAAAAGCAGGATGTGTGCTTGGGACCCGCAGGACGGAGGACGAGCCAAGACGGCGGGGTCTGTATATTCCCACCAGGGAAACAGCGCCGTCATTTTCAGGTAGTTACACTTTTCTCTCAACAAAGTTTCTCTCCTTGACTGAACTTCAGTCAAGCTCCTCTAAGCCCCTTTTCTGGACTAGACTGTGAGTTTGGCCCCTGTCCTCCCTGGGCCTGCATAGCCCAATTGTAGCAAAAATCCTGCTCAGTTGATGGAGAGAGAAACCTTTCAACCCTGATATCTTGGCCATCCTCCACCTTCTGCCAGGTTGGTGTCCCACCACCAGGACCTGCCTTCAGCAAGAACCCGTTAAGTCAGTTTGAAAAAATCTTTCCAGCTCTTCATCTCTCCTCTCAGTGTTTTTGCATCCAACAGTGCCCACCCCCAACCTGCCACTTGGCTTGAAGTCCCCACTTGTTCCTGGTGTACTCAAAGTGAAGCCCATCAGCTCTCTCCTTGAAGGCAAAGGTTTTGACACCTCTCTGGGTAGTCTGGAGGAGAGTCTTCCTTGCCATTTCCACATATGTCAGAACACTCTTCTCCCAGTGTACTGTGGTACAGTGAAAGTCAAACTTTGTGTGTGTGGAAATTTTTTTCAAATAAAACCCAATCAATAAAAAATAGGTAGAGCCTCCCATATTGAAAGTAGGAAGTGAACTGAAATTCTTCGGTGCACCTCATTGCTGCCCGCCCCCTTGGTAGCTCCTTACATCCCTTAGAAAACCCCTAGAGGGAACAGAGGAACCACCGAACAGTCAGCTGAGTCATCAGACTCTCAGCACCATCACTACGGTCCTCCCTGTATCATGAGGCTAGAAGCCTTGAAACTATAGCTCTGCAATGGTCTTGCCAGAAGAATTCCAGCTCAGGTTCCCCCACTAGAAGTATGAGATCTGGAGAACAGGAAAGAAGGTGAGAGCATTACTACTCCACCAGCCATAAGCAGACGCATGGACTTTTACAGGTGGCAGAAATGGGGTATTTTTTAGTCTTCTGGGCATTCTCTCTTAAATCACCCTCTTTGGTGCTGTAGGTGGCTAAAACCACCAGTAGTAATGTTCTGTAATCCCTGCATATGCTGCGATCCCAAATGCTGAAGTGGTTCCCTGACCACTGTGTTTCTAAGCATCACACTCCCTGTATTAAATATCCTCCTACCTGAAATACCTAGAGGGGTTTCTGATTTCCTGATGCATCCCGACAAATACAGACAACGAGGACACTCTGGCTTCCATTAGAATTCCATCTAGAGTTAAGAGTAGGTTATGCTAATAGCAGCCTATATTTCCACTCTGCAGGTGCAAGGCACCGTGATGTGAAGCAATGGACCCGGCCTGGATCATTTATGACACAACCCTTTGATAAAGCTCTTTGGATGGATTTTCCTCTGCCCTACTCTTTTGCCCCTCTGGTACACGTTTTTTCAGCTCTCAGCGAGAGAAAAGTAAACCGAAACCCTATTTGGTCAGAATGTAGGGATACAATATTGTGCCAAGTATAAGTCATGGACAGGCTTGCTGTGTCACAAAATTAGCACCCACTTGCCTGGTTCTAAGCAGAGATGTATCTCTGGGGAACCCCTGGGCATCCCTTCTGGTCTTCTTTTGCTTGATGCAGCAGGTAGGGCACATGCATTCAGGACCCCTCTTGGATCCAGTCATCTTTCTATTTCTAGAAAGGTGCTCCACCCCTCTGAGCCTCAGCCTCCTCACATAGGCAACCCTGAACATGAAGGTCCCAAGATTCATATTTATGCTGAGAAGTCAAAAGTCTCACTTGAACCTAGAGGTGAAGAATAGAGAGTCCTTTCTGCCTGGTTTAATTTGCTTCTTGTGCATCAAATCTTTGTTAGCTCCAAATTCTGCAGGGATGAGAAGATAAATGACAGATCAGGATTGAGGCATTCCAGAATCTCTTATAATACATATTGCTATTACTAACAAAACTTGCTCCCAATTGCTCTTAGAAAGCACAGTGGCTCACACCTATAATCCCAGCACTTTGGGAGGCCAAGGCTGGAGGATCACTTAAAGCCAGGAGTTCTTGACCAGCCTGGGCAATATAGCAAGACCCCATCTTTACAAAATGTAAAATTAGTGGGCATGGTGGCACACACCTGTCATTCCAGCTACTTGGGAGGATGAGGCAGGAGGATTGCTTGAGCCCCAAAGTTCAATGCTAAAGTGAGCTATGATGACACCAATGCACTTCAGCCTGGGTGACAGTGCAAAAGGATCCTATCTCTTAAAAACTAAAAATAAAAGAAATGACAGAGGCTCAGAGATGTGAAGTAACTAGCTTAGTGTCCCCCAGGTTAGACGTGATAAGAGCCTAGATGGAGCCCTGCCAGCCCCATTTGTGAACCTGCTCACTTCTCCCCTGCACGTTTTTAATCGTCGGAGAGATAGTGGTTTGGAGGCCTTGGGGAAATCAGGTAACTCTTCTGGGTTGGAGTTTTCACTTCTGCCAAGCAAGAAGGCCATTTTCAAGGTTGTTTTTGATTATAACACCCTGAAATCCCAAACTATGAATCCCTTGATAGAAATGTCAACACCTCTATCTACTCCCTGCATGGTGGAACAGGGCTTGGCACATAATAGCAGCTTAATAAATGCTTCACGGAATAACTATTTCACCTCTAACCACACTGCCCCCCGTACCTTCAGTGGGCATAAGGTCTACATTTGCTGCTAACTCTACACTTGGCTCTTAAAAGCATCAAAAAGGAGGGAAAGAAGAAAGGGATGAAGACAAGGAGGGAGAGTTAAAACACTAGAGATGGAGAGAGAGAGAAATTGAAAGCATGGGGTCATCTTTCCTGCCTTCTTTTAAAGCCATTTTCATTTCTGTGAAACCCTTCAGCTTTGCACCCATGACCCCCCATTTTGACCCGTATGATGGGTCTACAGCACCTACCCTCCTGACTTTGCTAAAGACCTTCAACCATGACCTTGTTACTTCCACGCCGTGGGGCCTTGGAAGGTGCCTCGGCCTCCTCACATTCCCGTTCACACCCACCTCCCTCACCACTGAGCGCACCAAGTGCAGCGTGACGCAGCCAGAAAGCTGCCCACAGCGATCTGAGCTGCAGTGAGCAGTGGGGAGACCAGGATGCCGATGCTCTTCCCCCAAGGACACAAGATATTTCTAAAGCATCCCCAAGCTCCATCTCTGTTTTATCCTCACAACAGCCTTCAAACATGGCCATCATCTCTTCCACTTGGCAGCCCCCATCCCGCTCTGACCATCATTTGTCCTCACCTGTGAAGTGGAGTCAGTATTCTCTCCTCTGCAGAGCTGCTGCAGTGTGCTCTTCCCCGGGGGCCCAGGCCTCACTTGAGCATACACAGCACTTCAGTGGGGCACCTCCATCTCAGACTCAGGGCCCTCCAGGCCCTGTCCCGTGCTCTCCCGCTGCAGAAGCCCTGTTGCGTGTTCTCGCCTGGTGTCCCTGGGAAATACTTCCATTGTAATTCATTGGGCTTAAAGCAAAAATTAAAGTTGCTGACAGCCTGCTCACCACTGTGCTGATTTGTAATATTGATGAATCAGGAGCTGGGCCTGGCTCCGGCTGTGGGTACAAGTGTCCAGAATATTCATGAGCCCCACTGCCGTTCCCTGATGGCACCACTTCCCCTTCATGGTGCCATTATTCCACTGCACGTCACTTGTTCCAGCGTGATCTTGCGATGCCACCCACACACTGCAGCCTGTGCAGACACCCCCCTCCTGCCTAGAACTAAATTCCAGGCCCACAGTGAGGACACTAGGGCTGTCATCGGTGCGTGAGGACATTACAGGACAATTAAAAAGGGTCTGAGCTCCCATCAACATCTAGCAGGAAGCAGTCTTCACGTTGCTCCCCAGAGTTCTCGTCAGGAGAATGCAGCAGCTCATTCAAGCAACAGAACAACAGTATGATAAACCCTCCCTCACCTCACCCCAAAAGCAAAACCCTCACCCCAGAGTGGGACAGACTGCCAGTCCTTGTGCCCTGCAAAAGCCTGCCTGTTAGATGATCCCAGTTGCTGTGTGCTTTTCTGGTTACACTCCACCGCTCCAGATCCGACTGCATTTAAAAATTGCATTTGATTAGGTTTTATGAGCTGACTTGCTCGACGTGGCGCAAGTTGCAGAATATGTCAGGGGCCTGGCAGAGACTTGAATTGAAATGATTCTAATTACATGTGATAATTTTTGCATTCTAACATAAAACAATGTTACAAAAAATCCCATTACAATGGTTAAAAGACAAATCATTTAGTAAGTCCCTTTCTTTATTACTTTATTAGACAATTTACAAGGCAACATTTTGAACATTGGGACCGGGTGATGGCCCAAGGCTATCCAACTGTAAGTTGCTCTAAGAAAAGGGAGTTCATCTCTTGTCATTAGTCAGAGAGTCAAATGCAATCATGGAGACTCCAATTGACTTGTCAAATTAGCCACTGTTTCAAATCATTAGCATGACAGAGCATGGCAATGTAGGGAGGAGGGGCCCGCTCTTAAAAGCAGCATTTAGCTGCCACCCAAGATGTTTTAGAACGCCTCCTCCAGGCAGCATCCAAATATCCCAGATTCCTTCCCACATCCAACTGCTTCCTTCTCCCCATCCCCCGCCAGCAGAGGGTTATACTTTCCTGTTCTGTTCTGTTCTGGGCCGCCTGGTCATGTGACCTGTTCTGGCCCATGAAATGCAGAACTGATTTGTGTCACTTCTAGACACAATCTGTAAGAGCTAGCACATATGTAGTACTTTTCCAAGATTTTTTTCTCTGCCTCCAGGCTGGCAATGTCCAAAAAAGAGGTGGCTCTTTTGACCTGAGTCACAGGTAAAAAACTGTTTTAAGCAAAGCCGCAGCTGAACTTTTTAAAATGTGTTATGTGATGGCCACGATGCGTGTGTGAATGGTGAACATGTAACCAAGTAAAGAGTAAACCTTTAGTTTTCTGGGTGTGTATATGACAGGGCCCTGCTCTGTCACCTGTGCTAGAGTACAGTGGCATCATCATAGCTCACTGCAACCTCAAACTCCTGAGCTCAAGCAATCCTCCTGCTTTAGTCTCCTGAGTAGTTGGACTATAGGTGCGCACCATCACAACTAGTTAATTTTTTTCCTATTTTTTATATAAATGGGGTCTAGCTATTTTGCCCAGGCTAGTCTCAAACACCCAGGCTCAAGCAATCCTCCTGCCTTGGCCTCCCAAAGTACTGAAATTGCAGATGGGAGCCACCATGCCTGGCCAAACTTTGCTTTTCATAGAGTGACAACAGTCCTGATTTTCAAAGGTCTAAGGAGGTTCCTGGGATGTGTGACTTTCACACATCCAAAAGTAATTGGCACCGTCCCAACCCGCTTTGATTAGCAGTTTACTTTAGTTGCTGGGATGCAGGACTCTCATTGCTAAAAGCAGGAAAGTCCCACGTAAACCAAAACAAACTTTGGCCACCCAATCATTGGAAGCCTTGCAGATTTGTTTTTTCTTGGAGATGTTTGTTACAACAGCATAACCTGGGCTAAGCTGACTGGTACACTTTCACTCTGTAAATGAGGAAACCAAACTTCAGAGCCCCAGACACTTGATCCAGGATGAGTGTGGCGTGAAGGAAGAATGGAGGTTTTGAAGTCAACTGAGTCAGGATTTATTTCCTGCCTCTGCTGATTACCAGCTGTGCGACCTTGGGCAAATGTCACAGATCAGTTTCTGGGACTCAGACTTGGGGACAGAGTTTAATGTGCAGGACATTGAGTAGGAAGTGCTTTTTGAATCAACACCTGTGGAAGAGGGGCGAAAGAATCGGAGTTGGCAGAGGGAGAAGTTGAGCCAGAGTGAAGGGCCAACAGACATCCCAGTGGAGCTGGGGTTGCCCTCAGAGCTGAGCCAATTTGGGATGAGGGGCTTGGCTTTTATTCTCCTGTTTCTATCCATCACGGGATGTGGGCTGACCCCAGAAGGCAGTGAACTTGGATGACACTGTTTTATGAGCTGGGGCAGCCCCAAAGATGACAGCATTCCCAGCAATTAAGAAATAAATCCTTCCTTCCATCAGGTAAATCTGAACCATGCATCATAGCATTCAACATGGCAAGTTAATTAAACACTCTGAACCTCAATCCTCATCTGAAAAATGAAACAAAGTGTACAGAGATTAGGGTACAGAGATTACTAATGCTATGCAGACAATTTGCTGGACAGTTACCACATGCCAGGCCCCATGTTAAGAGTTTTAAATGCACTTTAACACATAGGGATGAATGAGCTAGAACATGTAAGGTGCTTAGAACAGTGTCTTGTGCACAGTAAATTATATATTGTCTTATGATAAGTACTATTAATATCAAAAATATTGAACTTGGACAATTACAGTCATC
>NW_003852433.1:1699386-1699696 GCF_000181295.1 Otolemur garnettii | reverse complement strand
TCCATCACCTAAACGTTTATCATTTCTTTGTGTTGGGAACATTTCAAATCTTCCCTTCTATTTGGAAATATGCAGTGAATTACGGTTTGCTATAGTTACTCTACTGTGCTATGGAACACTAGAAGTTACTTTTTCTATCAAACTGTATGTGTGTACCCAGTAACCAGGGTACACTCTCTCCATGCTGCATTCCAAGGATCCATCTATGAGGCTGTCTTCCTTGTTAGACATTGAGTTTCACGAGGCTGAGGCAGCAAGAGTATTTTTGGATTTTGAGAGAGATGTTCTATTTTATTTTTTTTATTTTTTT
>NW_003852433.1:1698111-1699149 GCF_000181295.1 Otolemur garnettii | reverse complement strand
CTTGAGCCACAGGCGCCGAGCCGAGATGTTCTATTTTAAAGCTCTGGATTCCTAAGTCTTCATCTCAGGGCTTGACACACAGTAGGTGTTCAATAAACACTCTGCTGGATGAATGAATATTCAGCCCAGCACTTTATAGGATAAACATGGGAACTAAGAATCATTTCCATGCATCTCAATGGAACTTACATAAAGTAAGGAAATTCAGTTTGAAATCCTTGAAAATTGACTACAAATTTACTAACCCCTAGAGATTCAGATGAGCAAAACCAGGCAAATGGCTTCTATTGTCATCAGTAATGACTGTTGTGTTTTGAATAAGCATTTTTATAACTACAGACCAGGCCAGGTGCTCTAAGTACTCCGGAGAAAGGAGAACCACCTTCAAGAGCAGCCCCTGGTCCGTGCTGGCTGTGGGACCCTGAGAGAGTCATTTCTCTAGTCAGAACCTCTGATTCTTCCCCTGCACAATGAGGAATAGAGACAAGCTGAGCTCCGAAAACAGATTTCCTTCTCCAAACAAAACAAACAAACATTGTTTGTGCAACGCTTTAGCTCATCAATCTGTGTCTCCGGTTTACTGTAGAGAATGTCTTAGTGGTTCAGTTCCTGACTGCTCCTTGGGCTTCCGTGCCGCCACCATCAGCACCACCTTCCTCTCTAGGACCGTTGCCTGGTGTGGCCCTCTGCAAGCTGGCGACGTAGTTTACAGGTCACCACCCTCAGTCCGCATCCCCACTGCAGTCTCCACCTCCACCTGCTGTTCCTCTGTCTCTGCCCCTCAGCGTGCCCCAGGCACCATGAGGACAGGAAAGGCTGCCTTTGCCCCTTGGAATGCCCAAGGCGGCACATTGTGTCTCCGTGACACTCCTACCTCCCCTCGCTGCTGAGCACACCAAGTGCAGGTGGCACTGGTGGTGCTCAAGAAACACTGCATAGGCTCGGCGCCTGTGGCTCTAATGGCTAAGGCGCCAGCCACATACACCTAAGGTGACAGGTTTGAATCCAGCCTGGGCCCGCCAAACAACAATGACAGCT
>NW_003852433.1:1693277-1697995 GCF_000181295.1 Otolemur garnettii | reverse complement strand
CTGAGGCAAGAGACTCGCTTGAGCCCAGGAGTTGGAGGTTGCTATGAGCTGTGATGCCATGGCACTGTACCCAGGGGGATGGCTTGAGGCTCTGTCTCAAAAAAAAAAAAAAGAGAGAAACACTGCGTGATGTTTATTTCATTACAACCCTATCACAGGTTGATCATGTCCCCCTCAGAACGATGTCAAACTCCCAATCCCCCGGACCTGCAAATGGGGCCTTATTTGTAACTAGAGACTATGCAGGTGGTGGAGCTGAGATGAGGTCAGTAGGGTGGGCCCCAGTCCAAAGTGACTATGTCCTTATTCAAAAGGGAAATTTGGACACAAACCAGCATAGAGGGAAGATGACACAAAGACACACAGAGAATGCCTTTTACAAGCTAAGGGATACCTGAGGCCACCCAAGGTGCCAACTTTTTGGTTTCGGCCTCAAACCTCCAGAACAGTGAACGAATATATTTCTGTCATATAAGCCACAGAGTCAAAGGGACTGTGTGCTCTCAGACAAGGCCTGTCTCACTCTGAAAAAGTCAGGGGCAGGACTGTGTCTGGCTGTGTTGGCCCAGGACCTGGCAGATGAAGGATTCTCAGCTCAACAGAACCAGAGCCCGATCCCCAGTCCCCCCAATTCCCCAGGGGGACTTGGACATTAATACATCCAAGTGACCTATTAATGTTGGGGCGTACCGACCTCATCTATCTGGCAGAGATGAGCCTTGTCTGTGTCTGTCTGTCTGTCTGTCTTTGTGTCTCTCATGCTGGACTAGGAGTCCTTCGGGGCTCTCAGCTAACTCTAGACTCTGAAAGGCTGGGATTCCTTCGGAAGATGGAAGGGGTGAAGCAGGAAGTCACGGTAAAGGAAGGGTGCCAGATAAGTCACATGGATGGGGACACCCAACTGACGGCTGCAGACTACTGCAGACTTTCCATAGCAATGACACACGGACACAGAGCTTTATAATCAAATGCCACCAACTCCTCAGCATCCCGAACCCTGTCATTTAACATCTCTGAACCTCAGGCTCCTCATCTGTAACACGGAGACATAACTCCTGCCCCCCAGAGCTTCACTGAGGATATCAGATGAGACAACAGGACCCTTCCCCATCTTGTCTTCTCCAGAATGGCCAACATCAGGCACAGGCCTGGCACACAGGAGACGCTCAGTGCTAGCCACTCTTTTGAGTCATCTTCTCCTCCTAAGAATGCTGGAAAGAGAGTGACTTGTCTTATTTTACAGAGGAACAAAGTCACTTCCCCCAGTGACCCAGCTAGGGAGGGTTGAGCCAGATTCAAATCCAGATTTGTCTCCAACTTCTGGTTAGGACAAGCTTCTGAAGCAAACTCTCCATAAGGACAAATCCTTCCCAGACATTCAGGGTCTCTCCAGCCTGGACTTAACAAAGCAGACACTTGTCAAGGTCAAAGCCGCCTGCACAAAGGCCCCAGGCATGAGCACCCAGGCACGTCGGCCCCAACTGAGAGTGAGGGTGCGGCTTGGGCTTCAGCCCCAGTGGCAGTCCCCAGCCAGGCCACTGACCCCTGAGTAGTGCCACCTGCACTGGTCACCAGCATTCCCCCAAGAGCAGACAGTTTCTAAAGTGGAGAAGGCTCATTATTCATTGTCACTTGGTCATGGGCGTCAGTTTAACTCTGAAGCCAGGAGGATTTACCATCACCTGAACCCTCTCTCCAGCATGAAACATTTTGCCCCTTCCCGTCCCCCCTTCCCACCCCAGGGTGGGAGACGCAGGGGCAGGGCCTCGCTGTGCAGACACCAAACACCCAGCCATCATCTTGAGAAGATAGAAGGCCAGGCCCCACACAGGGATCCTGGCTCTGTGTGGGGTCATCATGTGTCCTTAGTAGGTCATTCCCCCATCCTGACCTCAGTGTTCCCATCTATAAAATGGGGTGGGAAGCAAATAGAACTTCAAAATTTCCTCTTGCTGTAAAACTGGACAGTCTTACTGCATAGTGAGTGCCTACTGCATGCAAGACACTTGGGTAGGTACTGCAGAGAGGAGAATCATTGACCCAGTCAACATTGACCCAGTTGACCATTGACCCAGTTGACCCATTGACCCAGTCAACATTCCCCCAAGTGCCCTGTGTGTACGATGAGCCGTGACAGGGGACAGTCGAAGGTTTCACAGATGTGCACCCTGTCTGTGAATTACCAAACTTCAGAGGAGCAAGCAAGGCCAAGCTCACATTCAGCCTCTCTGAAAGCCTTTCCTGCCCTGCCCTTTGGGGCTATGCAGCTGCCCATGAGACTGGGCTGTGATTATCAAAGGGAGGCACAGAGTATGAATGGCATAGACATACACAGGCTCGCGTAAAGATGCTGGACCTGGACATCTGACACAGGGTTCTGGGACAGTCCACCACTTCCCAGCGGCACAACCTCAGTCTCCCCAGCTGGAAAATGGGCTCATTACTCTTCCAACTTTGTGAGGTCAGTGAATGCAACACAGGAGCTAACAAATACAGGGCCATTGGCTCGGGAAGGCGGTCAGTAAGTACTGTCTACTTTCTCAACCCCCATTGCCAGCGGGGGGCGAGACCGAGGGGTGATGTCACCAGGGAGCCCTTGCCCGTGAGCTTGCGTGACTCTGCTGTCTCCTGTGGTCTCATAATGTCCCCCAACACGCAACTCAGTGTTGAAACCCACCTGCACACAGACCCGTAGTAGTCCAGAATTTCATTTACCTCCTTCTAACCAACTGAGGCAAGAGGACAAAAAACTCGCCCAAGTGAGACGGAACCAGATTATGAATCTTCATCCAGAGTTGTTCTCCCTCCCTTCTTCCTCCTCCATCAACGCTGCCGAGTCACTGTCCCGCCCACCCCCGCGGTCATGACTGAGCTCCTCCTGCAGGACACTCTCCCAGCCCCCCGGGTTGTATCAACCTACTGAATCCTGGGGAGAACACCCCAAGGCGAGCGCTCCTCTTATCCCCATCTCATGGAGGTGGGAACTGAGGCTCAGAGAGGCCAAGTCCCTTGCTCGGTTCATCAGCTTAAGGAAGTCATGGAGACAGATTGGACCCAGAGCCTGCCCAGACCCCAGCACCACACTGTGTCTTTGGTGTCTCCACCTGAAGCCGCAGACACAACAGACAGCATGTGGCCAGTCTGTTCTGCACACAGCCCTGGATGCTAGAGGTGCTTCTCACACCGGGACAGCCACAGCTCCGGAGCTTCAAAGGCGTTAACTGAGCACCTGCTGGGAGCCAGGTCCCCGAGAGCAGGAGCACACAGAGACAAGCCATAGCAAGGAAAAGAAATGCCCAGAAGGACGCCAGAGAGGTAGCAGGTAGCACGGATGGGACGTGGCGGCCGTAGGCCTGTCTGTCTGTCTACAGTCTGGAGGGGCAGATGGGGCTGAGCCTCCCCCCAAGGTGCCCCTGCAGCACAGCCCAGGCTCTGAACAGGAGGCCTGGCTGGCAAGACCGATCCCTCGGCAGCACGGGAGCAGCAGAGCCGTGACCTGGGGTCTTCTCATCTCCAGCAGCTCCGCGCTTGCTAATCGCCCTGCCACCTGCGGCCTTCCAGGTCAGAATCAATTTTCTCCACCTCCATCCACCAGCTTACAGCGCCCTCGGTGTCATGCTCGGCAGCCCACTGCCCTGAGGATACCAGCTCTGAGGTCTGTGCCTGCAGGGGGAGGAGGGGATAACCACCACCACCACCCCGAGTCATCCCAGCGTATGTTGCAAAGCTCTTGTCTGAGTTATTAATAATCATAGTAATAGTTGTAATTACTAAGCACTCACAGAGGGCCGGGTCAGTACCAAGCTGGTACTAAGCTCAGGTCTTATTTAATCTTCACAGCAAACTTGGAGGCAGGAATAATAAGAAACTTCATGGGAAAGATGAAGAGACTGAGGTTCAGAGATTAAGTAGTGCACAGCCAGATTCCAGTCCAAGTCTGTGTAGCTCCAAAGGCCCGTAACCCAATGGGGAACAGGGCAAGTGCATTGGAGGGGGGCTTTCCTGAGGTCCTGAGCCCCCAGAGAGAAGGCCCACTGGCCCCAGCATGCCCCAAGGTGAGGCCTGAAGATTCTCAGACCAGAGAGAAGAGCTCTTCTTAGCACTAGTTTTCGGGGGCAGACAGCAATGACCTTAGTCAAGTGGCTTCACCTCTCTGAGCCTCAGTTGCCTCATGGGTGATGACACCTCTCTTTCATGTGCTTTTACCGAGCTAGGGTCATGATCCACCCCTAAACACCCTCAGAGAATCCTCGTCAGACAGCTGCTGTGGGAGCCAGGACAGACCCAGAGGAGCCGAAGGCCAAACCCAAGCCACTGCCTCCCTCTGCCTGACAGTCCATCGATTCCTTCTGGTTCACTCTGAGGCCTTCACAGTTTCCAGGAGTTTCTTTGAGCTCAGGCTTCAGAAAAAAAGTTCATCTGAGGGACTCTCAGCGGTATGTCCTGATCCTGCACTGAGGGTGTGGGGAGCTGAAGGCTCTCCCCGGGGGCCTTGCAGACGACTGTCACCAGAGCTGTGTTTATTAAGTGTCTTCCATGTGTTCAGACCCCCTCACTTAATCTCACAGCAACCTCAAGGGTAGGAGTGGGAGGACAGCAAAAGACGGGCCCAGACAGTAACAGTCACATTGGAACCCACATTTCTGCCCAGTGTCATTGCTCTTCCCCACCTAGCCTGAAGTCACCACCAAATTTTGATCAGCTCCTTCCACAATCCC
>NW_003852433.1:1690301-1693041 GCF_000181295.1 Otolemur garnettii | reverse complement strand
TTGCAACTCAACAATAAAAAATCAAATAACCTAATTTTTTTAAATGGGCAAAGGATATGAACAGACATTGCTCAAAAGAAGCCCCAGGAATGGCCGTAGAGAAGTCTGAACCCCCTGCAAACAGTCTGACGGTTCCTCAGAGGATGAAACATGATGTTACCCCACCACCCAGCAATTGTCCTCCTAAGTATATACCCAAAAGAATTGAGGATAAGTGTCCAGCTAGAAACTCTCCCGGCGTCATTCATAATAGCCCACAAGGGGAAACAATCAACAGGTGAGTAAGTAAACAAAATGTAGTCTATCCACACCACCGAATGTTATTCTCAGTCACAGGGAAGAAACTACTGACACCTGTCACAACACAGATAAACCTTAGTCACATATTACATGATTCCAATTATACAAAATGGCCAGAACAGGCTAATCTATAGAGACCGAGAATAGATGTTCCGGGGCTGGGGGGAGGGTGGCGGGTAGAGGAATCGAGAGTGATGATTAACAAATGGGAGTTTGTGGGAGAGAGGGGACCTGACTTAAGTGTTTTAAAACTGGATTTGGTGATGATTGTGGAACTCTGAAGAAACTAAAAATCATCGAAGTGTACACTTTAAATGTGTGAATTTTATAGTCTGAGTATTATAATCTCAATAAAGCTGTAAGGAAAAAAACCCAGCTCTGGACCCGGATAAAGTTTCCTAGGATAAAGACCCACGCTCCAAGCCTCAGTTTTGTCCTCTGCAAAGTGGGTTGACAGCGGAGGCTGCTGCATCTGGGACCTACCACGCAGTAGGTGCTCCCCCCTCAGGAGCTTCCTTCTTCAGAATGAGAGGTGATAGGGGCTGCCCAAGTAGGGTGCAGGCCACGTGGCCAAGGCTAGTCCCGATAGCCAGACAGACTGGACAGAGGCGGGAGCGCGTCAGCCATGACATGACTTAGATGGATGGCTCGGGCCATGCGTCAGGCTGGGAGCCGGCAGCCCGGGAAGAGGCCGTGAGAGAGCCCATTACTGTACATGTGTTAACAGCGCATCCTGTGTACAGACAGCCGCGCGGGCGCAGGCAAGGGCCGCTCCCCGCATTGTCTGTGCGCCGCGGCCGCGCGGTGATGAATGGGGCTGCGCGCGCCTGGTCGCCCCCGCCGCCGTCCAGGTACTGTGGGCCGAGGGTGACACCTCGTGGCCATTTATGGAACTGGCCATCACTGGCCGGGATACCTCGTCTGTGTCACAGTTCTCAGCATACCACCTGGCACCTACAAGGCCCCCAAGAAATCCAAGTGATGATTACAATTAATTACCTTCATTTTCCTGGGTGTGGAGGAAACAGAAAAAAATGAGGTTCAAAAACTGGGTAGGGCTTCAAAGAGTGGGTAGCAAATAATTTTTTTAGCATAAGTATGTCTCAGGAAATATACCTATTCTTTTTTTTTTTTTAATCACTCATTGCTTATTTGAAATTCACATTTAAGTGGGGGTCCCGCGGGGTTTGGGAAGGGTTGTAAATCTGACAGCGCTCTAACTGGGTGGCTTTGGACACAGAGCTTCCCCTCTCTTCTCTAAACTAAAGACAGTCACAGTCTATCTCTACACACACATACCAGTAACAGGAGCAACAGGGTTGTCATGAAGACCAATTAAATGAGAGAATATGGGGAAAGAGTTTAAGGAGGATCAAGGTCACAAGCTGTCACCCTATCTGCAGAGATTAGGGAAGAAATGGCTAAATGTAACAGACAAGTACAACAGCCACGAAGTTTAAGGTGAGTCTGTCAGGTGACTGTCTCTGGGCCTTTGCACGTGCTGTGTGCTGCACCTGGGTAGCCCTCCCTTGCCTGCTGGACTCCTGAAGGTTCTCTCAGATGCTCTCTCTCCCTGGTCACAATCCCATCATGCACTTCCTTGGAGCTCTTAGGCATCACCTTCATCTCTGACTCTGCCTTCCTGCCTCTCTTCCACCTACTACTCTTTGCCTGGCCTAGCACTTGGCTGGTACCCCATGGATATTTGTGGCCTAGGTGAATGTACAAGGTCTGACAATTAAGTTCACAAAGCCATCCTAGAAAAAGTGCTTCATGCCTCATTACAGACTAGCCCTAGTTACCAGACGGTCGAGGGGGGTACTTCACAGGTGACTGTAGTGGTTGATATTCAGCAATGAGGTGTGTAGCCCTTTTTCCAGGATGAGTTCCCAAACTTAATTGTCCAACCTTGTGTACATAGCAGCTCAAGGCTCAGGGATTAATGCCTGGTGTCCTGTAGCAGGGCAATGCCACCATGGAAGGACACGAGGATGGGTGGGGTCTGCCCTGCTCCCCTGATGCAGCCCCAGCAGCTAGTAGGCACCTAATGGGACTGGCTTAATTCATCTGAATTGCTAACACTACTGACCTGTGTGTGAAGCTCTGTGCCAAATGCGTTAAACATTTTCTCTACTATTAGCTCTTCACAACCAAATACTAGTGTTGTGCCCCTTCTACAGATGCGGAAGCTAAGGTACAGCCAGGTAGAACCCTTTGCCTAAGGTGTCGCAGCTGGCTCTGGTGGCCACCCTCTACCACAGCTCCACACAGGAGGTTCCAAACGGGACAGACCCGGACACGAAGGTTTCCAACCTTCTCCCGTGGGTGACCTCAGCACTTCTCTTCTCCTCCCTGAGTTCCAACTCCCTCTCTTCACGAAGTAGAGTGAATAAAATTACCAACCACACAGGGTGGTGGAAAGAATAGAAACTTCATGGGA
>NW_003852433.1:1680899-1690076 GCF_000181295.1 Otolemur garnettii | reverse complement strand
ACAGGTACAGAATGGGAGACAGGAGTAAGGCAGGGATTTCTGCAGGGCCCCAGCCAAGCCCCCTCCCCACCTGGCCACTGGGCTCCATGCAGAGGACAGGAGGTGGAATGGAATGGAGGAAGCTTTGGGGGCTTGAAGCACAGCGGAGGTGACCTCTGTCTTAATCACAGCTACCTCTGCCCCACCCTGCCATGCCACCAGGAAATTCCTGTCAATGTGCTCTTCCCACCAAAAGTTTCACTGGTTTCTCACCTCATTCAGTCTGTGTTAAAAAAAAAAAAAACTCCACTGGGCATTAGCACTATCCATTCTTGGCACTAAGAATTCATTGATAAACAGACATGGTTCTTGTCCCTCATGGGGCTCACAGTCTAAGGTGGGGATGGGAGATGCAGGGGTGGGGGACAGATACTAAATGGATAATAGGTAATTAGAACAGAGCAAGGGAAAGCCAAGGGGACTGTGAACGCTCAGAAAAGCACCTCACTCACCTGAGAAATCAAGGAAGTCTTCCTAGAAGAGGTGACATTGAAATTGAGATGAGAAAAATAAGTGGAAGCAAGTCATGCACGTGAGGAGGACAGAATGTTCCAGATAGAACTTTATGAGGCAAATGTCCCAGAATGAAACTGAAAGACTGTCAGGGCTGAGGTGAGGATGTGACAGCACAGTGATAGATAATTTTGCTGAGGTGAGCAGGGGCAAGGAGAGCCTTGAAGGCCCTACTGAGAATTTATGATTTTTTGTAAGGGTACTAGGGAGCCATAAAAGGTTTTATGCAGAGGGAGTGACATAGTCATACTTCCTACAGCATTAAATATAAGCCTCTCTGCTTACATTCCCAGCAAGAATGGCTCTACTAATGCTCCCTCAACTCTCTTTAGCCAGACTTCTCCTAGACCCCCAACATGACGCTCTCTCCCTGCCTACATCTTCCACCTGGACACACTCACCTCGGACTGCTGCAGGGCAAAATGAAACAAGCCGCAGGTCTAGAACAAACATACCCACCTTCAAACCTGGCCTCTTTAGCCTCTGGGCCATCTGGATCAGGCCCCTGACCTCCCTGTTCCTCACTTGGCTCATCTGTAAAATGGGGATAATCAATGTCCCCTTCACCAAGTTACTGTCAAGGTTAATTGAGGAGTGTCTTGGAAGTCCTGGCCCTGACACTTAGCCTTTTCCTTCCTGGGTCCAAGAAGTATGCCACCTCCTCCAGGCAGTCCTTTCTCACTTCTCCAGTCTTCTGAACACCAAGAACACTCCATTTTCCCCTGTCCCCAGATAATGCCCATGGGAAGTGGTTAGGTATTAAGAGGTATGTCTGCCCAAAGCAAGCAGAAACCATCTGGGGTTGGAACCCAACGGTGCTTTCCCAGCGGAGTGCTGAGAGTCTGTCTGCCCAAAGACAGGTCAGCTCCTCAAGACAAGGGAAAGATGGTAGACAAATAGCTGGGCGAGCTGAGTGAGGTCCCAGGGAGTGTCGAGACTCTGGGTGCTCATTTCCCCTGGTTGGATAGAGTCTAAGAAATCACTGGGAAAGCCGTACCTCTCACACCAGACCCCAGTGAAATAGCTGCCAACGTACAGCAGAGAGCACATTCCTATGTTGTGACCACATCCTCCAGACAGTGGCAGAAGGGCCCAGGCCTCTGTAAGTGACAGGGTGGGGCTTCTCAGACTGGAGAGGAACTGCGCCTGGGACCTTGAAGTCACCCCAACCCAGCAGAGGGGACCCACGCGTCTGCAATTCCTGCTTTCAGGAAGCCAACTCTACCCCAGCACATCTCCTGCTCAGACCTCTCTGCCCACCTAGGAAGAGAGCAGCCTTAGGAAGCCAGCATGGGAAGTGCATTCCAGGGACCCAGAGGGACCAGGGACACTGAACTGCAGAGGGTTGGGCGACCTGCTGGCCACCTCTCTTCAATCTCTTCCTCAAGGGTACCTCAGACTCCTCACCTCTTTCCCCAGATGTTTATGTCCTCACCTGCACAATGATGGGCCACAACTCTCTGAGCCCAGTGATGACAACGTGCTCCCTGCCCCACTGTCGAGAATCTGGCAGGAGCATCAGTAACCATAGCTACCAGGAGGACCTACTTAGCTCCCCAATGCTTACAAAGAAACTGACTGAGGTGGGATATCACTGCCCTAAGCCCAGGCAGAGACCCAGAACAATTTGACACACTACCCAAAATGCTCGTCTAATCTTCACAGCCTCCTTGTGGAGAGTTATCCACCCCCATTTTATAGTAAAGAAGATGGAGGTTCAGAGAGGGAAAATAACTTGTACAAAGTTGCACAGCAAGTTACAAGAAGGGCTAGGACTGGAAGCCAGTTCTCTGGATGGTCTTTAAACTGCTAGAAGAATTTCTAGAGAGGACAAGAAGAAGAGGCAGGGTGTCCCACCCAGACCAGCCTCCATCCAGCACCATAAGGACAACTTCCTTCACTCTGCCCAGAAGCAAAGCCTTCCCACCCCCCTTTTAAAGGTGGATTTCTCCTCCAGCTCCTTCCTCCTTCTCCCCCTCCCCCAGCACCCCTCCTTCCCTTAGCTGCCTCCCTCCCCCTCTCTCTCCCACTCTCCAGCACAAAGAGTTGCCAAGGTAACTGCATTGCCAACGACTCCCTCTTTGTCTGGGGCCCTGGAGGAAATGTATAAGCCAAGTGGCTGCTCGCTGACCCCTGAGGCCCCCACATGAGGAGCAGCCCTCAGCCATCCCGTCAAGGCCCCCTAGCCCCACCCCACCTATTTGAGCAAACTGAACCCTAGCAGCAGCTCCAGGTTGCAAACTCTAGGCCCCAAGGTGCAAGAGGCTGGGGGCCTGGAGGAAGTGTCTTGGGGGATAAGCTCCCAGAAATATACTGCTGGAAACACTGAGTGAGAGGGTGTAACAGAAAAAGAACATGCTGTGTGTTTGGCAGTGGGCTGAGCATTATAGACGGGTGAAGAATAACATCCACTATTATGCCTGACACTGAAAAGCACCTTGGGTGGCACTGCGAATTACACCTTCTAAGTGCTATAGGACTTTACTAGAGGGACAGAGCCCCGACTTTGTGCTTTCCTCAGTGTCAAGGTAACAGAGAGGTGTTGATGACGAGATGGGTCTAAGAAGGAAACAAAGAAAGGCAGGTGTCTGAGCTGGCCTTCCTGAAAATCCAATTTAGATATATAATGAATAAGGGCTGGAGAAATTGGACAGGGGGAAATTAGTATGTTGACTGATATGTACTAGGTAGGTCAGGCAGGTCCCTTCCTTTAACCATCAAAGCCAAGATTTGAAGTCAGATTCATCTGTTTCCATGTTCCCTTCCCCCTGCCAAGATAGTTATGATATCCCAGATCCTGGAGTCATGATCAGCCTGAGTTCTTGAACAATGGTGACGTGGAGCAGCACCCTTACCAGTCTGCAGTGGATCTGGAGCATAAGCAAGAAATAAACATTTGTTGTTTTGCACCATTAAGACTTGAGTCACCCTAACCAAGATTTAGGGGCTGTTTGTTATTGCAGCATAGCCCAGTCCATTCTGACTGATACACAATCATCAACCTAAACCAAAATCCCAAGGCTTATTGGCTAGAGTGGGTTTTATGTTCCATCACTGAACCAATCACTGTAGGCAGAGGGCAGGAGTGCTCTGATTGGCAAAGGCTTGGTTCAGGGGGCATACCTACCTTCAGAGATAAGGGTAGAGGAATCAGCCACACTCATGCTTGCGGGTTAGATATGGCAGAGAATGGCTCTGATACAGGCAAGTAGGCCCCCAAACACAGATCCACCCTGAAAGCCAAAATGCATTCTTGGCTTTGCACAGGAAAGAATTTGAAAGTGAGCCAACAGAGTAAGGCAAAAGCAAGTTTACTAAAGTAAGCAAAGAAAAAAGGGAGGCTGCCTCGGAGACAGAGCAGCAGCTATCTCTTAGAGTAACAGAGAGTGATACTTTGTGAGTTTCCAGGGTCTTATTTTATACCTTCTATTTAATTTTAAGTTAAGCAGCAGGAAGATTATTCATAAGATTTCTGGGGAAGGGGTGGAGAGTTCCCAGAGCTGAGGGTTCCTCCTTTTTCAAAACCATATAGGGTAACTTTCTGGGGTTGCCATGGCATTTGTAAACTGTCACAGAGGAAGTTTCTTTTAGTATGCTAATATAGTATAAGCAGGGTGTGATTAGCAGGGAGGGCAACCCAGGTTGTTTCCTGTGGCCATCTTGATGCTAGCTGGCTTGTGCTGGCTTCTCCACTGCCTCGTGTTTTTTCAAACACCTTTGTTTGGTCTTGAGACTCCTTATCAACCTATTGCGCATATTGCAAGGGTATGTGTCAAATCTATTAAGTGTACAGTATAAATGTCTTAACACAATAATTAAGTAAGTGAGGTGAAGGCTATATTAACCAGTTTGATGTAAGCCTTCCAAATTACATATAAAATCAGTACATTATACCCCCCAAAAATAAATAAATAAATACCAGTTAATAGAAAAAAAAGACTCCTTATCAAGCAGAGCTTACCAGGTCCCTATCTCAGCTCTTTAAGGAAATAGGGATGCTGTTACCACAAAGGGAAGCAGTTGCTAAAGAAGTTATTTCCAGGGCCTCATAACTCTGGGTGCTGTGCAAGAGGTCCCCACATTGCATGGGAGATGAGTCCTCAGGCTTCTTCTTACAAGTCTCTGAAATTTGCCCGGACGAAGATTCTATTGAGTTCCACTGAGTGGTCATGCTTCTTCCTTAAGACTCAGGAAGTCCTTTGGTTGCTGGGTGGCCTGCTAGGCAGGTGGTTAGTTTTCCCCAGGAAGGGAGAGAGGATCAGGCTTGAGTCTGCAGGAGAAGAAATGGTTAGCTGGGAGGGAGAGGGGCTGGACTAGCTCAGAGCAATAGCTGGAGATCAGCGTGGGCAACTTCGTGGGCTCTTTCTAAAGCCCAGGTCTTTCCCCATCACTTCTCTCTTTAAAAACCTTATATGAATCCCCGAGAGCTACATTCATCATTTATTGAGTACCTACTATGTTCCAGGCACAAGGTGTTGTAATTATTCTCCCCAAGAACCTCATGAGCAGGTATTAGTTTTGCCCCATTATAAATATGCGTGAATGGAGGCTCAGAATCACAAGTGGCCAACCCATGGCCACAGAACTCAAAACAGAGCTCCCATTCTTTATCCATCCCTTCAACACACCTTTTTAAAAAACTATAAAAAGAAAAAATGCCAGCCAGGCACAGTGGAATCCTAATCCTAGCACTTTGGGAAGCCAAGGCAGGAGGATCATTTGAGGCCAGGAGTTCAAAACCAACCTGAGCAACATAGCATGACTCCATCTCTGAAAAAAAAAAATTGAAAAAAACAAACAAAACTAGCCAGGTATTGCAGTGGGTGCCTGTACTCGCAGCTACTCCTGAGGCTGAGGCAAGAGGATTATTTGAGCCCAGGAGTTTGAGGTTGTTGTGAGCTAGGCTGATGCCATAGCACTCTAGCCTAAACAACAGAGTGAGACCCTGTTTCACCAAAAAAAAAAAGGGGGGGGAGAAACAAAGAAAAGAAAAGAAAGAAAAAGAAAAAATAATCTGATGAATACAAAAAGGTGAGAAATAAAAGAAAAGGTTTCCCTTTACTTGCCGCACCCATTCCAGCCAATCTCCTAAGGAAAAGCCACTCACTCTGGTGAGCATCCGACCAGAGGGAAAGAGGCCTGTGGCCTCTTCCTGTGGCCAAGTAATTTGTCTGAGCACTGATCGCCTGCCAAGAACGTGCCGGGGCATCACAGTGATCTTCAGAGGGATGGGTTCTCGGGGTGGATGAATTGGCCCCTCAATCCATCGGTTTTTTCATAATCTGAACTACTCACTTGTGGGGATGAGGAATGGAGAAGTAAGAAGTTCCTAATAAAACACAATGGATTAGGTCCCTTCCCAGTTACCAAAGATCCCCACCTCACCCAGAGGAAAACCAAAGTCCCTACACCTGCCCAGAGGCCTCATGATCTGGTCCTTGGTCACCTTTTCAACATCGACTCCACCATCTGCCAGCATCCCCCCGGCCCCCTCCAGACATACCGCCTCACTCTCAAACACCCCTACGTGTCCTGCCGCTGACATTTCTGCTCCCTGCACCACCTTCCTGCCAGATGCCCCCACACGCACATCCTCACGGTGTTAAATCTTTGCTCCGCGTCTCTTTTCCTTGATCAAACTTGATTCCATCCCTGCCCCCAACACTCCACATCCCTTTGACCTTCTTTGTTTCTCCTCTTAGCATCTATTACCCTCCAACATACTATAAAAATCTTAATTATCTTTTCATCTTCCTCCGCTCACTAGAATGTAGTTTCAGCGAAGTCGGGAAGGTGGACCTCTTGTTCACAGCTACGTCGCCGAATCCCTAGGGTCTTAGAACAATGCCTGGCACACAGTGGGTGCTTAATAACTGTCTGTTGCATGGCTGCCTTGATGAAAGGAGGCTACAGTACAATCAGCAATGTGGCGCAGATGTGCCTGGATAGTTTTGTAGAGTCCGTGCATCTCTTGTTGTTTGGAGCCATCATACAGCCCTGTGAAATCTAAAAAGGTACGTGCACCAGGAGGAATGGAAAGTGGAAGGGGGCTTTCCTTAAAAGCTATTCTCTGCAGCTACCCACTTCACCATTTGTCCAGAAGAACCTCAAATCAGAAATCCGCAGCCCTTCCTCTAATTGACCTGCCGGCCCCTGGATCTACCAGGAACAGGTCTCCTAGAAGGTTGAAGCCAAAAGCAGGAGTCCTCGGTTCGTGCTGCCTCCACCACTGCAGGCTCCGTTCTCCAGGTGGGATTTATGCCTGTGGCTGAACTTTAGTCTCTACTTTTTTGATTCTGCTTTGGATTTTTTTTTCCCCCTTGGCCTTTTCCTGGGTCAATGCAGTCTTGATATTTGATTTACTGTTAACAGTATTGGTTCATAGGATTGAGCCAATAAATGGAAGAAATTGCTTTTTTCTTTCTGTCTTCTGTTTGACAACTCGGTCTTAGTGTAGTGTGGGCCAAGGTCTGGGAATGGGAGATGCACCAGAGGGAGCAGGGTTTTGTACTCTGGTGGCTGGAAGGCAGCTCTGGAAAGGAAATGAGCGAGAGACTGTGAGTCAAAGGGTACCGCACCTTCCCACGGTGCAAGTTTCCCTCCTAAGTAAGAAAGAAAGGTAAAGATGGGTGTTGAGAGTGTGTCCACTAGCCTTGGGTGTAAGCTGTGTAGTTGCAAGCAAGTCGCTTAATCTCTCTGAGCTTTAGTCTCCACATTGATAAGGTGGCAGTAATAAAACCCTCCTCGTGGTGGACTGTAAAACGATCATGCATGAGAAACACTTTGAATGAAACCCTTGGTCACCTGCCTAGAAGCACAGTTGACTGTACCTGTCACTGACACCATCATCATAATCATCACTCTCTTTTTGTTTTTGTTTGTTTGTTTGTTTATTTGAGACAGTCTCACTTTATTGCCCTCAGTAGAGTCCTGTGGCATCACAGCTCACAGCAACCTCAAATTCCTGGGTTCAAATGATTCTCTTGTCTCAGCCTCCCGAGTAACTGGGACTACAGGCACCTACCACAACACCCGGCTATTTTATTAGAAATGGAGTCTCGCTCTTGCTCAGGCTGGTCTGGAACCTGTGACCTCAGGGCAATCCACCCACCTCAGCCTCCCAGAATGCTGGGATTACAGGCCTGAGCCACGACACCTGGCCCCAATCATCACTCTCTTATGTCATCTCTGCTCTGTCTAAATAATCACTCTCTCTCCATGAAAAGGATCTGAGAAGTCTAGAGACTTTTTAATATTTGTTTAATTATTGTGGTGAAACATATATAGCAAAAAATTACCATTTTGAAGTGTATGGTTCAGTGACATTAAGTGATTTGTTTACAACCATCACCTCTATCCATCTCCAGATCTATTCATCTTGCAAAACTGAACCTCTGAACCCACCAAACACTAACTCCTCACTTCCTCCTCCCACAGCTCCTGGAAACCACCATTCTACTACGTCCCTATGAATTTGGCTATTCTAGGTACCTCCCTCCCTATTTCCTTTAGTGACTGGCTTATTTCACACAGCACAATGTCTTCAGGGTCCATCCACGTTGTGGCATGTGTCAGAATTTCACTCCTTTTTATGTCTGAATAATATTCTATTATACAGATGGGCCAGGGGTTGTGTATCCATTCATCTGTGGACAGACACTTGGGTGTCTGCCACCTTTTGTCTTTTATGAATAATATTTCTATGAACGTGGATAATAACACCCCCTCTTTCCCAAATGAGGATTTAGCTGCAACTATTTCCCAGTACTCTCAGCAAATATCCAGAGCTCTTCCCATAGAGCGTGACATATGGACCAGGAAAGATGGCCACTCATGGTGCATATGGCCCAGTGGGGGACTAATGAACACACACCCAAAAGAAGACATTTCTGCAAAGTGTGGTAAGTGCTATGAGTGGAGAGAAGAGGAGGGATTGGAAGTAAAGAAAGGAAGGGTCCAGTTTTATCTGGACAAGAAAGATGCTCTTAGAAGATGCCTGCATGGTAAGAACATTCCAGGAAGAAGAGAGGCCATCCAAACAGTGGCACAGAGTCCCTGCTGATCAACACCCAAGCAGGAAGGACAGCAGTGTAACTGCAGCAGTGTGCTGGGTGCAGCTCGTCCATGCCCACAGGAAGCAACGGGGAAATCTTCAGAAATGTTGTGAGCTGCTTGTGAAGTGCAAAACATTATAAGAACTTACAATTATACAAAGTATGCCAGTTACTTGCCTCTATCTTATCTATGAGGTGGAAACACAAATTGGTATCTCCATATGTCTGCCCCACTCAGCGGTCAATGACATCACATTGGCAACTGGGAATTATCCACAGTGGAAATGTTTACATCATAGACACTGGCAAGTGCCACAGATCAGGGCTTGATTGTTTTCTTGGTTGTCTAGATTTAAGAAAGTGATGTAAGAGAGACTCCATCTCTACTAAAAATAGAAAAACTAGCTCAGCACTGTGGTAAGTGCCTGTGGTCCCAGCTTCTTGGGAGGCTGAGGCAAGAGGATCACTTGAGCCCAAGAGGTTGAGGTTGAGGTTGCTGTGAGCTATGACATCGAGGCACTCTAGACAGGGCAAAAGAGTGAGACTTTGTCTCAAAAAGGAAAAAAAAAAA
>NW_003852433.1:1679939-1680443 GCF_000181295.1 Otolemur garnettii | reverse complement strand
TGGCTTGTGTCTAGAGAGACCAACACAAGTCAAAAATATAATAAGACAAAAATACACTTACAATACTTGACTTATGATATTTTAAGCTTACGATGGGTTTGTCTGGACATTACCCCATCATAAGTCAAAGAGTGTCTGTGTTCAGTTCAGCAACGAAGTTGTTCATGTCGGGGATGAACAAATCAAGGCCAAGAGTTAGCTTTCTTATTACATGTGTGTCTGACTCATTATGTAAACAAAAATATCAACCAACTATGTCAGAACTACCCTCAGAGAGCCCGTTGTTAACCACTGATCAGTACATCACTGAGGCGTTGAAGTACCTTTCAAGTGAAAAAAGTCAAAAACTGTAGCTAGAACTGATTTTTTTTTCCTTTTTTTTGGAATTGGAAGGCTTTAGGGAGTTATTTCTCCATCATCCCATTAGTGAGCCATTGGGGTGGTTTGAGCAGGCACTAAGAATATCCAAAGTTGGGAGTGGTCCACAAAGTCCTCAGTATTGTC
>NW_003852433.1:1678440-1679770 GCF_000181295.1 Otolemur garnettii | reverse complement strand
CAAATGGTTCAAACATTCAAAGGAAAAGCCCTCGTATTTCTCCCTTCCTCTGTCCTTGTCTCAACTCATCAAGGCAGACTTTCCGTCCCCTCCTCCTGACGCATCTTCTCCCAAGTATCTTCAGCCTCAGTGGAAAAGGAGCTTTTTCCTGGTGAGTGGACAGACCCATCCCATAGAAGGAATCTCATTCGCCCTGCTTGAGTCATGTGCTTGCCGCTTTGACCAATCACTGTCATCAGAGGAACTGATACCATAATTGGTCAGACCTGGACCACGTGACTACTTCTGCAGCCAAGATGGGCAGAATCTCTTTGATAGAAGAAAGGGGATGGGAAAACTCTCTAGGGCGATATTAATAAAATTCCACAGTCCGTGCCAAGGGGTGACTATGTGTGTTGAGAAAATTAAAGCAACACACATGAGGGGGTCCAAAGTATCATTTTCAGGATGGCGCCTGTGGCTCAAAGGAGTAGGGCACCGGCCGCATATGCCGGAGGTGGCGGGTTCAAACCCAGACCAGCCAAAAAAAAAAAACTGCAAAAAGGATCATTTTCAGAATAAAGGGATGCAAATGGTCTGTATCTTACACAGGGACTTGCAAATGATCTTTGTATAGTGCATAACGGATCCTACCTCCTCATCTCTTTCGGTCTTCAAAGACTTCTCTGTCTCAGGACCATGTCTCTCCCCTTCTTCCTCACGGCCTTTCCCCCTGTGTTTTCTCTTGCCTGGAAGGTTCTTCCCGCAGGTCTTTAGCCCTATTCAGTCTTTCTGGTCCATCTCCTCCAGGAGCACCACGGACAGCACAGACTCATTTTTATATGTCTTGCTCACCACTGCATCCCAGGGCTCAGCACAGCGCATAGCATAAACTAAGTGCAACTAACACTTCGGGAGTAAATAAATGAGTATTCATTATTTCGAGGGTAAAAGAGTCGTGAATTTCATGCCTTCAGCATTCCGAGCCACTCATTCTTTCATTCATTTGTTCAATATCTACATGGAGGACTGGGCGATACAACAGCAAACAAGAACACATTCCTGCCTTCAAAAAGCACCTTAATTGGAGAAGTAGGGCAGTCGCGCTAGCATTGTCAGGGAGTGGGCAGGGGAGGATGAGAGAGCAGAGAATAAGATGTGGAAAGGCAGCAAATGCTCCCCAGAGAAGGTGACCCCAAGATGAAAACGGAGAGATTAACGGAAATCAGGTGGATGAAAAAGACAAATTGGGGCGGTGTCTGTGGCTCAGTGAGTAGGGCGCCCGCCCCACATACCGAGGGTGGCGAGTTTGAACCCAGCCCTGTCCAAACTGGAACAAAATAAAAAAAAA
>NW_003852433.1:1676621-1678118 GCF_000181295.1 Otolemur garnettii | reverse complement strand
GGAGGCAGGAGGCAAACCCGGGGCAGCTTTTAAACCATCAGAAGGGGGGCTGGACTTGATCCAAGTGAGGCCATGAAACCCCACCGAAGTCTATTAAGCAGGGGCATGACACGGCCGCATTGTGTATTGGAAAGAAATCTTCAGCTGGCCATCACCTTGGGGACACGGGCTAAGAATTAAGGGTTTCAATTTAGACAAATTAATGGCTGCATAGTAGGGACATCTGGGCAAATCTGACAATTCTCCACCTTCTGAAGTCATGATTCAGATAAATATAATCACTAGCTTTTAAAATTCTTGCCCCATAGGCTCCTGGAAGCATAGACTCCTAGGAATAGGACAGCCATGCCTCATAGACCAGGAAGAGGGGAGCACAGCACCGCAGCATTGCAAAGGCCTGTGGAAACCAGGAGAATGCCCGGAGGAGCTCTGGCACCACAGGACCACAAACCAATGCCATCACTCTGCCTGCACAGTTGGGCTGGGCACTGGCCGGTAGCCTAAGCCCTTAAGAAATGACACAGGAGTCCCCTCGGGGAGGTGCCCTTGGTCTCCCTAGACCCCCTTCCTACAGGGTCACATCTCTCTCCCTCTCATACCTATTTCTGTGGACACCTCTCACCTCACCTCAGGACTTCTGTGCCAGTCCAGCGGCTCCCAGCACCCCACTGACCAGAGTGTGTCTCCACCCCTGTCTGCCTGCCAGGAGCACAAATATTTTCTTAGCTAACATTGGTCCTTAAGGATAAATGCTGGTTTTTTTCAGCCCTCCCAGGGTGCCAGAGTTCAACTCAATTTTCTCAGATTAAATAAAATTTCAAAGTGTCAGTCCCTGGCAAACGACAAGTTGGAAGGTGGTTGATTTTTCTAACCCGATCGTCAGTCCAATTACAATTTTTAATCTATATGTAGATAATGGTGAACAAAAACCCCATAGAAATGTCAAGAGTGAGGAGGTTATTAGCTTAGTTTTAATTACTGCCGATCATTCTCAGCAACTGGAGAGACCCGGCAAATTAGGGCAAGGAGGCATTCCTCCAGAAGAGTTCCACAGGGCCCCTATGCTGAGGCTCCAGCAGAAGCCTTCCCTGCAAGGGAACCCGAATGCTTGTCCCCCCTGCACTCCCCGCCCGCTCCCCAGACACACACTAGCCCCTGCCATGACTTCCTGCAGAGAAAGGCCCATGGACTTGAGCAGAATCAATCCTGCACCAGCTGATGTGATGTGATCTCAGCACCTCCTCCTGCAGCATCCCTCCAGGCCATCCATGGGCTCTCCCTGGCTCTCCTTGGCTCCCCCTGGCCCTCCCTGGCTCTCTCCCCGGCTCTCTACCTGGTTCTCTACCCAGTTCTTTCCCTGGCTCTCTCCCTGGATCTCTCCCTGGCTCTCTACCCCGCTCTCTCCCTGGCTCTCCCTGGCTCTCTCCCTCGCTCTCCCTGGCTCTCTCCCTGGATCTCCCTGGCTCTCTCCCTGGCTCTCCCTGGATCTCTCCCTGG
>NW_003852433.1:1672362-1674391 GCF_000181295.1 Otolemur garnettii | reverse complement strand
TCTTGCCTCAGCCTCCCAGGTAGCTGGAACTATAGGCCCCCACCACAACACCCAACTATTTCCAGCTATTTTTTTTTTGTAGTTGTCATTGTTGTTTGGCAGGCTTGGTCTGGGTTCGAACCCACCAGCCCTAGGGTATATGGCTGGTGCCCTGGCCACTGAGCTGTAGGAGCTAAGCGTATTATTAAGATTCTTAATAAGACATCTAGTGTCTATTTAAATGGGTCTTTTTAGGGCAAAACTGATCTATTGCCCAAAACAAATTCCAAAAAAAGTCACACAAAAGAGAACCCTGCAGGGACTCTGTAAGGATGTTAACTAGTAACAGAGCACTGTTTTTAGTGTTTCAAAGGCTGCTGGAAGTTTACAATAAAGGAATATTTCATACATGGATAGAGCTGGATGATTTTTTTTAATTTCACACTTATAATTTAATTTGAGAAATAAATTAATAAATAAATAAATAAATCAGAAACCATAAAGCAGTATTTTCTAAACAGTGGTATAAACACAACTAGTATCTGGCAAAGGTGAGTTTGGGTAGGAGAGATATGAACCTATCTTGAATTGTTCATCATTACTCCCGCTTGGAGTGGTCAAGAGGTTTCCAGGAGTTACTGTGACTATCAAGGCAACAGGGGATCTTGTGGTGAGACTGTCCTCTACTTTGGCTGCAGGTACCAAGACCTCCAAAGTCTCAGGGAACTTGCAATTTATTAAGTGTCCATGTAAAACAAGGCTTAATGGCCATGGGGCTCAGGGACTTTGGACTTCCCCAACCCCCACCCCACTCACCAGATTAAATATGGAATCTCCTTGGCTGCGCTTTAAAATTACCCAAAGAGTTGTTTGAAAAGCACCCCTGGCTGGGCCCCTCCTCGGAGGCTCTGCACCTGTAGGTCTGGGTGGGGCCCCAGTACCAATGTTTATAAGGCTCCCCCTGGTAGTTGTGAATGTGCAGCCAGGGTTGAGGACCCCTAGTCGAAGTCACTTTCTTTCTGAACACCTTCTGGGTATCGTCCTGTCCACAAGATGGGGGTTGGAGTCCATGCCCTCATCCGTCTCTCTCCACATCGACATTCTAAAAACTTCCCCAGCTCTCTGCTGGGATAATGAGGCTAATGACCAGTCAAGCCGTGATAAAGATTGATTCGTTTTTTAATCAGCAATTATGTGCCAGGTGCTTTCCACTCCTCAAGCCCAGGAGACTCAAGAGCAACCAGGATATGACCTAGGAAAGGCTAGGGATAGAGGGGGCAGCCAGGAGAAAGCAGAGAACAGCTGCCTTGTAAGGATCCCAGCACCAGGGGGAGTTCTGGAAACTCAGCAGCAGCTCGTGTAAATCCCCGGCATTTATTTAACATATTTAATAGGGCAAAGCAAACAGAAGCCTTTTATCAGTTCGTATTCCAGGGAATCCCATCGGAGATGGCCAGTGAGTTTCCAGGCAGAGGATGTGCTGGAAGAAAGGCAGGGTGGAGGGAAGGGGCAACCTGTAGGGGAAAAAATCCAGTGGGAAGCAGGGGGCAGGAGGGGAGGAAACCACACAGGCCTGCAGACCACTGGGGTCCCCCCTGAGACTCTCTGCTTCTAGAAACCCCCAGCCCTGCAGAAGAATAGGAATGCAAATAACAGAAAGTGGCCGGGGCATTCCTCTAGGGTGGGTTAAGGTTTCCAATGGGACTTGATGAGAAGCCACCCGCTCCTCGTCCCCTACTGATACTCCCTGAAGTTCACTGCAAAATAATATCTAACTGGAAAACAAAGTTTGGCTTATCAGTAAACAGACAATTACCTGACCCTCCTGCCCCTGGGCTCAGGGATGCAGCCAGAGGTGGGAACAGACATCTTGTTGATCAGCGTGTTCTCTATCAGGGCCTCGGGCTCATTCATCCTGAGGTGCCTGGCACCCTGGTGGCACCTTGAAAAGATGTCTAGGCATGAAAGATGTGGGTGGGATGAACAGGAATGACACTGAGTGGGGAGGATGGAATGGATGGAGGGGATGGAATAAAATGCAAGGGGGTAG
>NW_003852433.1:1663534-1671985 GCF_000181295.1 Otolemur garnettii | reverse complement strand
TCTGAGCACCCCAAAATGGACTAAGAAAGGTGAGTTGGGACATGGTGGTGTGGGGCGGAAGGAATGGGATAGTCCGAGATAGGACAGGATAGACGAGGTGGAGGGGAGAGGGCTGGATTGGCAGGTGCAGCACATTTACTGGCCCAAGAGGACAGAGGACAGGGCTCGGGGGCCCCAGACCTGTGTGTCCTGGGCACTCACTATGGGTGCTTGATCAAGTCCCTTTCCCTCACTGGGTCTCGGCTTACCTATCTGTCAAGTGCATGTTGGGACTAAATGATATCTAAGTATTCATCGGCTCTGGAGCTCTGTAAGTCCTTACAACAACGACGTATTCAAGCAAAACATGCTGAGTGTCTGCTCTATGCCAGGCCTCTTATGGGCACTTAGAGCCCAGTGGTGGCAGCCAACTCCCCTGTCCCCTAAAATATTATAGCACAGGCTGTTTCCTCCAAGTGCCAGACACCCCAAGGGGTAAATGTGAGATAGCTCAGGAGGGGTGCTGGCTTGGCTCCTCATGTGGCCTGAAGCCCCTGTGGATGAAACTCACAGGCTATGCCCTCAACAAACAGCCCTTCAAGGCTGGAAAAGACACCTGGTGGGCCTCAAGTTCAGGCATGTGCTCCGCATTTTGGCCAGCAAGAGACCACAATCAGCAAATGCCAAGGCAGGTGGGAGCCAGCCATTCCGGAGATAGCCCCCATCTGTGGGGGTGTCTTTATCAAGGCATTTTTCTCATGGTTCCACCCCCACCACCAAGTGTGTACTTGACCCTCTTAGAACCCATTCCAGCTCCAGGTCACCTGCCATGGAGGGATGCCAAACAACTCCCATGGCATTCTAACCTGTTCAGCATCTGCCTCCTGCCTGCCTCTCTACCCTCATCCCTCCATTAACTCAACACTGTACAGATGCTAAGCACCATGCTGAGCCCTGAAGATTCAGCCTTGACTAAGACTGACACAACCACTACCCTCATGAGCTCATAATTCGATGGGGGAAACAGACACTGAATACCATACTATTACAACTGTGTGAATTTCTGGAGATGAAAATTAGAAGATCTCAGAGCCTCATTCTGACTAGACTCCCTCTTAAACTCAACACTCCCCCCAGATGGGACTTCCTTCACTTCCCTGAATGAACACACCCTCTCTCACCTCAGGACCTTTGCACATGCTGGTCTCACTCTGCCCTCCCTCCTGGTTAGTTTCTGATCTTACAGGTGTCAGCTCCGTCCTTCAAGAGGCCATGACTGGAGCCCCCAGTGTTGGGTCCCCTTCTGTTCTCCTATGTCCCCCACTTACCACACTCCATGCAACTGCCTTTTGTTTTTCTGGATACTACGCTAAACTAGGAATTTCACTATGGCATCAGTAGGTTTTCACTGAGTGAGTGATTCTCATCTTTATCTTTCATTCAGTCTCATTCACTGTTGGAGAGAGCCTGGGGTTCTCCAGCCCTCCACAAAAATAAATACTTCTCCACAGTTTCTTTATTGTCCTGCAAGTCTCTTCATCATGGAAGGAGAGAAAACTGGAGAAACTCAAACCGGCTTTTTTCTTATATCTGCAGAGTTCAAAGATCCTGTAGACCCAGCTCCCTCATGAGCACTGGAAACACAGAGACCACTTGACAAGACAGAGCCGGGAGGGGATGAAGAGCCCGGAGTTCCACCCTTTGCTCTCATCCCCGTGACAGGCTGCCATCCTGGGCCAACTCACTGTGAGATTTTGCCGTGAGAGTCACATGGTAAAGACTATGTGACCTATGGGTAAATGAGGTATGTGCAATGTGGGCATTTCAAATACCTTTTTGACAGACAGAATAATGACCCCCCCAAATTGTCCACATCTTAATGCCCAGAACCTATAACTATGTTACCTTACGTGGCAAAAGGGACTTTGCAGGTATGATTAAATTAAGGGTCTAGTCTGGATTTTACAAGAATGGAGGAGCCAATGTAATCACAAGAAGCAGAAAAAGGGTCAAAGCTAGAGAGAGGGGGATGGAAGCAGAAGTCAGAGAGACAGACTTGAAGAGCCGGCTCTGCTGTTGGCTTTGAGGACAGAAGAAGGGCGGATAGTCAAGTAATGCACGTGGCCTCCAGAAGAAGCTAGAAAAGGTAAAGAAAGGAATCCCACAAATTCCCTCCTAGAACTTCCAGAAGGAACTCAATTCCATGAGTGGTTATAGCTCTGCAGCACCCAGGTGGACATCTAACCTTCAGAACCAGAGGATAACACATTGGTGTTGTTTTAGGCCAGTAAGTTTGTGGTCATTTGTTACAACTAGTAGGAAGCTAATACAGCCTTTCAGCATTCAACCTGTGGTTCCTGAATTCCGGGATTCAGGCAGGATGGGTTTATATCTTCATGGAAGTCCTAGAACCCTCTAGAGGCCATGATTGTTCACGCTTAGAAATACTCTGGAATGGCTCAGCACCCATAGCACAGTGGTTACAGAGCAAGCCACATACATGAAAGGTGGCGAGTTTGAACCTGGCCCAGGCCGGCTAAGCAACTGCAACAAGAAAACAGCCGGGCATTGTGGTGGGTGCCTGTGGTCCCAGCTACTTGGGAGGCGGCTGAGGCAAGAGAATCGCAGAAGCCCAAGAGTTGGAGGTTGCTGTGAGCTGTGATGCTACGGCACTCTACCTAGAGTGACATAGTAAGACTCTCTCTCAAAAAAAAAAAAAAAAGAAAGAAAGAAAGAAAGAAATACTCTGGAAGGATCTCCAGGATCAAAAGAGTTCAACTTCTCTCTAGCTTCAGATAGTTGCTTTATTGCTTCTTCTGTTTTCTAGATCATCTATCTCCTGAAGGGAATGGGGTATTCATAGGATGACACCTTCTTCCCTCTTCCGGTCACCCTTCTCAAGCCCCAACTTCTGCATCTCATCACTAGAGAAAAGTGATTGCCACGAGGGTTCTGATTTGAGTCCAGACATTGAGCCGTCCCCTGGCTGGACGCAGTGATGTCTCTCCCTCCTTTCTGCATGACAGCTCTCTGAACCTAACCCTCATGTGACTTGAGTTTGGAGTCCTGCACACCATGAGGTGTGGCTCACACTTCCCTTCCCCCGGGCCCCTGGCACTCCAAGCATGCTGTGCTCACCAGATGAACAGCGGATTTGTGGGTGGGTCATCTCATGAATTAACTGATGGGTCAGAGTCTACTACCTTCCATTCCTATCTGTGAGCCAGCCCAGACATTCAGGGATTCTGTGACTCCAATATCCTGCCTCAGAGAAAAACAACAACAACAACAACCTGTCAGGCCTTGAAACATCAGCCACTTTTCAAAGAAAGTCAAGACTCTGTCACATTTTTTTCTTCCCTCCCAAAATTAAAATGTGCTTCCAGTATAACTTGTTATCAAAAATAGAAGCATTTTATCTATCTTTATTGCAGAACAGAGATTACATGGAGACATTCAATTTGGAGTCAATTTAAATTTCAATTGTCTGTGAAATCTAAATCAATAGGGTATAGTTCAATGACGCTTTAATAAAACAGGACATAACAGAGAAATCATTAGGAATTACATATGATAAGAGATTGGAGCAGAGACTTTGTAATGGTGGAAGGAACATTAGAAAATTACCCCTAAGCATTCACAAGTAAACCAACTGCCTCTTTCCCCCATGAGACGCCCGAGAAAGCTTAATTGTGCTGTGAGGCCTGGGAATCCATCTCTGTCAGCCCAGTGATTGGGGGACAATTTACAGTGAGTGACAAAGGCGGGGGTTTGGTTTGTCTCGCCCGGAATGTGCCGCTCATGTTTCTCCATCTTGATGCCTGGAACATGCATTACCCCTCTCAAATTCTCCACCTTCTCCCCCTTTCTCCCCCCCACCACCTCCTCTGCCCTCAGATTTCACCCTGCAGGTGACCCCTGGAAGGGTCCCCCACCCCCACCCCCAGGGTAGGATGCTCAGAGGTAGGAAGGAGGGGAGGCAGGGACGAGGGCCCAGGCTTTGCAGAGAGCCATTTCAGGAATGAATTCCAGTTCCTCTCCCCTGACCTGGGCAAGTTGCTTCCCTTCCCCATCCCTGTTGGGGGGCTTCTGTGTAGCCAGCAGCACAGCCAGGACGGGAGGCGGGAGGAGGACCAAACACTCCCTTTGGATCAAAACTTAAAGGGGCACCAAAAAACTTGGTTCTCAATATAAATAATATTTCAATGCACTATGTTTAAAAATCAAAATTAATTCCCTCCCCAAAAAATCCAGGATGAACAAAATCTCAAAATTTGGCACAAAGACAAGCTCAGTAACAACACCCAGCCACCTTGGATCCTGAGGCCAAAGGACAAATCAACAATAGTATCGATCCCACCTTTGTTGCATTAATTTTGATTTCTTAAAATAATTCCATTAAAATATTATTTATCTTCACTACTGAGATTTTTTTGTGCTCCCCCCCCCCCAAATTTTGTACTCCAAGACAAAGCCTCACTTGCCTGACCCCCAGGCTTGGCCCCACAGAGCAGCATACTTAGGAGGCTAATTCCTCGGAAACTGAGGCAACCACACAGAAACACAAATTACCCTCATGGGGCCCTTGGTTAAGCAAATGAGAAAGAGCAAATAAAAAGATAAATAAATAGAAGAATTATAAATTATGATAAGTCTAATGGTAGAAACAATGCTGAGAAGGTGGTAACTTACCCAGATGAAGTGGTCAGAACCGGCTCGGCACCTGTGGCTCAAGTGGTTAAGGCGCCAGCCATGTACACCTGAGCAGGCTGGTTCGAATCCAGCCCGGGATTGCCAAACAACAATGACAGCTGCAACCAAAAAATAGCCATGCATTGTGGCAGGCGCCTGAAGTCCCAGCTACTTGGGAGGCAGAGGCAGGAGAATCACTTGAGCTCAGGAGTTGGAGGTTGCTATGAGCTGTGATGCCACAGCACTCTACAGGGTGACAGCTTGAGACTCTGTCTCAAAAAAAAAAAAAAAAGAAAGAAAAGAAATGGTCAGAACCTTCTCTGAATCTCTGAACCTGGAAGCTCCTGTCATTCACCCTATTGTGCATTAAAGAGTTAGTCCTATTGTATATTAGAGATTTAGCTCAACAGACTTAAAGCATTCATGCTTCACACATTCCAAAGAAAGGGCTTGACTGGGGCTCCTGGGAGATTATCACTAAGCTCTTGGAATATTGGCTCTAATGGGAGCATTTTTGTACACTTGGGACGATAAGCCACACCAGGCCAATTAGTCTATGTACCAGGTGATTATGGTGGGGGCCTTAGACCATACTGTACCATGTTGACCTCTGGAGAGGCTGGTGACTAAGTAACTAAGGTCCTCATGTGGGTGCTCCACACCTATGTGACTGACTTCCAATAAAAACCCTGGACATCAGTGTCTAAATGATCTTCCGTGGTTGGCAACACTCTGTATGTGCCTACATGTGGGTGCTCCACACCTATGTGACTGACCTCCAATAAAAACCCCGGACACCAGTGTCTAAATGATCTTCCGTGGTTGGCAGCACTCTGTATGTGCCTACACACCTTTTCCCTCTGCTGATTGAAATCTGTGTCCTTTCATTGCAACAACCCGTAACTCTGAGGATAGCAGGTCTTCTGTCAGTCCTTCTAATAAAGGATTTGCAGGAACCCTGTGCACTCACTCATGGACACTGTCAGTGGTTGTGGAAACCCCCAAACACACCTGTTCTGACCTTTCACAGCACTCGTCACGATCCACAAGTGTGTATTTGTCAGGACATGTGACCAAAGACTAGACTTGCACTGCCCAGCACTAACCGCTCCCCTCACATGGATGTTTAAATTAATTTAAATGACATAAAGTTAAAAATTCACTTCCTCAGCTGTACCAGCCACATTTCAGTTTGTGGCTACCACGTGGAACGACTCTATCACCAGACAGTTATACTGAGCAGTGCTGGACTAGACAACAAGCATTCAGAGGGGCAGGGATGCCAGGCAACTCTTTCAGATCTGTGTCTCCAGAACCTCACACACAGCAGGCACTCAATACAAACAAAAATACATACTAAAAAGACCTGATAGAGGGAAGAACTCGAGTCTCCACCCTACCTCTAATGCTGTGTGCCCTTGCGCAAGCTGCTTGGCTTCTCTGAACTTCCATTTTCCCAGCCACAGAGATGTGTGCACAGTCTAGGAGTTCAAAGGTTCCTTCAGGTCCTGATGGTCAAGGCTAGGATGACGACAGGAAACCAGGTGGTCTGAGTGCCCTTCTTCTCTCACTGTGGGCTGGTGTAGCCCAGGACAAAATGGGTTGGCATTCAAGAGAGCTGAGCAGACACAGTTAGGGACTTGAGCAACAATCCCTGGACTTGCATCAGCTGAAGAACCCTTCAGACTGTAAGCTCATAAGGGTGTTTGTTTGTCTTTTCGTTCATGGCGATGTGCATCACAGTGCCTAGCACAGACGCGGCACATAGTGGGTACTCAGTACATATTCATAGTGAGGGACTGACCCAAGCACCGAACCTGCAGAGACTAGCACTTGGCTCAGGCAGGAAGGGTGTCCTTCATCACATGTGGCACGACTCTGTGGCATTGGGCCCAGGCATGATTAGAACCTTTCATTAATAACCCATTGGAATCAGCTGGTTGGTGACACTGTGCTATACAGCTGCCTCATTCTTCAGTCCCAAGTGACCCCCAGAACTCACCTCAGTCACTCCTCTGCTGACAACCCTTCAGCGGCTCTTTGCTCTCCCAGATAAAATAGAGCCACTTTCTCACTGCAAGTAACAATGCAGAAACAACGTCCATCTCCTTTGCATTTGAGAGCTCATGCCTTACAGCAGGGAATTTATCGCCAATGCTGGTCTAGTTGGGCCCTCCAATACAACAAGTGAGCCTGGCTCTCTCCCATACTCCCTGCCATGATTTGTTTGCTCTGGTTTTTGTTCCTTCCAAAATTCATGTTGAAATTTAACCCCCAGTGCAACCCTGTTGAGGAGTGGGGGCTAATAGGAGATGTTTACGTCATGAGGGCTCCACCCCCACGAGTGGATTCATGCCGTACATGAAGGGCTTGCAGAAGTGGGGTCTCTCTCTTCTCCTCTCCGCCAGGTGAGGACGCAGAGCTCTCCCTTCTCCAGTCCTTCTGCTTCCCACCGTGCGAGGATACAGTAAGAAGGTCCACACCTGACAGCAGGGCCTTGGTCTTGGACTTCCCAGCCTCCAGAACTGTGAGGAATTTCTGTAAAAGTTGTGGAGTTTAGGGTACTCAGTGTTAGCAGCAGGACATGGCTCAGGATACTTAGTCTCAACTCATTCCCTGTGTTCCCTAATCCCATGCCCACCAGCTCCCCGACACCAGCTGACCTGCCCTGGGCATGTCTCCCTCAGTCGGCATCACGCACCTCTTATTGTGTTATTAACATGTTCTGAGGGGCCTTTGTGCACTGAGACAGGGCTCAGTTCTGCATGCTCAGCAGTCCCCGTGAGACTATAGGATGATTCATCACCCTTCTGAATGCGTTTTGTCTCATCTGTACAAAGACAAGAAATTATTTTCTGGATATCTCTTCTCAAGATTCTTCAGAGGTGCTGGCTCTCCTCACATGTCTTCACCCTCAACACATCCCTGGAAACTTCCAGTCTTATTGGCCTGCATATAAGCCTCTGAGCTCCCCTCACCTACCAGCCTTCAGGCCTCATCTTTATGCAGCCCAGCATACCCTTTTCTTTCCCTTCTCCCATCTTTCAAGATTTCACTCAAAGAAATCCTGGAAACACTTTCTTGGTGGCTCTCTCCTCTATCCTCAGGCGGGACCGACCGACCCTTCCCTCCTCTTTGCCCCAGTTCTTCTCCATATGCACATCATCACCCCATAGCATCTGGGCCACTTTCCTATATGCACTTGTTAACCCCTGGGTCTCATTCTTCTAGACAATGAGCAGCTTGACAGCAGAGTACTCAGTGTTCTGTCTTTGAAAAGCAGAGAAATAAAATCAGAAAATCACAGGAGTAGGAGCCCTGTATCTTTAGTTTGAATTCTGTCCCTGTCAATCACAAACTTTGATCTTGGGAGAACTGTCGCTATCCTGTGTTAGATCACACTGTTGTCCCTAGTTCTTTACTCTCCCATCTCTGTCCATGTCTTTTGCCATATGACTTTATAATTCATCCTCCTAAAGGGGCTGAATATACTTCTCTGCCCTTTGACTTTGGAATCAGCCATATGATTTGCTTTAGCCAATGGATTGAGGAGGGAGCACCAGTGTACTTGCTCTAAAAAATGTCTTGCATACTTTAGCCCCCTAACTTGAGAAGGACATCCTCAGGCCTGCCTGCTGCTCTGAGAAAGTGGTTGGGAGACATGTGGAGCTGAGCAGCCCCAGCCTAACTGCCCACATATAACCCAGCCTTGAGAAACCAGCCCTGAGCTGACTTGCCACAGTGTGAGCAGCAATAAGTGACGGTTGCTGCAAGGCAATG
>NW_003852433.1:1659317-1663376 GCF_000181295.1 Otolemur garnettii | reverse complement strand
TTGATAATGTCTCTAAAAAAAAAAAAAAAAAATTTTATGGTGGTTTGTTACTCAGCAATAGCTGACGAATACACTCTCTTCAACTCAGTTTCTTTGCCGGAGGGATGTTAATGTCTTTCTTGAGGGACTATCCTAGGAATAGATGGCACACTGTGGATAGAGTATAAAAGTCAGTGCTTGGGTTAGAAATGGAAGCAACTGTTTTCTCAAAAAGTTCAACATAGATTTACGCTATGATCCAGAAATTCAAATATATATGAATATATTACACACACATATATATGTATATATATTGAGTTGGAAACAAGGATTAAAACAGATATTTGTATGTAAATGTTCATAGCAGCATTATTCATAATAGCCAAAAGGTGGAAATAATCTAAGTATCCATCAACTGGTAAATGGGTAAATGCAATTTGGTATATATCCATTTGAGGAAATATTATTTAACCATAAAATGGGATGATGGTCTGATACCTGCTACCACATGGTCGAACCTTGAAAACATTATTCTAAGTGAAACAAGCCAGACACAGGGGAGAAACACCGTATGATTCTGCTTATATGAAATATCTAGAATAGTTGATTCACAGATTGGAGGTTACCAGAGATGAGGGGGGCAGTAGAGATGGTGAGTTATTGCTCAATGGGTACAGAGTTTCTGTTTGGAGTGATGAAAAATTTTGTAAATAGTGCTGAGGGTGCCACAGCCTGGTGAATGTAATTGAAACCGCTAAATGGTACACTTAAAAATGGTTTAAATGGTGAAGTTCCTGTTATATTTTATGGCGACAAAATATGGCAGGTATTGTTTTTATATTTTCAGCAACTATACCTAGTAAATGCTGAATAAAAGTCTGTTGAGGCTGGGCGTGGTAGCTCACGCCTGTAATCCTAGCACCCTGGGAAGCCAAGGTGGGTGGATTGCCTTGAGCTCAGCAGTTCGAGACCAGCCTGAGCCAGAGCGAGACCCTATCTCTATAAATAAAAGCCAGGCATTGTGGCAGGCGCCTGTAGTCCCACTACTGGGGAGGCTGAGACAAAAGAATAGCTTGAGCCCAAGAATCTGAGGTTGCTGTGAGCTATGATGCCACAGCACTCTACTGAGGGCCACAAAGTGAAACTCTGTCTCAATTAAAGTAAATAAATAAATAAACAAAATAAAAAACTAGTGACATTTTTAAAAAACATCTGTTGAATATTGTTAGAATGATCACTGGTGGGTAGATACATAAATAATCAAAGGAATGAATAAACAAATCAATCAGTTAACAATGAGTGAGTGAAGTCCCCATCAGCTCTTTTCCATGGCTACCTGTTTAGAAAACATGTATCAGCAGAAACTGATGACTCTGGGCTCACTGAGCATTAACTATATTGGAAGCAATAAGTATAAAAATCACATAAAGTAGAGAAAGCAACCTTTTTCTAGGATGAGTTTGAAAACTTATTTATCAGACCTCATATAACACCAGCTCTGGTGGCCAGTCCAGAAGAAAGAGTTCCAAAATTGGTCTGACAGGTGAACTAGGCCATGGCATCGGTGAACATCTCCCCAAGGTGACTTGGTGATACTCAGCAATGAGGTGGGTAGCACTTTTTCAGGATGAGTTGAGAACTTAATTTTCCAACCTCATCTGTTCCTGACCCCATATGTACTTTGAGTGATAATTCTTCCTGACATGGTAAGACCACAGATGATCACCATCAGACGCCAAGTGAGATTAAATGTTGTCAATAGTTGATTTCTCGCATAGATTAGAGGATCCTGGGCCAAGGAGAAGTGGGTGGACCGGGATGCATGCAGATAACCAGTGCACACAGCGGGCTCTGCAGGAGAATCCAGCACAGCAAAGCAGTGGACCCAGAAGAAGACTTTGCTGCCCGGATGCTTGGAATGAATCCTGGCTCCACCCCTTGTCATCTGTGTGACCTTGGAAAAGGGCATCCCTTCTCAATGCCTCAATCTCCTTGCCCACTAAGTGGGGCAATAACAGCACTAAGTGATAGAGTGAGCAGGGAGCGTGCACAGAAGTAGAGCTTTAAGCAATTTTTAGAAGGGGGAGCATCATTGCTCAAGATCCAAAGACTTAGGCCTGAACCCCATTCATGCTTCCTCCCAGAGCCCTACATATCTCTCCAAAGTCACGAACTTAGGGGAGCAGATGAGGGGTGATAAGTAATTCCTCCAGGAGTTCAGAGATCTCTGGACCCAGATGTTTGGGCACACCTGGGGTTGCCATCCTCCTTCCCACCCCGCCTCCAGTCTCCTGGGCTAGGCCCTGCTAAGTCTCAAGTCCACCCCTTGAGAGTCAGGCAGAAATGAAACGAAATGAATAGAGGCCTCAGAGTCATCTGCTTCCCAAATGACACCCCACAGCGTCCTTCATTAGGAATTCAGATTGTCCTTCACAGATGTAAAACCGTGCTAGAGAGTCTTCTTCCAGCACCCACACAGATGCCCCACACAAAATGTTCATGCAGACATTAAAAGGAAACAACCCCAAAGAGAAAGTACCCCCCAAAACCGATATTTTCTTCTCTGCTTCTGCTTAATCTGCCTAGAATTCTGAAATTCTAGGGGCAGAAACGACACTGAAGTTCATCTATTCCTAACCTACCCATGAGGCACCAAATACCAGTAGCACCTCCTCCATTGTGGCAACCAAAAATGTCACAGACATAGCCAAAAGTTCCCTGGCGGGGACAAATTCACCATCATTTGAGAAAACCACCATTCAACAGGTATTTTTGGAAAAACTAACAGACATCCATGAAGACCAACCCCAGCAATGAAGGGTGAAGATTTATGTCGGGGCAGCACCTGTGGCTCAATGAGTAGGGTGCTGGCCCCATATACTGAGGGTGGCAGGTTCAAACCCAGCCCCGGCCAAACTGCAACAAAAAATAGCCAGGCGTTGTGGCAGGCGCCTGCAGTCCTAGCTACTCTGGAGGCTGAGGCAAGAGAATCACCTAAGCCCATGAGTTGGAGGTTGCTGTGAGCCATGACACCACAGCACTCTACCAAGGGCAATAAAGTGAGACTCTGTCTCTACAAAAAAAAAAAAAGATTTATGTCCCTGCTCTGGCTTCCTGAGAGGCAATTATGCACCACACAGCCACTTGTACCAAGGCAGAAATGCCTGTATCTGCTTCCCCTGTCCACATCCCAAAGGGACAGGACAAGGAGAGAAAGACAGAGAGAAAGTCCATGATCCAAAAATATGACACTGGAATCTAGGCATGATTTGACCTAAATGCAATAAAAGTGTCCCTTTAGTGCCAGGGCAGTGCCACCCAAGTCACTGAAAACTTCGAGCTGCTATAACAAGACCTTGGTAAGGTTCAATATATTTTAGCCTCCATTTAAATTTGAAGAATTAGTCCAGGCATGGTGGCTCACGCCTGTAATCCTAGCACTCTGGGAGGAGAAGGCAGGAGGGGATTGCTTGAGCTCAGGAGTTTGAGACCAACCTGATCAAGAGCAAGACCCTGTCTCTACTAAAGACAGAAAAATTAGCCAGGTACGCTGACATGCACCTGTCATCCCTGCTACTTGGGAGGCTGAGGCAGGAATATCCCCTGAGCCCAAGAGTTTGAGATTGCTGTGAGCTATAAGGATGCCACTGAAGTCTAGCCTAGACAACAGGGTCAAAATAAATAGATGAATAAAAATAAAATAAAATTGAAAAATCTATTCATGTCATACCTGGAGGGACCCTTGAAAAGTATAGAGATCTGGGGGCGGCGCCTGTGGCTCAAGGAGTAGGATGCCGGCCCCATATGCTGAGGGTGGCAGGTTCAAACCCAGCCCAGCCAAAAAAAAAAAAAAAAAAGTATAGAGATCTTCTCTCCATCTGTTCCTGGGTTGTGAGTGTGCTGTGGGCAGGGGGTACTGGCTACATGTGTTGGGCATCTGCATTTTGTCCCCCTCATCCAGAATCCTTCTCCACCCTTCTCCCCCGACTCTCTGGTCCATGTGGACTCCAATGGACTGTCTAGCCCTCTGCCTTCTGGTTGGGTTCTGCCAACTGGAGGCCTGGATTGAAATTAGAGGGA
>NW_003852433.1:1655016-1658984 GCF_000181295.1 Otolemur garnettii | reverse complement strand
GTAAAATAGATCCGAGCAGAGCTCCTGTGTCCACTCGTGTGTATTGACTGAGTGTCAGTCCTGTGCCAGAGGCTGCGGGCTGGAGGTCAAGGGCACAGTCATGAAGGAGAACATGAGGTCCTAACTGGCTGGACCATACATACAGGTTGTGGTGTCAAAGGTGAGGCCAGGGACCTGAGATGCTTGGCCCCCAACACTGACTTCACGGGACCCCAACATCCACAGAATGCGATGTCAACCCCAGCACGCCAGTCCCATCTGTCCCACACCCACTTTTCAGATGAAGAAGCTGCAGGCCACAAGAGGGAAAGGGATTTGCTCAATTCACCTATTTGAGAAAATTTATGGGTAACCCCAAAACCAGTACTCACAACTCTCCCGTTGATACCGCAGAGTGGTGCGGCCCTAACGCGTGTTGTCAGCTCCGTACAGTAGATTAGCACTCTTCTCAAAGTCTGGTGCCACACTTTCCCACTTTTGTGCTTCCCGTTGGTGATTTTGCTCTGTAACAGGCATGGTGCTGAAGTGCTGACTGGTGCTCCTAAGTGTCAGAAGGCTGTGATGCCTTACAAAGAAATATGTGACCTAGGTTAGCTTCCCTCGGGCATGAGTTACAGTGCTTAGTAAACCAACAGCAAATATTAAATAAGGTATCTTTAAACAGAAGCACACAGAAGACACGGTTACATACCCACCAGTCGGCAAAAGTGTGGTGTTGTGACCAGAGCTTCCCATGAACCCAGCTCTGTATTTCCCCCAGGAGTGGCGGGTCGGTTTTCAGTAATTCAGTGTTTGCAGCCACTTTTAGAACATAACTAGTGGGAATAATGAGAATCAACTGTACCAGCCTTTCAGAACTATAAGAAAACCACAAGACCATCAAAAGAAACCATCTCTTAAAAATGTGTGCTCTGGAGCGAGGCCAAGCATGGTGGCTAACGCCTGTAATCCTAGGACTTTAGGAGGCCAAGGCAGGAGGATCACTTAAGGTCAGGAGTTCAAGACCAGCCTAACCAAGAGAGAGACCTCGTCTCTACAAAAAGTAGAAAAATTAGCTGGGCTTAGTGGCACTTGCCTATAGTTCTAGCTAGGTGGGAGGCTGAGACAGGAGGACCTCTGACTCCTGAGCCCAGGAGTTAGAGGTTGCAGTGAGCTATAATCACACTACTCCATTCTAGCCAAGGTAACAGAATGAGAACTTGTTTCCAAATAATAATAATAAAGAATATATGGTTGGAGCCAAACTGTCTGGGTTCGAATCTTGGATCTTCCACTTACTAGCTGTGCTGCCTTGAGCAAGTTGCTTAGCGTCTCTGTGCTACAGTTTCTCATCTACAAAACAGAGATGATAGTTGAATCTTTATTGTAGAGCAAATGTGAGAATTTAAATGTTTAATGTTTGTCAAGTACTCGGAAGACTGCTAAGCACATAATGCACACTATTTACATGTTTTATGTTTCTTAAATAAAAGAGGAAGAGAGATCATCTCATTTCACAGGTGAGAAACTGAGTCAATCGCACCGGCGTTATCAGTAGAGCTAGACTCTGACCTCGGGTTTCCCAGTGACGGGACTGGGGGGAGCAATGACTCAGACGCAGGGCTCACGTTAGGCGGTGACTGAGGCAGCTGCTCCAAAGTGCACAGCAAAGGCACATCGTGCCGGAGGAAGCCCACGACCCACCCGCCCGTGGGAGCCGACGGCTTCCCTCCCTCCCTCCATCCATCCATCCCGCCTCCGCCAAAGCCACAGCCAGACGGGCTCCAAAGCGCTCTAAAGATGCGCCTCTCCTCCTCGCCCTGGAAGAATTACTGGGCATCTCCAGGCTGCGCAGCTGAGGAACAAGAAATACTACCGTGCCCGCCAGAAACCTAATGAGAAACTGAACACGGCCAGACAGAAGCTTAGCAAGAAATACTGGCCCCGGCTCCCCGGAAGAAGAGCGGGCCGGGCGGCGTCACGGGCAGCATCGATCCTGCGGGAAGGCTGGCGGCCCAGCGAAGGGAGATCAACGGGAAGATGAACGACGGCAGCAGGCAGCAGGACCGGGCTGCTGAAAGGGAAAGGGAAAGTGGCTTAAATCAAGGGGCAAGTGCTGCGAGGGCCGGGAGATAACAGGATTTGTGTTTATGGTAAACGGGGAGAACGCGGCAGGGAGGTGGGTGAGGACTTTGAAGGAGGGAGAAGGGGGGCGGGACAGGGAGGGCACCCCGTGCTCCCAGGGAAGCACCACCGTGAGCTGGGGGCAAGTGCCTGAAATAGCACAATCCAGCAGCAAAAGGGTGTCTGGCCCTTTGGGATGAGGCCCACATGGCCTTGCCCTGTGCTTCCTGACCTTCCCTGGGCACCGACTTCTTTAACGTGTTAATCTATCCGTGTCTGCCCCTGCCCCACCCCGAGTTATCAGGCTAGATTTAGAGCCTACTGTGTGGACACTCCAGACGGCAGGGAATGTTTACTGAGCGCTTTCTCGGTGCCTCTGGCTGCTCTAAGAGTTTCCTAGTCTCATTGGGAGCGATACTCACTCCAGGATGGGAGCACTGTGGTTGTTTCCATTGTGCAGAGGAAGAACTGAGGTTCAGCGTGGTTAAGAAACCTCCCCAATGCCACAGAGAAGGCTGGCTCCAGAGCCCACACTCCTCACTGAGACTGCTCTAAAACTGTGTCAGGGTCTCCTTCTGGTGGAAGGCAACTTAAAACTTGTTTCAAACCCAAGTCTCAGGCTCTCACTTGCCCTTGGTTTTGTGACTTTGAAGCGAATCTGAATACATCAACTTCCTCCTCTTCCCGGGTCTGTCTCCAAAATCCCATGACCACCTCCCGGGAGAGGCTGCTGGGAGTGACTAGCTCAGGGTGTTGCCATCTGGATACACATTGGCCACACCAGCGTCACAGTATCAAGAATGAACTCTTCTCTCTGCCTGAGACTCAGGGGAGACACACCAGCTGTGTCAGATTCCATGTACTTGAGGGTCACCCCTGAGGTTAGCAGGTGAAGGCCAAGAAGGAACGTGGAAAGCTCTGGAATAACAATTTTAAGAACTGTTGGGGGTGTTTTTAATCAATGGAACCCTTTATACAAAGTCAAGGGAGGCACTTCAAATTATAAAACAGGGAACTAGGTGTGGTGGTTCTGATCTTCCTCCTCAAAGATGCCTCCTTGCTGGAGCTAGAAGAGGTAGCCTTTCCACATAAATTCAGGGCACCCACTTCAATTTCAAGTTCAGATAAACAAAGAATACTGTTTAGTATGAATACATCTCATTCAATAGTTGAAACATATACTAAAAAATTACCCATATTTATTTGAAATTCAGATTTAACTGGGAGTGTGTATTTATTTATTTTGAGACAGAGCCTTAAGCTATTGCTCTGGGTAGAGTGCTGTGGCATCACAGCTCACAGCAACCTCTAACTCCTGGACTCAAGCGAGTCTTCTGCCTCCACCTCCCAAGTAGCTGGGACCACAGGCGCTCGCCAAAATGCCCAGCTATTTTTTGGTTGTAGTTGTCATTGTTTGGCAGGCCCGGGCCAGATTCCAATCCACCAGCTCCAGTGTATGTGGCTGGTGCCTTAGCCACTTGAACTACAGGCACCGAGCCAAAGGAGTGCCGTATTTTTATCTGCTAAGTCTGACCACCCTACCCGGAACCCCTAACACTGCTTAAAACTACTTTGTCTGTGGCTGTCCCTTAGATGGGCCTGGGCTCTGGGAGGCAGCTACCATGAGGATTTTTCCAAAGAGCTCACCCAGGAGAGCCCAGGGATATGGATGCTGTCTGCATCCCGTCTGGAAATGGAGCAAAAATGGGGCAAGCTGGAACCCCAGGCCCTCTGCTCTGTGATTAACCTCTCCCCTCGGGAGGTCACTTGATCCTTTCCAAAGCACTTCCATGGCTGTGACTGCAACATTCTGGGAGATAGAAGTAGAAACAGTGTTTCCCAGAAACCAGAGTCCAGCGCAGTCA
>NW_003852433.1:1627093-1654823 GCF_000181295.1 Otolemur garnettii | reverse complement strand
AAGGATGCAATGACCGTTTTGACTGAGGGAAACATTGTCAGGGGATCAGCATCCAAGAAGCGTATCAATTGTCCATCCATCCACTCATCGAATGCTTCCTGAGCACCTACTATGTGCCAAGTTCTTTGCTAAGTGCCGAGGCATATAGCTCCGAATGGGACATACACAGCCCTTCCCCCCCTCAGTCTTTTAATGGGGAAAACAGAGAAGAAAATAAGCAATCAGGAAAATAAAATAATGATAGAGTATGGCAAGATCTTTGGAAGATTCGTGTTGTTCATGATCCTTATTTTACTATTATTAGATTTTAAAATCTCTTTTTCTTCATCCTCTCCTCCATTTCTGACAGTAAACTGGAGCTGTAGGAGCCAGCTTTTTTAGTTATAATACCCAATAATGAAATTCTAGAGCTGGGCCTTAGCAATGCAAGTCTTCACAATTAACAGAGGATGTCTCAAAACAAAAGTAGATGAAGAGGAAAGCTCCTCGCTCCTACACAGACCATGGGACAGCTATCTTCCTGCTTCACAAACCAAGTTTCAAAGGGTTATATGTGATAATATCTGAAGTTGAGAACACCATAGGAGCATGCAATCTCATTTTTCAGTACAGTAAGGAGGCTTATGTGAATATTTAGAACTGGTAACAATTGAACTTGAAAGTATACTGTGAGCAAGTCTTTCTTAAGACTTCTGTCCTAAGAAATTTTAAGACCTTACAAATAGTTGCCATGTCCTGCAAAAATAACTTTGCAGAATTGTGGCATTCTGATGGGTCGGTTTACCTGACAAGCAGGCTGCCTGCTAATCACATTGCAGTGAGCATCTCTGTGGTCTCTTGACAGAATTAGGTATAGAACAGTAGAGAGAAATTAGAAGAAAGGTCACCAGCCCTTTCCTCTTCTCCCTCAAGACCAATCTGGGGGAAAAGGCCTATGACTCCGCTAAATTTCTTATTTTTAACAAAAAGACTAGGAATCTGGTTCTGTAAGGGAATGATTTTGTCTTGGTGGTTAGGTGCCTCATACTCTCTGATGAGGCAGGAAAATGCTGAAAAGCTGAAACCAACAGTTAAGAAGCCCAGACAGGAGGAAGAACATTCCAGGCAGAGGGAACAGTGCAAAGGCCCTGAGGCAGGCTCAAGCTTCTGAGCATTTGAGACCTCCAATAGAATCAGTGGAGGTGGACCACGGAGAGGAAGCACATGGAGATTAGGTGGAGAGATCTCCAGTGGTGGCACTCAAGGGTCTGCAAACTGTGCATTTATTCTTCTGGTGATGGGAGCTGATGAATGCTTTCAAGTAACCGAGCAAGCTTTCAAAAATCAGGCTCAGCCAGGCTGGAAAATCAACATGCAAGGTCAGTCACAAAAAGGATGCTGACTTTTTGTTCTGCGTTTATAAGATGAGTAACAGTAAAGCTTTGACCCATCAGGACACCCATCTCAACACAGAAGGATTTGCCTTTCAACTTTTCATAAAATTGCCAACACTCTGTAAATAACCTGACTCTCTCTTGGTCCAACAGAAGTAGAAAACACAGCATTTTTTAAGCCTAAACAAAACAAATAAGTCCCTGCTCACACCTGAGAGACTTGGACACGAGAGCTAAGTTTCTTCTTGGCATGAGTCTAAGAGATGTGCTGCCTGTCGCCAACATGAAGTAGAAAATAGTTGGGTCTTCACAGGGAGGCTTTAGGGCTTTACAGTTCCCTGTCAAAGGAATCACTCCTATTTGGGAACTGTGATCCCGTTTGGGTACTACCCTCGCTTGACTCACCTGACACGCCAGCAGACTGTACTTCCTCGCCTTTCAAAGTCCTGCTCACCATTACTTGCCCAGCTGAATGGGTAAGATGGAAAGAACTGACGACACCAAATATCAGCAAGGATGTGGAGGAACTGGAATGCTCATCTACTGTGGGTGGGAGTACAGACTGGTACGGCCACTCTGGGAACATTTGAGCAGTTACAAACCATTAATCCTGTTCCAAGGAGTTTACCCTAAAAGAAATGAAAATCTGTATCTTACCTTGCAAAAGGTCTCATGCAAGAATGTTCATAGCTGTTTTATTTATAATTGGCAAAACCCCAAAATATCTCAGATGTCCATGAACAGGAGACAGATGAACAAATTGTGGTATACTACGTCTGACAATTAAGTTTGTGAACTTGCCACCAGGTGCTTATGTTGGCAGCACCATACCAACAACTTGGTAAGTTTTCATAACCTAGGTATATCGTGTGTCATAGCTGTGTTTGTGTGGATGTATGGTGATGTCTTGCTGAGTGGCATTCTTTATTGTTGTTGTGTGTTTTTGTGCCATCATGATTATGTCAAAACTTGAATTAGAGCAGCGAACAAACATTAGATTTCCTGTTAAACTTGGCAAAAGTTGAAGTGAAATCAGGAAAAGGGTAGTGTAAGTTTAAAGGAATAATACCATGAAGAAAATGCCAGTGTACAAATGGATTAAACATTTTTCTGAGGGGAGAGAAGGCATCACTAATGAAGAGAGGTTGGGATAGCCAGTCACAAGCAGAACTCAAGAAAACATTGTTTTTAAATGTCAAATTATGGCTCAGCGCCTGTGGCTCAAGTGGCTAAGGCGCCAGCCACATACACCTAAGGTGGCGGGTTCAAGTCCAGCCCGGGCCCACCAAACAACATGACGGCTGCAATAAAAAAATAGCCAGGCGTTGTGGCGGGCACCTGTGGTCCCAGCTACTTGGGAGGCTGAAGCAGGAGACTTGCTTGAGCCCAGGAATTGAGCAAGCTTGAGCTTGCTTGCTGTGAGCCGTGATGCCATGGCACTCTACCCAGGGGGACAGCTTGAGGCTCTGTCTCAAAAAATAAATAAATAAATAAATAAAATAAAATGTCAAATTATTTGTCAAAATTGTCAGCTGACCATGAGAAGCATAGCAGACCAAATGAACACTGATAGATAAAAGTTAGGAAAGTTAACTGAAAATTTTGGCATGAGAAATATGTGGCTCTTGTATCTCAGTGATGCACCAGCTCATGCAGCACTCTGAGGGAATTTTAGCTGGTAACCAAATAACTGTGTTGGGACACCCTCCCTTCTCACCTGATCTGGCCTCCAATGACTTTTTTCTTTACACAAAGATAAAAAAAAATTGAAAGGCATTTTGGTGACATTCAGATCATGCGGGGTAATATGATGACAGCTGTGATGGTCATCCCAGAAAAAGAGTTCCAAAATTGCTTTGAACGGTGAACTAGGCTCTGGCATCGGTGCATAACTTCCCAAGGGGAGCCCTTCAAAGGTGCCCTTCCCGATATTCAGCCATGAGGTATGTAGCACGTTTTCTGGGATGAGTTCACAAATGATCAGACCTCATATTTATGCTAGCCAACACTTTAAAAAGTAATGGGCTGTTGACACGTCCTACAACAGGGACAAATCTCAAAAGTTATATGTTGAGGGACAGAAGTCAAACACAAATGGTACACACTGTATAAGGCCCTTTACAAGACATTCTAAAATAGAAAAAACTAACGGACAGTGACAGAAATCAGATCAGTGTTGCTTCTGAAAATGAGTAGATGGCCTGGGAATGGGCACAAGGATGTTTTCTAGGGTGAGAAGATAACCTCTTCCTCAGTAGAGATGCTGATCGAGCAAGTGCATGTCTCAAACTTACCTAACTGTATACTTAAGAACAATCGTGTCTCTGAGCATAAGATACGCCTCATTTTTTAACATAAAAACAAATAAGATTCACTGACTCTGGGCAATCTTCTTTACCTTCTTGGTGCAGGACAGCACCTCAGAGTGATCACCCTGAGGGGGCGGAGCTGGGGTGTCTAGACACCACCTCCTGTTAGTCACCAGGTGAGGACTGCTGAGTGGGGGTGTCATTTCCCAGCATGTGAGCACCGGCAGAGCAGGTCCGGTGGCCCAGAGAGAGCCCCTTTAGGAAGAGAAATGCAGAAAGCCAGCATTCTGGCTGCAGTGACACCCCCCCCCCCAAGTAGTACAGGAAGGACCCCAACAGTGTTTCCTATTTCCTTTGTCCCCGTAGCCTCCTGTGTATATCCTTGTCCCATGGCAGTAGAAAGAGTGATTAAAAGCCCAGGTTACAGAATGAGGCAGACTAGTCCTCAAATTCCAGCTCCCTAACTTTCTAAATGGCATGTTGGGCAAATGGTTCTTCTGATAAATGGGGACCTGCATTGTCGAGGACATTCAGTGAGATAAGCCCAGTTCTGTGCTTCCCATAGCGCCTGGCACGTGACGGGAGCTCCAATAAATACTAATGGCAACAGGAACTATTTTTGCGACCATGTTCTTTCTATCTACCAAAAAGAAGTCAAAAATCAAAATTATCCCATTAAAGCTTTTTTTTCTCAACTGAATTATTTTTAAAATTCAATTGTTGAAAAGATAATTTGCGTGGTTCGAAATCCAAAAGACAGGCTGGGCTCAGTGGCCACCTATAATCCTAACACTCCGAGAAGCTGAGGCTGGAGGATCCTTTGAACTTAGGAGTTGAAGACCAGCCTGAGCAAGAGCTAGACCCCATCTCTATTAAAAATAGAAAAATTAGCCAGGCGTTACGGCAGGTGCTTTTAGTCCCAGCTACTTGGGAGACTGAGGCAGGAGATTGCTTGAACCCAGGAGTTTAAAGTTGCTGTGAGCTAGGCTGACTCCACTGCACTCTACCCCGGGCAACAGAGTGAAAAAAGAACAAAATGGACTAAAGGACAAACTGTGAAAAGCCTTCCTCCTTGGACACCAGCTTCCCAGTATCTCTCTCCACAGATAACCGAGACTATCAGCATGTTTGTGCATCTCTCCAAAGATATTTGCAGACAGAAGTCTAAAATATTTGGGGCCTGCTTTTGTTTATCTGTGGATGAACCAAGTACGTGATTCAGAGTGTTTGGTTTGGCATAAACAATATATACAGGGGTTTGGGGCTTTCTTTTGTTTTTGTGTTTTGTTTTGTTGAGACAGAGCTTCAAGCTGTCATCCTAGGTAGAGAGCTATGGCATCACAGCTCACAGCAACCTCCAACTCCTGGACTCAAGTGATTCTCTTGCCTCAGCCTCCCAGTAGCTGGAACCACAGGAGCTCACCACATGCCCAGCCATTTTTTGGTTATAGTTGTCATTGTTGTTTGGCAGGCCCGGGCTGGATTCGAACCCACCAGCTCCGGTGTTTGTGGCTGGCGTCTTAGCCACTTGAGCTACAGGCGCTGAGCCATACGCAGGTATTTTTTAACTTTTTATTTTGAGATCATTTTAGATTTACAGAAGAGTTGCACAGATAACACAAAGAGTTCTCAGATCAAAACTGAGAAGGTGACATTAAGACCTACTGTTAACCATACTACAGATTTGATTTAAACCTCACCAGTGTTTTTCATTAACGTGGCTCCAACCTGGGATAGTGTGCTACATTCAGCTGCCACGTCTCCTTAGTCTTCTCTAACCTGGGACAGTTTCTCATCTTCCCCCCTTTTTATAATCCTGATGCTTTTGAATGGTACTATATGGTCCCCTAAGGGCAGCAGGACATCCCAGTGCTCTATACTGAAGAACTGCTAGCACAGGGAGGAGGCATTGCAGTCAATTCCACGGTAGGGATAGAAGCCAGATTTCCACCATTGCTGTGTGACCTTGGACAAGTCACATTACCTCTCTGAGCTTCAGACTCCCCTTCAGTACAATGAACCAGTGAGATCAGATCAGCTTTTCTGAACTTGCATGGAGAAGTTTGATGCCCTCTGCACACTCTAATACCTCTTTAAAATCCCAAAGTATATTAGCATGTTAAAGGCTCTGAAAAGTCTTGCAATTAAACACCAATATTAATATCACTTAACTCACATTGCTCAGACATTGTTTGGGAGAGCAACTCTTACCTTCCACCTATTTATCCATGGAAATACATTCCAGAGAATACCCTTTGGAGTATATAAACTTAGTGATACATAAGGCCCTGTGAATGGGGCTTCAGTCGGATCAGGGTTGAGGAGCAAGCACCCTATCCAGAGAAGGCTGGGCATGGAACCTTCAAAAAAAGGACACAAAGGAGAGGGCTGACCATAAATTTGGAGGCAGACCTCCCCCTGGCTTTCCCGCCCTTCTGAGCCAGTCCAGACCCTGGACATTGAGGGAATATATATATATATATATATATATATATATATATATATATATCTCAACCTCCTTTTTTAAAAAAAATACTTGGCAATATGCATCAAATTGCCAATGCACCTGCCCTCTTGAACTCAGTGATGGCTACCTAGATCCATCCACATCAGAGCACAGAGGGGTTCATGCAGACTAATCACTGTCTCATTACTTGAGGTGGCAAAAGTTTTAAAATAATGTATTGTCCCATCATAGAGGACTGATTGCAGAAACCATCATGCATCCAGGCAGTGGAATTCTACGCAGCCATTAAGAAAGAAAAGGAGAGGGTGGCACCTGTGGCTTAGTGGGTATGGTACCAGCCCCATATACCAAGGGTAGAGGGTTCAAAACCAGCCCCAGCCAAACTGCAACAAAAAATAGCCAGGCATTGTGGCGGGCACCTGTAGTCCCAGCTACTCTGGAAGCTGAGGCCAGAGAATTGCCTAAGCCCAAGAGTTTGAGGTTGCTGTGAGCTGTGATGCCACAGCACTCTACCGAGGATGATAGAGTGAAATTCTGTCAGAAAGAAAGAAAGAAAGAAAGAAAGAAAGAAAGAAAGAAAGAAAGAAAGAAAGAAAGAAAGAAAGAAAGAAAAGGAGGGGCAGTGCCCATAGCTCAGTGGGTAGGCGCTGGCCACATATACCAAGGCTGGCAAGTTGGAACCCAGCCCAGGCCAGCTAAAACAACAATGACAACTACAGCAACAATGAAAAAAAAATCACCAGCCATTGTGGCAGGCACCTGTAGTCCCAGCTACTTGGGAGGCTGAGGCAAGAGAATTGCTTGAGCCCAAGAGTTTGAGGTTGCTGTGAGCTGTGACAACACAGCATTCTACCGAGGGTGACAACACAGCACTCTACCAAGGGTGACAAAAAAGAAAAAAATAAAAGGATAGTATGTGTATGCATGCATGCACTCACACATGGTCATAATGCACCACCGGCCTCAAGGACAGCATGACACTGGGAACAGAGTTTGCCTCCAGAGAGAACGGAAAGATCTGGACATAGAGGTGGGAAGAATTGACTTTCCACTGACTACTCTTCTGGACACTCCGAGTTTCTTACTTATGTGTGTGTTACCTACTTAATGGATTAAAAGAATAATTTCTAAAAGAATAAGACTGATTTTCATTTATCTTCATAATGAAATTCTGTACTATTTGTCATTATTTTTTAAAAAGAAAGAATGAGAGAGCTATGTATGTGCTAAAATGTAAATATCTCCAAGATACAATGAAAACCAGGAAGATGTAAAGTCATGTATAGACTGCAAGCGTCATTCCTGAGTAAAAACTGGGATCTAAAGTAAGAATATAGGGCAGCACCTGTGGCTCAAAGGAGTAAGGCGCCAGCCCCACATGCCAGAGGTGGTGGGTTCAAACCCAGCCCCAGCCAAAAAAAAAAAAACTGCAAAAAATAAAATAAAATAAATAAAGTAAGAATATAGATACATGTTCTGTTATGTGTGTGTATAGATGTATAGAAGTTTTGGAAGGATATAAAAAACTAATAATCATATAAAAATTACCATTGTTACTATGGGGGTGGCATAGAGGTAGGAGAGAAAATTGTGACTGTATTCCTTCAAATATATTCATATATATTATACACAAATATATTTGATACATTTTATTAAGTGTCTTTGACCAATGAATACATTGCCCTTTACAAATTACATAACTATGCACGCAGGAAATCTATATGGATTGATGTATAACAATTTCCCTGATCTAGTTACGTGAAAAAGAAATAAATTTGCAGAACAGTGTGTATAGTATCATTTGTTTACCAAAGAGTAACACATACACACATGCATTACACCACATGCTGCGTCCAGAAGAATCCAGAAGAAACTGCTGAAAATGACTTCCCCGTCAATGGGACTGAGAAGCAGAAAGTTAGGGATGGTGCACCCTGAAAAGCCATTTGAATGTTTACCCTGTACATAAAACATTTATTTATTTATTTATTTTTGCAGTTTTTGGCCGGGGCTGGGTCTGAACCCACCACCTCCAGCACATGGGGCCGGTGCCCTACTCTTTTGAGCCACAGGCGCCACCCCATAAAACATTTTTCAATATCTTTTAAAGGCATCTGTGAAAGGGGGATTCCCATAGCAAAGTTTTTCAAGCAAAAATTTAGAAATAACTTGTGTTTCTCCTTTAAGGATGGTTTATATGAACATTAGCCTTTTCATACTCTAGAATCCGCTTCTGATATTGAAATATTTGAAAAACTAAATGTGCATTTATTTACACTGACCTGAAGAGACGCCCACAATTGTTAAGAAAAGTTTCAGAACCAAAACTGTGGTGCGATCCAATTTTTGTGGCAAAACCTCTGTGTACCTGTGTGTGCACATACATATGTGATGTAAACGTGCATGGGGGAAATTCAAATCTTGATTTTCTTGCTTTTTAGCTGTCTGTTCTTGGACAAGCTACTAAATATCACTGAGCCTCAGTTTTCATATCTGTAAAATGGGTGCGACTATTCTGCCAGCCTTGAATTAACTCATTTGATTGCCCTGACAACTTGGAGCATAATCCCTGCCCCATAGCCTGCACTCTGTACTTTCTATTTATTGCTGCCCATTTATCTACTGTCCTGATATTGCTATCATGTTTTATGTACCTTATAGAGATGTGGGCTGGTGATGTTCACACCACACTTGACACTGGTCGCCCTAGAATGTTTTTGCTTTGAGACAGGATCTTGCTCTGTTGCCAGAGCTAGAGTGCAGTGGCATCATTATAGCTCACTTCAACCTCAAACTCCTCCTGCCTCAGCACTTGAATGGCGGGTGCATGCTACCAGGCTGGGCAAACTTTTTGTTTCTTTTTGGGTTTTGTAGAGACAGTGTCTCGCTACATTGCTCAGGCTGGTCAGGAACTCCTGGCCTCAAGCAATCCTCCCTCCTCAGCCTCCAAAGTCCTGGGATTACAGACATGAGCCCACATGCACCAAGTCTGAATATGAGATTTGAACAAAGCATGAAGAACCATCATTATCTGTTTTACACACTGCTGTACTGTTGGAGTCTTTTTCACAAAAAGCATGCATTATTTTATAATTAAGCTAGAAGAAACAACCAGAAAAGATAAATCAGCTTCAGGGAGACAACTGTTGTCCAAGCCACAGTGCAGGGAGGGGCCGCCTGCAGTGGCACCGAATCTCACACTTCGCACTCATAAAGCAGGGAGACAGGACACAAGCTGCCACGCTGCATATCCTGCAGCTAAATCTGCCCACCTTCCTTCTGCCTGTGAGACACAAGGGCCAGGAGTCAGAAATTACATCCCGGCTACTCGGATTTGTGGCCATTCTCCCCAGTCATGCAGAGCTCTGGGAAATTCAGCAGCATGCCACCATTTTTCAAACCCCGCCAGTGGAGGAGAAGACATCACCCCTACACCCACCTCAGTCTGATCCCTGATCTCTGTGGAAGATTTTGGGGAAGCCGTATTTCTTTAAGGGCATTTGCAAAGTGTTTCAGTTAACAGAGGGCTTAGGAAACCATTAGCCATGAAATCCCTTCAACAGCCTTGATGAAGATGCCACATGGACAGATCAAGAAGAGTGCTCCAAGAAGGAAGAGACTCATCCAAGGTAGCACAGCTGAAAGTGAAGCCTGCATTTAAACACGTCAGTGCACGTGCTGTTGACACCGCCTAGAAGCAAACATGGGGTTCACCTCACCCGAGAGAACTGTTCATTCCTCACCAACGGAACCAGTTGTTTTGTGCCTGCCACATTCTCGCCCCTGATCTAGACTCAGAGAGCACAAAGATTCTCTCAACATTTGATGTGGATCTAATTGAACACCTACTCAGCTCCAGCAGCTGGGCTGGGTGTTGGGGCTATAATGGAAGACAAACGGGCTCAGTCACCCTGGTCTCATGAGTGTTTGGTTTGGAGGAAGGAGGAGTACAGACATTGAGGTGGGGGGGAAGGACCCATGTGGTGAGAACAGCAGGTGCAAAGGCCCTGTGGTAGGAAGCACACAGGGCCCAAAGATGACCCTTTTCAGCTGGAAGACAGAACTTGAGGGGGGAGTGCCACTCAAGGTTACAGGGGAAGAGAAAATAAAAACCTATCCAGAGAGCTGAGGCCAGAGAGAGGATTTGACCTTCACCCTAAAACAATGGGGAATCCTCCAAGAGTTCTAAGTAGGAACTGGCATGACGGATTTGCACCCTCCAGGTGCTGACAATCCAGTAAGAGTGAGAGATGTATGAAGAAGCAACGCAACCAAAGAGAGACCTGTGAGTAAAGCCGGGCTGCTGGGCAGTCACTTAATGCGTCCTCAGGTGGCACCGGGGGCTTCTTGGAGGGCATGATACCCTGAACGAGATGCTTTTTTAAACCCAGCACAGAATCCTGGATCTGAAAGGATGAAACTGGCTCCTTCCAACATGGACACAGGCCCATGTCAGTGATAAGTCCCAGGGACCAGTCTTATGCTGGTAGAACAGAGACCAGAAGCCACAGCGCTCTCTGGCTCCTCACACAGGGCCCACAGGGCCCTCAGCTGCATTAACTCTCTAATTTGTCCCTAAGTGTCATCAAGAGCGCAGAGGGCAAATAGGCCTGATGCAGGCAGACTCCGGGGCTCCCCCCAGGGTCTCTGAAGGTAACCCATCAAAGGTGGGAGGTGAGAAAGGGCTGGGGGCCAGTCACCCACTCTCCTCTACAGAGAGAATCTCTTTCTGCCCGCTGGAGAGCTCCCCACAAAGCCATCTGAACAGCCCCTGGGGAGGCATTTAGGTAAGAGGACTCCAGGGAGCCTTCAGAGTAATTGCCAGAGGGCTGAGGCTGGTGGGAGAAGGGATTATTGCTCTGCTCTCTGGAGGGAAGTTGATGGAGACAAATCAGTGAGTAGGTTACTCAAGGGAAGGGGCATTTATAGTCTCTTTGCTTTTGAGCAGAGGACATTCACCATGCCTGGGGATTCAGATAGAGCCCTACTGGGGGAACGACAGCATAGTGATAATAGCTCAACAAAAATAAATCGATATGAAGAACTTTTACAACTCCACAGCCAAAAGACAAACAACCCCCAATATGTTTTAACAGGCAGAGGACCTGAATAGACATTTCTCTTTGGAAGATGCACAAATGACCAACAAGCACATGAAAAGATGCTCAGGTCATTACTCATCAGGGAAGTGCCAACCTGAACCACAGGGAGATGCTACTTTCACACCCATGGAAATGGCTAGACCCACAAATACAGACAATAGCACGTAGCAGCAAAGATGGGGACCAGTGGAGCCCTCATACACTGCGGGAGAAACTCACATGGGGGAAGCCATTTTGAAAAAGAGTTGAAAGGTGGCGCCCGTAGCTCAGTGGGCAGGGCGCCGGCCACATCCACCGAGGCTGGGGGGTTCGAACCCGGCCCGGGCCTGCTAAACAACAATGACAACTGCAACAAAAAAACAGCCAGGAATTGTGGCGGGTGCCTGTAGTCCCAGCTACTTGGGAGGCTGAGGCAAAAGAATCACTTAAGCCCAAGAGTTGGAGGTTGCTGTGAGCTGTGACGCCACAGCACTCTACCGAGGGTGACAGCTTGAGACTCTGTCTCAAAAAAAAAGAAAAAGAATTGACAGTTTCTCAACAGGTTAAACCTAGAGTTACCACATGACCCATCAATACACCTTGCGTGTGTAGGTGTATACCCAAAAGAATTGAAAACAGGGCCAGGCACAGTGGCACACGCATATAATCCCAGAGCTTAGGAGATGGCTCAGATGGGATGATATCTTGAACCCAGGTGTCCAAGGCTGCAGAGAACCTATGATTGTGCCACTACACTTCAACCTGGGCAAGACCCTGTCATTGGGGGAAAGACCCAGAACCCTCACAGGTTCAAGACCAGCCTGAGTCAAGCAAGATCCCATCGTTGGGGGGGGGGAGGAAGAATTGAAAACCGGTGTTCAAACAAATACTGGTACACCAATGTTTTTAGCAGCATTATTCACAATGGCCAAAATACAGAAACAACTCCAATATTTGTAAACAGACAACTGGATAAACAAAATGTGGAATGCTTCAAAACCCAGCTCAAAGGAATAACGCCTTCCCAGACAACCCCACTGAGCAGACTCAGGTGGGCATTGCATGTCCCTCTCTCAAAGCTCCTGTTCCCTCCCACTGCACAATAACCTGTACACAGATCCGTTTCTCCTACATGATGACGTGGGAGTGGCATCTCATCAAGCTCTGAGCACTTCGTGCCTCGTTTATTTAAGACGTGCAGTAAAGGTCTGACGAATGCGTATACTGGTGAGCTGATATGTACAGGTGGCTGGGGGTGAAGAGGGTGGAAGGCGAGTTTGGGAATCTAATTAGAATCCCAGTTTTGCCACTCACGAGCTGTGTGACTTTGGGCTATTTGCTTAACCTCTCTGGGTCTTTATAAAATAGGAATGTATGTGTGTGCCTTGCTGGCTTGTTAGACTAAAAGAGTGCCTGGCAAGGCTGGTCACGGTGGCTCACACCTGTTACCCCAGCACTTGGGAGGCCAAGGTGGGTGGTTTGTCTGAGCTCATAGGTTCAAGACCAGCCTGAGTCAGAGCGAGACCCCCTCTCTACAAATAGCCAGTCGTTGTGGCAGGCAGCTGTAGTCCCGGCTACATTCTGAATATTAGCCTTTTATCAGTTGAGTATTTTGTGAATATTTTCTCCCATTGCGTAGAGGTACGTTTGCTCTGTTGGTCGTTTCCTTTGACGTGAAGAATCTTTCTAATGTAATAAAGCCCTATTTGGCTCAGTGCCCATAGCTCAATGGTTAGCGCACCAGCCACACACACTGAGGCAGGCAGGTTCAAACCCGGCCCAGGCCAGCTAACCAACAATGACGACTACAAAAAAAAACGTAGCTGGGCTTTGTGGTGGGTGCCTGTAGTCCCTGCTACTTGGGAGGCTGAGGCAATAAAATTGCCTAAGCCCAAGAGTTTGAGGTTGCTGTGAGCTAAGACACCACCACACTCTACCAAGGGTGACAAAATGAGACTCTGTCTCAAAAAAATAATAAATATGCGTGGCATATAGTAAGCACTCGGGAAATGGGTGAATGGACGGGTAGATGGATGAGTGGAATGATTTGACTTTAAATAGACCCGAGTTTCAATCTGAATTCTATTGTTGTTAGGTGTGTGTAACCCCAAGAGGTTACTTATGCTGGTTATCTCCCATGCGTCCCCTCTTGGTCCTTCCCGCTCTCTGCCCAGAGAAGTCGGCCTCCCCCGACTGCGTGAATGGGCCGGCTCCCTTGCCATCCAGCCTCCTGCTGAGATCAGCCAATGGAGAGCGATGGCAGATGTTGGAAGCAAGGGAGGAAACTGAGGTCAGGCTATTTGTTTCCGCAGTCTCCCTCCTGACCGAGTCACCACGGCTTAGCTGTGTCTCTCAGCCAGAGGTCCCAGCTTCTGCCAGGTGGTCCTTTCTCTGCAGCCTTCTCGGCCTCCCAGCTTCTTATCTATTCATGCCGAGGGCTGCTGATAATTCCCACCAGGGAACTGCACCATTCCTGGTAGTTTCCTAACTCCCGCCTGTGGGAGACAGAGTACTAAGCTGGCCATCAGGAGTCCAGCTCCCTGGTGAACACACCCTGTATAATTCCTGTCCCTTGAGTGGGGGGCTGGGCTCATGAGTGTGATGGGATTTCACAATATGATTGGGTTGACTTTGAGTTAATCAGAAAGATTTTCTTGGGTGGGCCAGGCCTAATACAGTGACCCTTAAGTCAGGGAGATTTGGAGAGGGAGACAGCGCCAGCTGCTGGCCTTGAAGGGGTGGACATCCATGCTGTGGACTGAGGGTGACCTCTAGGAGCTGCGACCAGTCCCTGGACAATGACCAGCAGAGAAACTGGTCAGAGCGAAACCTTGTCTTCAGCCCTATGACCACAAGGGACTGAATTCTGCCAACAACCTGAAAACACTTGAGAACCCTGAGCCTCAGGTGAGATCACACCGGTTTCAATCCTGTGAGACCGAGCGGGAAACCTAACTGCACCGTGCAGTGAGCCGCTGACCTGCATACGGAGCCGGGACCTGACAGAGGGGCGTCGTTCAAAGCCACTGAGTTTGTGGTCTTTTGTTATGGAGTCATAGAAAACCAATACGCTGCCCTCCCCTCTTTTACAGACAGTGAATGTTCCTCCATTAAACTCTTCTCAAACTAGGTTAATGGGTCTCATCTATTTGCTGCTGGGCCCTGATGGGTGTGCTTTTACACCTCTGTTGCCTCAGTTTCCTCTGCTGTAATAGAAGGCAAGAGTAACAAAGCTATTGTGAGGACGCAGTGAGACTGGTGCATTGAAAGTGCCTCACACACGCTGAGTGTCCACCACGTGGAGGAAGAGATGGAGAGACAAAGCCAACCCACTCCAACCAGGCCCCCTTTCTGCGATACCCAGCAGAAACCTCTGGGTCTTGTGACCCTGGCACTGCAAAGTCAAAACCCCACATGTGGGTGGTCCCCTCTCTTCCTAACCTCCGATGCCTTGGGGATGAATATAGCACCCTTCATGCTCTAATTGTTTTGACTGAAGATTAGTGGGATCTTAGTTCTCCTGGGGTATAAGGAGCCGTTGTGAATGGCTTCTGCATGCTGAATTTAACCCCATTTCCAACACAAGAAGCCCATCTAAATGGCCTCAGCACTGCTCCCTTCAATCCCCTGGTGGCTGGAAGGAGAAGCAGCAGAGAAATGTTCCCACTCCTCTTCTTAATGTCCCCTCCTCTTCTTAACCAAATCTCTCAGGAGGGCTTGTACCTGGGAACCAAGTTGGTTAAGAGGCAAATCTTAGAGCAGTGGAGAAACAGCTCAGAGGAGGAGGAGTGGACTGCTGGCACTCAGCGACCACACCTGGCAACCAGGTGTGGCTCCACAGGCTTTCCAATGATGACCCACCGCTGTAAATCTTCCCCTCCCTGCCCCCAGCATCAGTGCTACCAAAGGTGGGCAGGGGGCCATATCCACCCTGCGAATCTTAAAAGAGATTCACTCATTTACTCAGGCTCTGTGGGTACAGGGAAAGGGGATGTTGCCAGTAAGATAGACACGATTCCTACTTTTAGGGAAAAAACATTCTGGGGATACCATAAAATGCTACAAAAGGCATGAAAATGAAAAAGTCAATGGATTTATGAGTATAGAATTAATAAAGGGGAAACGTTGGTAAGCTCTGAGCAATAGACCTTGTAAAAACAAGTGTTAATCCCTCCTCAAAAAAAAAGGATTTGTGTTCAAATAACTTTGGTTACCTGGGTTCAGTGGCATGGACGGCCTTATTACAGGACTTTTCAGTGCCTTTAATGTAATGATGTACCTTGTGAATCTCTAAATATCACTGGTTGTTAGAATCCTCTGGGAAGCTTCTCCAAAGGACAAATATACCACAGACCTATGGACCTCTCTCCCCCAGAGGTCAGGCTCAAGGAACTGCAGTGTTACGAGGCCTCGATTAGCTAAATTAACTGGGAGATTGAAATTTGGGACTACAGGCATTTCCCAAGCTTCTCTGACTGCCGATACATCTGTCGGTATCTGCTGAAACACCCTCCGGTATGCACTATGTCTATTTCCATGTTGTCATCCACTCTGCATTAAGAAATCTGCTGTGGGGAATCCAGAGTGCAAACCAAGGGACGCCTGGTGCACCCCTTGCCGCCACCAGCCCAGTTTTAGGAGACAAATATCCCTGAGAGCTCCTAAGCAGATCATGCTCCTCAGTCTGCTGGAATTTCCCCTTTGCTGAGCCTCTTTTGGAAAATCTGGTTTAGCTCTGGGTTTTCCTAAGAATGGAATGGCACTCAGAGAATCCGCTATTGAGAGACCTCCAGAGGCAGGAAGTGGGGCTCTCTGGGGGGGGTTCCTAGAAGTCCTGAAACAATCAGGAAGCAGTGAATGGGTTTCAGAAGGAGATGGCCTTTGAAGGTGGAAGAGACTTGGCCATGTCTGAACCTCTGGTCCAGTCTGTACTCTAAAGGATCTCAAGGCGCTGACCTCCCTCTGGCCAGCTGACTTCCTCCCAGGGTGCCAACTGGTTAGCTCCCTATCTTCTGCCAGCTTCCTCCTGCTGCTTACTGAAATATAGCACCTGTCTCTTTAAGAGGCAACCTGGAGAGCTAAATAATCATGGAATTTGTCAAAATAATCAAGTACACTCCCCAGTTCTTCTCTGGACAAATTATTCAACATCTCTGACTCTCAGTTTCCTTATCTGTAAACAAATAAGATAAAATAAAATCTACCTCCTGGCATGGCAAAAATTACATGGCATTCCAAATGTCCCAGCACACAGTAGGTCTTCAATAAATGTGAGTTACTCCTTGTTTCTTTCTTCCCCCACAGGGCTTTGCATTAGAGAGCAAAGTAGCCTCCCACCAGCCTACTGTGTGACGCTGGACATCGCCTGGCCTCTGAATCTGTTGGCTACTTTTGGTTGAAAATGACAGACTCGTGCAAATTAATTCAAGCAGGGGAGTTGGAGAGAAAGGATTATTACAAAAACACAGAGTGACTTAGAGAACCAAGGGGCTGCCGCCAGGTCTCAGGCTGAAAACAGGGACTGGCATGGACCAGGAGATCTGCGATATCCCTTCTCTGCGACCCTCATCCTTTCTCCTCTCTTGGCATTACTTTCATTTGTAACTACTTCCTGGTCCAAATAAGAGCAGTTCACAGTTGCCCTAAATACTCACAATGAGCTGGAAGGACACGACTCTTGAGCCTAATTTCAAATTCCTAAGGAAAACTTTTATTAGCCCAGTTTGGGTGGAGTCCTACCCCCTGATCCACTCAATGGCATTCCAAGGTGGGGCCATGTTGTACAACTATGGCAGCTGTAACTATGTGGGGAGAGAAAGAAGGGGAGCTGGGTGTCCCCAACAGTGACTTGCTGAGAGCAACAAGATGTGATACCTGCCCTTGAGGAGCTCACATTTTCAACAGGGACTCAGGCACAGGGACAGAGGAAAGCCATTCCTACTCAGACAAGGCCATCACGGTGACGTGACTCCAAGACGCCCACATGCCCAGCATTTGGTGAGAGTCATTCCTAGAAGCTACACCAACCGCCACCCCAAAGCCATCCTAGGACCTGATGAGCTAATTAATCACAATTATTATTGATGGCAGTGCCAATCCACCTGCTCATGTCACAAGACATTAGTGATTGCCAGGAATGATGAATCCCAGAATGTAGAACATGCTAAAAATATTAATCTACAAGTGAAAATGATTTTAATTGGATTTCGCCCTTGGGGTCGTGTCAGGGGCCTGCTTTCAATCAGAGTTGTCCAGTCAGCAAAGCAGACCCCAGCCTTTCAAATTGAAACTGTGATTGGCTGGCAGAGGTTAATAGAAATGTTGGGAAATAAATAGGTTATTGATTGATCGTAACAATCAGCTGGCTCCCAGCTTACCTCGACGACCTCGCCCACCCAATTTTACTGCAAACTCGGTTAGCGTCTAATTATAGATCACTTTTACAATACTGTGTATTAATGACTAGATTACACAGTGATGGGGGAAGGGAATTCCTACTGGTAAAGTGTCCCAAAGTGATGAGACTTCATGTCCAACCTGGGGACTGCCCACGAATGCAAGGAGTCCTACAAGGAATTCCGTTCCTCTCCCCACATCCCTGCTGCTGAACGTCACTCATTAACTCAGCACATACGTAGTGGGCACAAGCTCAGCGCAGGGACCTGAGAACATGGCACTGCATCCCAGGGAGCCCCCTAACTAGGAACTCACTCTCGAATGCAATGGTTCTAAAACACCTGTAAGTCCAAGAATCACTTGCCGGGTGGCTCACTAAAAATGAAGATTTCTGGCCCAACTGCTGAGATTCTCACTCAGAGAGGTCTGCGTTTTTAACAAGCCCTGGAAACTCCAGTGTGGGTGGGAAACCCCATTTTGAGACATACAGGCCTGCTTGGGAGGGAAGATCCACACAAAGAAACTACACATCAGTGCTCTGGGTGCATGAACAGAAGCGTCTCCAGAATCCAGGGGAGGAATGCGAGGCCAACTGAACCTGGAAGTCTTCAAAAGGCAGCCGGGGCTCCCATTGAGTAGGAATATCCACAGGGAGCTTGAGCAAGAGTTTGCCCCCATAAAAGGTCTCTGTGAATGGGCACCAGCGGTGTGCACAGCAGTGTTCTCTGCCCCACCAGGAGGCCCTTCAAGGGACTGGCCACCTGGTTGGGGAAGCAAATGTATAAATAACTTTAATGACTTCATTTCTCACAGGCAGTTCCCCCTGCACAAACATTTTACCAGATGCTTTTTGTTAAATCAACACCGTGATTCTGCAAAGACGGTGCAGATGGAGAAACTGAGGCTCAGAGGGGTGAAGTGACTTTCTAGAGGTCACACAACTGGTTCATCTGGACAAGAACACAAATCCCGTGTTCATGAACTACAGTGCCACAGCCACCTCATCGGGGGAAATAGCCCTTCCAAAGAGCATGAGGTGGGCCAGGGCAAGGACAAGGTTGGATCAAGGGTATGGCAGGGACAAATGGTTCCATCACGGCTTCTGAGACGTGCTGGGTCTCACCCACGCAGCAAGGCTGAGCTCCTGGAAGACTTTCAGGGGGCTGAAGCGAGTCCATGAAGAGAGATCTTAGCCTGGGAGGTGAGAAGGGGCACCTTTTAAGGGAGAACAGAGAGAGAGGACCAAACATCACAGACCCATGGCAGAGTAGACAGAGGAACCTCGGCGTGGCCATGCCTGTGAGGACTGATCTTTGACAAATGGGGATCCCCACCTGGACTCCTCCACAGCCTCCTCCCCGGGCTCCCTGCTCCCCTCTTCCCCCTCCCTTCGGTTCTCCGCCCAGCAGCACGCAAACCGGAAGTCAGATGTGCAAAACCCTCCAGCAGCCTCCAAGTGCACTTGGCGTCAGATCAGCTCCACTGTGGCTTACCAGTCCCTGAATTACCCAGCCCTTGCCTCTCTCCAACCTGACACCCCACCAGCCTCTGTGCCTCCAACAGGGGGCTCCTGCCCTTGCCGTACCCTCACCTGGCGCTCTTTCCCTCCTCTTGTCAGATGGCAAACTCCTTTTCAACAGCCCAAATGCCTCCTTGGGAGACCCTCCCTGGCCACCACCTGACCCTGCCTGTCCCCCACCCTGCCCCGCCCTCAGGTCCCACCATCCCCTTGTCCCGCTGTGCTTCTGCCATAGCAGTGAGCAGTGGTGGAAAGGACTGAACATTTTAGTTTCCATGTTGGATACCTGCCTCCCCCATTGAACTGGGAGTCGCGTGAAGTTTAGTTTCTTTTCACCTGTGTATCCTAGGTGTCTACACAGTGCCCAGGGCCTGACACAGAGAATGTGCTAAGTGCGTGTCTGATCTACTACTGAATCCAAATCCAAAATGTAGATGAGAGAGAGGAGGAAGGAGGGGAGGGAGGGACAGAGGGAGGAAGGAAGGAAGGAGAGAGGAAGGAAGGAAGAGAGGAAGGAAGGAAGGAAGGGAGGGAGGAAGGAAGGAAAGAGGAAGGAAGGAAGGAAGGAAGGAAAGAAGGAAGGACAGAGAAAGAAAGGAAAAGAGGAAGGAAGGAAGGGAGGGAGGGAAGAGAGAGAAAGAAAGGAAGAGAGGAAGGAAGGAAGGAGAGAGAGAGAAAGAGGAAGGAAGGAAGGAAAGGAGGGAGGGAGGGAGGGAGGGAGGGAGGAAGGAAGGAAGGAAGGACGGACAAACCTGTTAGTCCAGAGACCAAAGCAGTGGGCAATCTCACTCAGTCTTGGTCAAGGGGGTGTCACACATAGAATGTGGTGGCCAGAGGGGCCTTATTCTGGACTCACGTGGGGAACCCAGAGGACAGTCCCAGTAAAGACAAATGAAATCTTAAGCTGAGACCCAGCCCTCGAGGCAGATGAAATCGAATGCCTATTCTTTACCAATTCCGTGCATCATTTATATGTCAAGGTTCCTCTTCTGCATACGGAATTGGAGATGATGAGGAAGCTTGAGAGAGAGAGAGAGAGAGAAGGGAGGGGGAGAGAGAAGGGAGGGGGAGAGAGAAGGGAGGGAAGGAGGGAGGAAGGAAGGAAGGAAATAGCGTGGGCCAGAAAGGATGAAGAGAAGAGGCCAGAATCAGACATTTAGGAGGTAAGATGACAGAACTTGGTCAAAGGTTGTAACAGAAGGAGGGGAAGGATGACTTTCAGGTTTTTCTTCAAGCAACCAGAGAGAGGGAGTTCTTTGCTGAGATGGGAAATGCAAGAAGGGGACCAGGCTTAGGGCAAGAGGATCCTGGGTTCCCCTGAGACAGAAGCAGAGATCCGTCTTCAGAGGAGCTCTACCAGGCGTCTATTCCCACGTAAGGCGCCTCTCCCAGACCTACGAGCTTAAACCACAATTACTCGTTCTGCTCAGCAACCTGCACACTAGGGCAGGGCTCGGTGTGGAAGTTTGTCTCCACTCCATGCAGCATCTGCTGGGGAGACTCAACTAGAGCTGAATGATCCACTTCCAAAATGATTTGCTCACATGACTGCCAAGTTGGTGGCGGCCAGCGGCTGGGAGCTCAGCCGGGGACTCAGTGCCTCTTCTCGGGGTCCCTTGGCAGCTCCTTGACCTTCCCTGCATGGTGGCTGGGCTCCAGGAGTGAGGATCCCCTCCTGTTATGACCTAGCCTTGGAAATCACATAGCATGATTTCCACCAAAGTCAAAAGCTTGTCCAGATTCAAGATGTAGAGGGTCAAACTCACATTATAAGAAGAGTATGTGGGGTGGCGGATGTTGCTGCAGCCGTTTGGGGGGAAAGCACAGCCCGGCACTGTAACAATAATAGTCCTGGTGCATGGCTGACTGCACCAGGGGTGTCACGGACATGGGGTCCTTTCACCCTCATGACCATCCCAGGAAGGAGATCTCATGTTACCCTCGTTTTCTATGTGGGGGACAGAGGCTCAGGCAGGTGAAGTGACTTGTCCCAGGAGACACAGGACCTGAGTTTAGACTTGACTCTGGATCTTTTCCACCTCCAGGTCAGCCTCATTCTCCTCCACACGTCAGCACAGCACCCAGGGCCTGGCCCCAGATCCAGGGGAGCCCGTGCTGGAGGTGAGGCTGAAACTAAAGACGTGAGAGTCCGGTGGGGACTCCATCACTCCAGCTTGAGGACCTGGGAAAGCTTCAAGGCCGTCTAGGCCTGACCCCAGGCCAGAAGGTGATGTCTGGTATGAGTTCCCCGGCGGCCCTGCGGCCTTGAGATGGCTGGGAAAATGCCCCCGTGGCCCTGTGCTTCAGAGACATTCCTGGTCCTGAGGCCCCAGGCTGGAGCCTCCAGCACATTCCTCACATTCCCAGGCTTTTCTCTGGGAGGAAGCCTCCTTCCCACAGGCATGGACTCTCAGATGAAGATTACACACTGGTTGTGTTTCAAGATAAACAGCACCACCTCCCCACAGGGACCCCGGTCCCCCTGGGCACTTGGTTGTGCCCTTGTTGCACGGGAGGCTCTCTGCACGGGAGGCTCTGTTTATTTGCCATGGGCCTGGCCAGAGATGCCTGTAGGGAACAGATCACCTCAACTATGCATCCTTGAGTACTCACATTCCGGCAGGTTCAGAGGATAAAGACACCCCAGCCGCCTGCCCACTTGCTCGGCAACTTGGTCCAGTTACCCCCCTGTCTCATCCTCAGGCCACCTCACCTTCCCCTGGACTCTTAGCCAGTCGAACCTGTCCAGAACCAAGATAAAACTACAGGTATATGGATGACATAGAGGTTGGGGGCCCATAGCGTGCTGATGCTTTTTCCTCTTGTCAAATCCTTAGAACATCCTTAAGAGACACACTGTGTTGTAGTTATATCCACTTTACAGATGAAGAATCTGAGGCTCAGAAAGGCCAGGTCGCCAGCCCTAAGTCACACAGCCAGGGTGGAGATCTGGCCATTCCCTAGTCTGCATGGACACCACTCACTAAAAAGACTCAGCTCACTCCTGTTTTATTCATTCAATAAAATGTTGTTGACCCTTACTGGGCCGAGCCTGTGCCAGGTGCCCAGAGTGCAGCATGAGGCAGGCAGGCATCACCTTGCCTTTGCAGTCAAGGGGGGGGGGGCAGTAAATCAGCAAAGAAATATGAAACCACAAACTTTGCTCTGCTGCTGAGGACAGTGAACACCTCAAAGGGAGAAGGAGTAACAGGAAAGGGAAACCAGCACTTACAGAGAGTGAGTAGGTTCCATCTTACAGAGAAGACGGAGTCAGCATTCTGAGGAGACGCACCCTGATGGGCACAGTAACCGTGCTGAATCCGGTCCCCTGCTCTAACTCAGCAGTTCTCAAGCTGTGGGTCTCGACCCCTTTTTAACAATGAAAATACATTGTGACATTAGGAAGGTTGAGAACCACTGCTGTAACTTGTCCCAGGCAAATTTCTCTCCCTCTCTGAGCTTCAGTGACCCCTCCTGAAACATGGGGAGCACTTCATGAATCAACATGTCCAAACCATTTGGCACAGAGCATGGCAACTCCAAGGCTCAGAAAATAGTACCAGCTGTTTTATGTCAAGCCAGGTGGATGAAGGCAAAGAGTCTGGAAGTGGAATGTGGAGATAGGACCCTGCCTGCAGGGAGAGCTCACAGCTTGGCAAGTTCCTGAAATATTCTAGGCTTCCAGGGGAGAACCTCAGTAGGTTCCCCTGCATTGCCGAAAACACCAGTGTCATCAAAGTAAAGTGACTGTGCTTGCCAAAAACAGCCTAGTGGGATGGAAGCCAAATTCAGTTTGCCCAGGGAGAAGACAGGATCCGAGAGGAGACATCACTGGGCATGGCTTTGGTTAAGATGAGAAGCCCTCAGCAGAAATGAGGAGGGCTATTCCAGAGTTTCTGTCCTCAGCTGCATTTTCTCTAACCCCTTCCCTTCCCTCCCCTCACCCAACCCAGGCCCTACTCAATGCCCTGAAATCCTGGGCTTCTAAGAGTACCCCAGTAAAGGATCCTCAAAGGCCCTTAGAGAAACCAGGTTTCCAAAAACCAAGAATAAGCAGCAGGTTTGGTGAAACACCACCATCTGCTGGCCATTCCTATGAACTACAGTTTTGGTTCTGCCCTTGAGCACAGACAATGAATAGGCTTTGGAGATCAGGGAGCTTTCAGGAGCTAAGTGGTATGTGATATTACAACAGTTTGAGTGAAGAAGCAGATACCATAATCTAACACAATCTATCTTCTATTAATCAAGACATTAAATATATTTACCAAAAATAAGTAAATTAATGCTGTCTTCTCACTAAATTTATTTTGTTTTGGAAAATACAGTTATTTTTCGTAAAGCATGTGTTCATGCATGTTAATATGCAATGGGTTCATTATTGTGATTATTTTTCCATGAATTAATACAAAAGTTTTCCTAAATCATCTCAGTTTTAATTTCTAGCATGGTAGATTCTTTATGCCACTTTCTCTCTCCCATTCATATCTTATCTCCTGTCCACGCCTTCCCTGGACTATGAGCGGTTCCTGTCCATTTCCTGGCTGTGCCCTGGGAACCCATCACCATGTTTGGCACAGAGTGACACTCAGCAACATTTTGTTGAATGAGTGAAACGGGAGCCAGTTGAGCCTTTTGAGCCAGCAATGCCCAGGAAGACTCAGGAGGTCATTTGCATACTAGGGAGCCCATTTACCAGACTTAGGGGTCCTGAGGCCAAGACGTTTGAGAAATGCAGTGACCAAATACTACGGATGAGGTGGTCAGGGGAGGCCTCTCAGAGCATGTGGTGTCCAGCTAAGACCCGAGGGCCACCACGTCAGCCATGTGAAGGGCAAAGGGACATATATTCTGGGTGAAAGTTACCAAAAAGAATACAAATAGGTGTGTTAGTAATAGAAAGATCAGCAACCTGGAATCCCAAAGTCTAGGGCAGTGTCCAGTGTAAAGAAAGAACCCAGGGAACAGTTTCTGGGAGAACAGAGGGAGGGTGAGGAGGGGGAAGAAAAAAGGAGCTGAAAGATACTAGCAGGCAGCTGGAAACTCCTGGGAGGAGCAGGAGGAAGCCATCTTCTATTTAGGTGTCTTCTAGTCCTTTGAGCGTAGAGGGTTCTCAAGTTCTGCCAACCCTGGGAGATTCCCAATTCTTACCACACCTTGAGAGCCGCTGTCCAGGCCAGCCTCCACTTCTTAGCCAAGGCTACAACCTCCACTAGAGTGTTCACCTTGCCCTGCCCCAATACCCTATAGCGATCCTCTTCTCCTGCAGAAGTGCTCTACCGAATCTTGGAGGAGCCACTCCAAAATGCCTTGCACCACCATAGCTATTTTCTCTCAAGTGATTGACTTTTCCCATCCTTCATGTCTTCAAGCATTGCCTCTTGCAGAAAGCCTTCCCTTACTGCCTCCACCCTCCCCTCCTCTCCCCTTGACGTTCTCTCCAACAGTACCCCTGGTCTTCATCAGACCATCTGATGTTAGCATAGAATGAGGTTTAGCAGGAACACCTGCAGGGCATCAGGCCTTGTCTCAGCTCTGCAAGAATCTTTGTAAACCTGCACAACAATCCTATCAGGTGAGAGTGCTATCCCCATTTTACAGAGCAGGTAAAGATTCGGAGAAGGGGATTAATCTCCAAAACCTCACAGCAGATAAGTGATAAATCTGGGATCCACACTGAGGTTTTTCAGCAGTCTCAACCCAAGCACTGACTCCAACAATCTTTAAAAAACACCCCCAACAATGCCAGGCACAGTGGTTCATGCCTGTAATCTTGGCACTCTGGAAGGCCAAGATGGGTGGATTACCTGAGCTCACCCTGAGCATGAGCAAGACCTCATCTCTACTAAAAAACTGAAAAATTAGCAGGGCATTGTGGCAGGTGCCTGCAGTCTTGGGAGGCTGAGGCAAGCGGATTGCTCGATCCCATTGAACCCAAGAGTTTGAGGTTGCTGTGAACTACGACACCATGGCACGCAACCCCAGGGCAACTGAGAGAGAAAAAAAAAAACCTAACTGGACCTGGCTTCCCAGAGCACCATCGTGAGAAACAAACTAAAGATCAAGTTCCTAAAGAGAGATAGAGAATCAACTAGCAATGTCTGTCATGGGTGCCGAAAGCAAGAATAATAACGCACGTGTCATGTATTTGCCCGCCTTTCACGACCTCACACGAAACTACCTTTTTCTCTGCCACCAAGGACCTCTTTGCCTCTATATTTTACCATGAATAATGTGTACTTTTTTGCCCAAATTTTGAGGGGAAAATAAGGATGTGAATTGTAAATTAGTACAGCTAAAGAGGACGGTAGCCCAGACATTCCTGGCGCTGCCACACCCTCCCACCTGAGCCTGCTGGGTACATGGGGTCCCAGTCCAGGAGGATCCAGGACCCAGTGGGAGCAGGCCGAGGCAGACTCCACTGAGTGCTGTGATCAGGGGAAGGGGTGGTGGCGGGCCTGGTAGATGGGATGTAGCCATGCAGGGCAAGGACCGAGGCCCAAGGTGCAGCCACAATGGAGGGAACCCGGAGCCCTGCTCAGGCCCCAGGTACCAGCCTGGCTGCCCACGTTCAGAGCAGCCCCAGAAGCTCCCACCCCACCAGTCATACGCATGGCCATCTTGATCACAGCCCCCAGTGTCCTGGGGGAGAGGGAAGAGACAGGCTTCACGGAGTGGGCAGCTGTGGGAGGGTGGTTCACCAGGGAAGTGTTAGCTCTCCCCAGATGTGTCTCTGCCAGCCAAGAGCTGCCACTTTCCCAAACGTTTGGGCAAAAAATGTGGGTGTGCACTATACACAGGAATGCACTATACATGGCAAAATATGGTGTAAGCTTCTGATGATAAGAACTTTGATTTTTCTCTGAAGCACTGCCCAGAAAAAAGCTATTTTTAAAAAATACCAATGGTGGTGATGGTTGCACAACAATGTGAATGTACTTATACCACTGGACTATTCACTGAAAAATGCTTAAGGTAACAAATTTCATGTTGATCATTTTACCACAATTAAAAATACCCCCTTGTATTGACTTCTAAGGCCACAGTCTTAAGAAAACACTGACTGACCAATGGGGCCCACTCCTGTCCCTTGAAAATACCACTGGCTGCCCCCTTTCTCCCAAACTACACATCCTTTTTGTCTCATAAGCCACAGTCATCTTTTGTTGTAAATTGATTTTTAATATCAAAGTGGTATCTTACATAGAAGAAGCTACATTTGTGGGTGAAGACAAAAGCAAAGTGACACTCCATTGCTATACTGATATAAAAATCTGACGTTTAATGTCCAATGAAGTCTCTGTCCCCACATTCACATCCCCTGGAGGTAATGACATGGAAAACAAACATCTTTTCTGGCTGGTTAAAGTAAAACAACAGATCCCTGGACAGACTCCTAAGAAGACCTTGTTGGGACCAGCAACTCACCCCGACAACCCCCAGCTCAGTGTGTCACCATTTACACCAGCACAGCCCACTCCTTCCAAAAAGCACGTTCAGAAACGGTATCACTTTTGATTGGGAGGTCAATTCCTTAGCTCATATTCCTGCTCAGAGCAAGCTTGCTGTTCAGTGGACATCATGGCAGAGTAAATGAGGGAGGGTTAAGGAGAACGTGTGTACTTGGGCTCCACTTCTTCTAATACTAAGAGGACTAAGAGACAGACAGAGACACTAAGTGAAGTGTTTCTGTCTCTCTCTGCTCTCTCTGTCCCTCTTCCTCCCCTAGAATCTCATAACCATTGCCAGCCTCAAGATTGGCTTTGTCCCAACCTTCTGCCTCCAGGAACAGAAGATTCGTTACCCATCAAGACATTTTTTTCTATTTCTGGGACTGGGATCAGCCCCTGGGAAGCCTACTCCATACCCGCATCTCTCTCTTCCTGCCATACAAATCAAATGGGCTCCCTCCCCCAGTGAGATTCTCTCATAGACTTACATCCTCTGGCCACATGCTCCCAAGTCTTCTCCAGGGGACACACACCACCTGGGGATGACGTTGTCAAGACTGCTCCATTTTTAAGTCCTCACAAGCACCTAAATCTTCTTTGCTTTCCTGTCATTGTTGAGCTGCCTTCAACTGGGGCAAAGGTGTAAAGATCCTGCCTATCTCAAGATGAACCAGAGGATCCTCCTAGTTTCAAAAAGATCTAATCAGTTGTCTGAGATGTCACCAGAGATTACTGTAAGTGCCTCCAAGTTCCACCTGACTGAAACAGACAAAGAACCAGCTTAAAATTCAAATCCAACATCTCACCCTCTCAGATCACATCCATGGCTACCCAGTGACTTCAGGATAAAGTCCAGACGCCCTGGCAACAAGGCCCAGTCCCTGTCCATTTCCCCTGCCTCCTGCTACATTCCCCCTGAGCCGTCCAGAACCTTCCCCTGCACTCACCTAACACACTAGCATTAAAGCTTCTGATGACCACGACATCCTCAATGCCTAGCAGGGTGCCTGGCACACAGCAGTGGAGGTCAACCTGGTCTGTGTCTCGGGTGCTCCCACAGGCCCCTGAGCAGCGTTGTCATAGCACCCATCTCACTGCGTCACTAAATGATGCTCCCACAGGCCCCTGAGCAGC
>NW_003852433.1:1586021-1626807 GCF_000181295.1 Otolemur garnettii | reverse complement strand
TCACTAAATGATGCTCCCACAGGCCCCTGAGCAGCACTGTCATAGCACCCATCTCACTGCATCACTGTCTACTTCTCTGATTCCCACACTAAGCTATGCAAGCACCATGATGAAAAAGCCCTAGTGTGCCCCAGCACCCAGCGCAATGCTCGGCACACAGTAGGTCCTTAGCATAGGTCCTTGGCAGCATCATTTCTTTGGACATGAATAGTTTCCAGAATGGGGAGTGTTTCTGAGCTTCCTGCTTTGAGTGAAATGGGGCATGGTGGCCACTAGGGGGCAGGCGTTTCTTCTTCACCCTACTCCCACCCATCAACAGGCGCTACCCCCATACCATGTCCCTGCTAGCAGCCAAAATTATTCCTAAGCATCCCTCCTCTCTTGTTCCCTTTGCAGCTCAAGTGCCAATTACCCTTCAGGCCTCACTACCAACTATAGTCAGTAAGCTCTGAACTCGTGGTTGTCAATGAAAGGGGTCTCAGCCTCAGTCTACCTTTCAATGACCCACGCAACCTGTCTGTAAGGCCTCCAGGCCAGCCTTGACCTGTCCCTGAGCTGATCCAATCCTTACAGATTCTGACTATCCCACACTGAGCCAAAGAAACAGGTCTATCTTCCCACAGACCAGGGAAGACCTTCTCATTCCATATCTTACCCCTACCCAGATGCCTCCTTCGTATTCTCAAAGGACCTCCCTTAGTCTACAGAAGTCAGAACTTCCTTCCAGCCAAATTTCTTTCTCCTCATTGCAGCTAAATCGTATAGAAGAATTTATACATATTAGAAGAGTTGGAAATTAAAAGAAGCTGAGCTGGGGTCAGCACCTGTCGCTTAAAGGAGTAGGGTTCCAGCCCCATATGCTGGAGGCGGCGGGTTCAAACCCAGCCCCGGCAAAAAAAAAAAAAGAAGAAGCTGAGCTAACTTACACTGAGGTGTAAATGGCGAATGGATTTATACCTCCTCCAGGGGTAGGAAACCTGCAGCTTTCTGATTTCAAGACTGACCCTTTCTAAGCACCAAAGGAGGCAAAAAGTTTCATCTTTCTCTGCTCCACCCTTTAATAAAAGGATTAGTTCTATAAAATTTGGATTCAGTCAAAAGGCCACATTTAAGGACCTAGAAGACCATATGTGGGCTTAAGGCTCTACTAGGACTTCCAAAAACTAAAGTCCCTAGACAAAGACACAAGGCCCTGGCCTTGTGATGGACGACTCCATACATAATGGCTTATCTTCTGTAGACACCAAACAGGTATTTCAAAGTGTTTATGACCTGTAACTACTTGTGTGGACCACTATAGCTTTGAGGCCATTTTTAAAACAACCGAAAACAAACGTAGATTATGAAGCATTAATAAGATATGTACAGTGGCCAAACCTTGGCATTCTGACTGTACCCCCAACTGCACCTCGGGGTTACCACACCCTCCTCAGGCCCGGGCCACACCACTGCGCTGGCATCTCCTTTCGAGAACTGCCATCTTTAATGACTTCTGATGGCTCGGACCCAGAGCAGTTACCAACATTACTAGCTACACTTCTCCCTGTATTAGTTAAACTTGTGTTAGCCCCTTACCAGCCATGCTGACATCCAAGCTGTTAATAGTAATGAGTGTTAGGCCTGTTGTTAGTCAGAAAGAAATCCACAAGCCATTAGTTTCTGCTGAAAGGAACAGACCGGAAAGGCAGGAGTTAGTCAAGATGAAGGAGAGGTTAATTAAGAGCCAGTCAGAGCCAGGCCAGGAGCCTGGAGCCCCCGGACAGGGCAGCCTCTGGGGCAGTCAGGTAGGATTAGCTGGGTAAGAGCAAGAGTTAGTGCGAGGGAGCCAGAGATTAGCCCAAAGAGACCAAGGTGCCTACTGGAGGTGAGACCTAAAATCACCCCCAGGTGTGGCCCCGGCTTAGCAGCTGGCGGGCTCTGGGGAGTGCGAGCTGGGGCAGGGACTCGGGCGGGGACAGGACAGGGAGCCAGAGATGAGGGACTGCGGACGCTCTCCGGCCTAGGCAGTTCATTCCTTGCTCCCCACCTCTCCTGCAGCCAACTTGGCAATAGAGCTGCTTCCTTCCCTGTCTCTTCACACAGTAACTAACGCCCACTAGGTTCTGGGTGTGGGACGGGTCTTTCCCAATGACTTCCGGGGTAAACAAATGGCCCGCGGCTCCTTCCCCGCGGCTTCAGGGATGAGCAGGGCCCCTCGAGCTGACTTCCTGTGTGGAACAGGGACTTGTCACCGAGCGTTGACCAGCCCTTCTCACCGCCCCTGATAAGGAAACGTCCTCCCGCTGACTTCTTGTGCCAGAAATATCTCTATCTCTCTGGCATTCAAATATGGGAAATGTTCCCTGGCCGACTTCCTGCGCACTAAATGCTCGCTGGGTGAGACTCCCTTCATTGATTTCCAATGTAGGAAAGGTTCAGCAGAAGGAGCTCCAGCGTGGGCACGCCCCTCTGCTGACGTCAGGGCTGGACGTACACCCCGCCGGGTGCTGAACACGCCCCCTCTTGACTGCCTCTGCGGGACACGCCCCTCCCCCTCTTGATGTCCTGTGCAGAAGGGCTCCTGTCCCCGTCCCTTAATGGAAAATTCTGCGCTGGCTTCCCACCAGAGAAGGACGTGCAGGCCCCTTCTCTCTGCTCCCTTGATTGGGAAAAGCCCAGAGCTCCACACTGCAGGCCCATAGGCCTCCACGTTCACTGCCCAGAAGTTTCCCTGGTCCCGCTCACTCCCAGTGGCAACCAGACTTCTGCACAGAGGAGAGATGTCATGCTCAGAGTCCAGCCTCCTACATCCTAAGGACTATCTCCTCCTTCTCTGGGCGTTGCTAATAAGGGCATCCCAGCCTTAGAACTGGCCCAGTGGTCTCTGGCCTCACAAGCAGCCAATGTGAGTCAGTAAAGTGGGACGTCTGTCTGCAGAGCCAGCCCAAGGACATCTGCTTGCCAAAAGGAGAGGGACCAGCCCCCCCAGGGGCGGGGCCCAGAGCTCGGCAGGGCTGGGGTTAGTAAGAAGAGAAAACAGGGTTAGTAGGGGCTGGTTAGTACGTCAGAGCACAGCGCCAGCGGACAGAGGCACCTCAGCAGACACACACAGGAGTCGCTAGGAGAGAAGGAAGAGCACTCGCAGGCCCGTTAGTTTGTTAAGGGATGGTCAAGGTGCATCTAAGGCACCTCCAAGGTTAGCCGGGTTAGTAATCAAACAAAAGAGCTGCCTACAGAAAAGAAAGCTGAGAAGGAGGAAGAATGTGGGAAGAGACAGTTAAGGGTTCAAAGCAAGTGTCTGGCCCCAGGCGGAAGGGTCTGTGTGCAGAACACCCAGAAAGACCAGGCCCAGGCAGGAGATGTGATCAACCAGGTTTTGGGGGCCTCCCACCCCAACCCTCATCCTTACTTTTCAAGTATCTTCTATGTGCTAAGACCTCTATTGAAGGGACTCTTCACTGCCACCTGTGAGGTATTAGTGCTCCCGTTCTACCACTGAGGAAACTGAGGTTCAAAGAAGTGAGGCGACTTGCTCGAAGACACTCAACAGGAAGTGACATGGTTGGTGAGTCTTATTTGCATGCCTTGTCCTGGAATATGGGTCTGCACAAAGATCCCAGCCCACGGGCAGGGCCTTCTGGAGCTTTGTCTGCCCCTATGTGCCAGCCCCTTGTAAGGCCCATGAGCTGCATAGTTAGTAGGGTTTGGCTGCGGGGTGGCAGGGGGTTAGTAGGGCATGCTGGGGCCTGGTTAGTGGGTTAGTTGGCTGGCAGAAGGCCAGGCACCTCGTCACACTCCACAGCGTCCCGGCCGAGCCCTGGGTTAGTAGGTTAATCACACCATGCAACACTGGCCCGGCCCCTCCAGCTGTGCTCCAGAGGCCTCCCACCCCATCCAGCCTGGGAGCAGGGCCTGACCAGGGCAGGGGGTCTGCCTCTAAGCCCCTCGCCCCGGACCAGAATCAAGCTTAGCCTCATAGACCCTGCCCGTGAACATTTGCCTCCGATTTCTTCACTGTGGGTCTCAGAGCCTCTACCCACTCACCTCCCAAAACTCTTCACTTCCAGCTCAGCGCATGTAGCTCTAGTAGCTAAGGCACCAGCCACATACACCAACCTGGCAGGTTCAAATCCAGCCCTGGCCCACCAAACAACAATGACAACTATAACCAAAAAATAACCGGGCGTTGTGGCAGGTGGCTGTAGTCCCAGCTACTTGGGAGGCTGAGGCAAGAGAATTGCTTAAGCCCAGGAGTTGGAGGTTGCTGTGAGCTGTGATGCCTTGGCACTCTACCCAGAGCAACAGCCTGAGGCTCTGTCTAAAAAAAAAAGCATTTCACTTCCCCTGAAAATGAACCTTACTTGCCCTGGGTTCACTGTCCTGGCTAGAACCCCCTGCCTGGTTCTGGTCAGCCCTTTCCCAGTAGGCTGGGTCACTGCACACGCACACACACCAGCACCTGTCCACAATAGATGTGATCCCCAGAGCCACCGTGCTCAGTGCACATCTCTTCTGTCACTGACTGCCAGGCCTCTACCTCCTCCAACCACTGGTCTGCCCTGTGCCCATAAAAAACAAAAACTGCATCAGGCTGGCCTGGCTCCTGGAACTGAGTTCAGATTCCCCAGCCCTCCTGGTCTGCTTCCTTTCCAGCCAATGCGACAGAGTGCCTGTGTGTACCTCGGTCATGCCACCTCCTATGACCTCTGTATTTTTCCCATAAGTCCCCCCAGCTAGTGTCTCTCACAGTGCTAAAGTACGCTGCACAAGAAAAGTTGGGAAACAGTTCATCTGTCCTGTCGCATTGTATTCAGAATGCCCACTAGTATCTTAAAGGCTCCAATAAATCCTACACTACAGAAACCTCTGAAATTTGAACTCACTTTTTTTTTTCTTTGAAAGAGCAATAGCATCCCCTAGAACTTACTTTGGAAGTTTTCCCTCCAGGCTCTCAGCTAAACCACATCATTCTCATCCTTCAAGGCCCCTGCTGGGTTAGCCTTGCTAGGAGGACGTTCCAGACTACTGCAGCCCTCTCTGGATCTCACTCCCATCACCCACCCCAAGGGTTGGGGACTCACTCAGAGCCTGTGCCTCAGGTGACTCGTTATGACACTGTGACATTTCCAGTTCTTCATGTGAGCTGGGTTTATCCCATCCAGCATGCTTGTGAAATCCTAAAGGTTTGAACCACCACCAGATGACCACCTGTCTTCCCCTGAGTGACTAGCACAAGAAGGGGCCCCAAATAGGTGCTCGATTCTGATGAGAGAAGAAAAATTGAAATACCCCAGGAGGCACTGTGCATTAACTATAGAGGCCATGAAACGCTACCACTTCCCCAAGTGGCTCGGAGAGAGATACTAGGAAAACAGGCAGGGAAAAGGCCAGTAAGAAATGCCTGTAAGGCAGGGTGTGGTAGCTCACGCCTGTCATCCTAGCCCTCTGGGAGGCCAAGGCCAGTGGGTTGCTTGAGGTCAGGAATTCAAGACCAGCCTGGGTAAGAGTGAGACGGGACCCTATTAAAAATAGAAAAACTAGCCAGGTGAGGTGGTGCACCCCTGTAGTCCCTGCTGCTCAGGAGTCTGATGCAAAAGGATTCCTCCAGCCCAAGAGTTTGAGGTTGCTGTGGGCTATGATACCACAGCACTCTACCCATAACGACAGAGTGAGACTCTGCCTTAAAAAAAAAAAAGAAAGAAAGAAAAGAAAAGCCTCTGGATTCAAGTTTTATAGTCCAGAGAACCAAAATTAAACCCTAAACCTAGGGCAGCACCTGTAGCTCAAAGGAGTAGGGTGCCGGCTCCATATGCCGGAGGTGGCAGGTTCAAACCCAGCCCTGGCCAAAAAAATAAAAATAAAAATAAAAAACAGAAAAACTGAGGCAAGATGATCACTTGAGCCCAAGAGTTGGAGATTGCTGTGAGTTATGATGCCACAGCACTCTACCCAGGGTGACAGTTTGAGACTTGTCTCAAAAAAAAAAAAAAACCCTAAACCTAAGCTCCCAGACGGATGGGGGCATTTACTGAGCACCTTCTGGGATTCAGGCACTGTGCAAGGCCAATGATCTCACTTCATCCCCTCCTGTGCCCACCAGGCAAGCACATGCACCCCACCTCACAGAGAGGAAACTGAGGCTCACAGAGGTGAGGCAACTTGCCCAAGGCTGTACAGCACAGTGTGCACCCCACACCTGATCTGGCTTCCAAGCTGAGGCCCCTCTATAAACATCACTTTTTCCAGAGGGCTTTGGCTCTCTGCACTGGTCCAGCCAGTTCCACGTGTCCCCAAAACACTCGGAGCCACCTCAGCACAGGACCTGCCGCTCTGTTCGTCTGCTCCCCAAACCTTTCACTCCTCTCCTTCCCTGTGACGGTGGGAGTTCCAAAGGGAAGTGCTCCAGCTGTCCATGTTTGTGACAATCACCCTGTTATGAACTGAATTGTGTTCCTCTCCCAAATGCATATGTTGAAGCTCTAGCCCACTATGTGACCGTCTCCCATAGGAGACAGCCTACAGTCCCCAACACCAGGCCATAGTACCTGTACCAGTCTGTAGCCTATTAAGAACCCAGCCACACAGCATCACTGCCTGAGCTCCCCCTCCTGTCCCCTCCACCCCTACCCCTAGTCCATGGAAAACATGAAAATTGTCTTCCATGAAACCAGTTCCTGGTGCCGAGAAGTTTGGGGCTTGCTGCTTTCAGGGGTTGATTAGGGTGAAATGAGGTCATCATCTGATAGGATTGGTGTCCTTATAATAAGCGACATGCGAGCTCCAGTGTGTGTTTCTCACTCTCTTTCTCTCTCTCTCTCTCCGCCCCCAACCCCATAGAGAAAAGGCCACATAAGCACACAGTGAGAAGATGCCACCTGCAAGCAGAGGAGAGAGGGCTCACCAGAAACCAACCCTGCACCTTGATCTTGGACTTCCCAGTCTTCAAAACTGTGAAAAAACAAATTTCTGGTGTGTAGTATTCTGTTATGGCAGCCCACGCTGAGGAGTACACAGCTGCTCCCCACCCCGGGAAAGGACACGGGGCCACGAAATCTGCCTAGGCTGCTCTCTTGCAAGCTCTGGGACTGTTTGCTCTGGAGGGGGTTGTAATCAGAGGCAGAGAATGGAGAGGCAGGTGTGTGAGGCCTGTGCTCCCAGCCTCTGCTCCCCAAGAACAGAACACAGGATCAGTGCCCGAAGGAGTCCAGGTCTGACTGGAATAGCATGGCCTGAGATCAGGCTCAGGTGACCCTTCAAGGGTGAGGCTGATTCCCTTCAGATGGCAGGAAAAAGACCCAGGGCTACCTATCTCATTGCAGTGAGATTCCCTGGCATGGGTCCCTACCTCTTAGAGACTCTCTCTTTTCAGGATGGCACACCCTGAGCCCCACCAGAGCTCAACTACACTGGGGAAGGCCTGGGCTCCCCCAGGCCCTAACTGCCTCCTTCCTGTAACCCTTTGGGAGAGGAGAAGCACAGAAATGCCCCACAAAGGAAGCCCCCAAAGAAATGACAATTAAGGCAAATGGCAAAGACAGACAGACTCCACCCATGGACTCCACCCCAGGAGCTGCACCTGCCTGCCCACTGGGAGTCCCCTGCCCTATGCCTATCCTGTAAGGCAGGGGAGTGGTCAGTGAGACCTCAGCCCAGCTAAGCTCTGTCTGGTCTCTGGCCAGAATGCAAAGAGGAATCAAGTCCAGGTAGGGTCAGGAGGCAGCCTCCAGCCCCAACAGCAGGGCCCAGAGGCAGAGTCTGAGCAGGTGGGGAGGGGTGGGGGCTGCCTGGCCTCCCTCATACCCCTCAAGCCGTCCTTCAGAGCCAGGTCTGGTACTGGGCCAAGTATCATCGACTAGGAAAGGCTCTTATCCACAGCATGCTCCATCCTAGCAACTGGGAAGGATGAGATCTTCAAGGGATCATCCAGGGTTCCAGAAAAACACCGAAAGCTGCTCCCTGGGTCACCGCGGCCAGAGTCCTGAGTCAGCCAGGCTCCAAAAAAGAAGACCAGGCCAGGAGTCCTGGAGATGGGGCAGGGCAGGACACGGCAGGTAAGGATGTGGCCACAGCCTCCACCCCCAACTTCCCGTATGTCCCCGCATCCAAGGGGGCGCACAGACTCCAGAGTCTCTTTCTTGTGTCCCCATTACCCACACAGCATGGGTGTGAGAGCTTTGGACACTAAAAATTTTTAGAAGAAACGCAGGAATGGAGAGGAAGTGATGAAAGCTAGGAATCCCCCACCAGGGAGCCCACCACAAGCCCCAAGAGCATCATGAGCTGGGGCGAGGCAAGAGTTTGGGGGGGCGGAGGGGACCTTCCAAGTCCTCAGTGGCTTGAAGGCCTTTCAGAACACTGACACTGAGTGGACCTCTGCACACCACCATCCCTGACACACACGCACCCCTCCCAGACGGGGAGTTCCAGCCCTTGCTGAGACTGTGGCTGAGCACGTTCTTACGTGAAGACCCGGAAGGACGGGACCATGTCTGTGTTCACCTCCGGATCTCCAGCGTCTGGCTCCAAGAAGGTGCTTGGTCCATGTCAGCACTGGATGAAGGAACATGCTAAAGTCTCTGCCATGTGTCCACCCACAGAGGTCTTGATTCTGTCCCCCCACCCCACCCCCACCAGGACCCACAGAACAAGCCTTCCACCCACCTGGTTCCTCAGCCTTCTTCTCATGAGCAGAAGTGTTCTGGCCAGGGCCAGGCCTGGGGATGGGGCCTAAGTGGAAGGGCAGCCTACCCGCGCAATGCAACCTCCTTCCACGCTTCCCGCTTCCCGACACCTGCCCCCAGCTCACCTGACAGCAGCCCAGGCGGGCAGGGTTCCCAGCTCCTTCCCCACACAGACAGACCCACAGGCCCATCCTGGAAGACAAAAGAGCCAACCACATCGCAGAGGAAAACCACACCCAGGTCTCCCCTGCCCCCCAGACCACAACCTGGCCAGAACTCTCTCCAGAAGGGAAGGTAGTCCAGGAACCAGGGAGGCTGGGCCTAGTCACAGGACCCAGCACCTCCCCTTCTCCCACCCCAGAACATCCTTAGAGAGTGTGGGGTGCCCTGGAGGAGGAGCTCCCTTCACCCCCCTCTCTGTTCCCCAACAACTGCAGAATGTAACCCAGGAGCAAATATGATAAACTCAGCAGCTTGTTGAGAGCTGAGAAGGAACCCTGGTCAGGACATCAGGATCTAGAATCTGCTCCTGCCACAGTGTGTGGCCCTGGGAAGCCCATCCCTCTCTCTGGGCTCCCAGCCCTGACATCCACCCAAGGAGCACCATAGTTACCCATGGCTGGAAACGTAGGATAGGAAACAGGAGGGACCCTCTGCCAGCCTCAGTTACTTTCCTCCTCCTCCCATCCTTCCTAACCATGCACCAGAGGAAACTGGGGAGCCAGAGGCTGGGGGAGGGCTAGTTTAAGGGATCATCCTATGTCACCAGTCTGGAGAAGACCAGAGAATGAGCACTAACCCTGATCCAGGGCTACTTTCCAGGCTTTGGTGTTGGTGACAACTATGCTGTCTCCACCAAATGGCAGACCAGAGGCAAGAGTATCAGGGGGGCCTCTCAGCTTATTTTCATTTTCATTTTTGTTTTCCTTTTTTATTACAAAGCTTTTTTCCTTTTCTTTTCATTTCTTGTGTGTGTGTGTGTGTGTGACAGAGTCTCACTCTGTCACCCTGGTAGAGTGCCATGGTGTTACTGTAGCTCACAGCAACCTCAAACTCTTGGGCTCAAGAGATCCTCCTGCATCAGCCTCCTGAGTAGCTGGGACTACAGACGCCCACCACAATGCCCGGATAGTTTTTCTATTTTTAGTAGAGGTGGGGGCTTGCTCAGGCTGGTCTCGAGCTGCTGAACTCAGGTGATCCACCAGCCTTGGCCTTCCAGAGTACTAGGATTACAGGCATGAGCCACTGCACCCCACCCTTCTCAGCTTATTTTCAGAGTTTGCTTTCAGCACCTGGGGTTTGAGTTGGAAATGTACTTAGACCTTCGCACTGAGAAGACTGTGTCCAAAGGCTCAGTGCCGAGGTCTCTCTCCTCTTGACTGCAAGGCTGAAGAGTGCCAGCCACAGCTTACCAATACTGTCCCAAAAGGATACAACCGAGAAGAGAAGGGCCAGTCTAAATCACCAGGGCGTCCCCCACCTCCGTCTAACACCAAGTCCACAGAGGCACAAGAGAAATCATTTCACTCAGCTCTGCAGAAGTTCCTGATAGTAGACTTTATAAAATATTAGACCCTCTGCCAAAAGGGAGGTAGGAAAAATCACCTTTTGGGGGGTCCCTTAAAATGGGGACAAGCTCTTTCTTTCTGGGATAAAGGTAGAACAGTGAATGAGCTATATCACCAATTGTCCCCTTCTAACTTGGCATTCTAGAATACTACTACACTTTCCTACAAAGAACAGTATGCTGTGGGCTCGTGAGCTTGAACACTTATCTGCAAGGTGGCGTCCAGCATGGCTGTGAATGTCCTGAAGAACATGGACATTCTCTTCTCTCTTCTTTGTCCCCGGGACTTGCTGTACTCTGTCAATAGACCCTGGGCTGCTTGAAGGAACATTGCTTGAGCATCAAGGACTCTTTCCTCTGGCCCTGTGGACCCAGAATTTCTCCTATGAATAAGGCAATGAAGGTTTCAAGGAAACTTTATCTCTTGAGTCGAGCTGGCACCTCCCCCCGACATTATCAATGTGTGATTCAAAGTTTATTCTTTTCAAAGCTTAGCCAGTGCCTGGCACATGGTAAGTGTTCTCCCCCCCAAAATTCTTTTCATCAATGGATGATTTACCTTTAAATAAATCTTTGTGTGATACTTACGTTCCAGAAATATTTACCCTGTGTCACTATAGCCTCAGTCAGGCAGAAGAGAGCAAATTAAAATCTCTGGTCTGGGTAAATGAATAAGCAAACTGCGGCATAGCCACACAAGGGAAACTACTCAGCAATAGAAAGGAACAAAGTATTGATCCGCACCGTGGCGTGGACAACCCTTAAAGGCATTATGCTACGGGAAGAACATGAGCATGACAGCACACATACTGGATGGTCTCATTTATACAAAATGTCAAGAAAAGGAAAACCTAGAGAACTGAAAAACAGATGAGTGGTGGCTGGGCTGAGGGGAGGGGTGAGGATTCACAGCAAGTGGGATGAGGGATCTCACTGGAGGAGTGGAAATGTCCTCCACAGGCGGACACAATGACAAAACAATAACTTGGGTTTTACTGTGCCCATTTTACAGATGAGGAAACAGGTTCCGAGTGAAGTGCCTTGCTCTGGCACTGAAACCGATGATGATGGTGGCACAACTTGGTAAATTTATTAAAAATAATGGGGATGGGTGAGTTATATGGTATTTAAACTATGCCTCAATAAAGTTGTATCAAAAAATGAACTGAACTGCTGAGACACGCAACAACTCAGAAACATTATGGAGCAGAAAGGAAACCAAGCATAGAGAGCAGGACAGTGGTCTCCTGGGCTGAGGCTGGGAGGGGACACAGGGCAGCGTTTTAGGGTGATGAAGATGTTCTGTATCTTGACTGTGGCATTGGCTACACAGGTGTACACGTTTGTCAAAACACAATGAGGCTGGGCACAGTGGCTCACGCCTGTAATCCTAACACTCTGGGAGGCTGAGGGGAGTGGATCACGCGAGGTTCAGGAATTTGAGATCAGCCTGAGCAAGAGTAGGCCTCATCTCTACTAAAAATAGAAAAACTAGTTGGGTATGGTAATGCATGCCTGTAGACCCAGCTACTCGGAAGGCTGAGACAACAGGACTGCTCAAGCCTAAGAGTCTGAGGTTGCTGTGAGCTATGATGCCACAGCACTCTACCCAGGGTGACAGAGTAAGATTCTGTCTCAAAATAAATAAATAAATAAATAATACATTGAAATGCATGCTTTAATGGTGCATTTTCTTGTATGTAATGGATGTGTTTCTTCTATGCAAATTATACCTCAATAAAGTTTGTTTGGTTTTTTGGTTTTGTTTTTTTTTTGTTTTTTTTTGAGACAGAATCTCAAGCTATTGCTCTGGGTAGAGTGCGATGACATCATAGCTCACAACAACCTCCAACTCTTGGGCTCAAGCGATCCTCTTGCCTCAGTTTTTCTATTTTTAGTAGAGACAGGGCGTCATTTTGCTCAGGCTGGTCTCAAACTCGTGAGCTCAAGTGATCCACCCACCTCAGGCTTCCAGAGTGCTAGGATTACAGGCGCGAGCCACCACACTGGCCCTAAAGTCATTTTTTTAAAACTTGTTTAGGTGTGATGAAGATAGGAGCTGAGAAATGCCACATCAGAGGCCACACAAAGACCTTGTTGGGGGGTCCAGGGCCCCAGCATCTCAGCTCTCAGGGGTCTCCTACTACAAGCCAAGGTCAAGGAGCTCAGCAGGAAGCCGTGATGGAGGGCAGGAACCCAGAGAGCCGTCAAAGGCCTCTCCTACCCCTGAGTTCAGGAGATCTCACACATACGGATTTCACAGTGGATCTGACCTCAAAACATGAAGCTGGGTGCACAGGAGAAGGAGGAGGAACACCTCAGTTACTCAGTGCATGCCAGTGGGGTCACGGCAGCCACGTTAACGTCTGGAACCGCTGGGGTGAACAGATGCCTTCACCTGTCATGGAGAAAGAAAGAGACAGGAGTGAGGGAATAAACACCTACCTGTGGGCAGGCACACTGTAGAACAGATGCTGGGGACCTGTTTCAGATCGTCGCATTTGCCAAAATTGATTTCCTGGGATGCAGATCAAAGCAAAACAAAAGACAGGGAGCATCTTGGTCAGGCCAGTGTCCAGGAAAATATCCTAAGGCGCTCAAAAGGACATGAGCTTTATGGCATGGATTCTTGTCCTGCTCTGCCACTGGCTAACTGTGTGACCTTGAATAAATCCACCACCACTATGAGCCTCCTCCTTCTAATCTATGTTGTTGCTATGAGGATTAAATGAGATGATACTTATTACATATTAGCTTAAATTCTACCGTTTTTTTTACATTATTATTATTATTACCATTGTCCACACTGCTCATGGGAATACTCATTTTTCCCCCTAAACAGTGAGTGTAAACTGATAACGGATGAACAGCTGTCAGGGAAACATACATCGGTTGCATTTTAGAATACCCCTGGCGTTTTGGGTTTTTTCCCCGACTCTGGAATAAAAATCCCTGCTCAGAGATTTGAGGCACACAGAAGACATTGACCTGAATTGCCTTGGATGAGGGAGTGCCCAAAAATAACGGAAGCTCCCGGGAATAATGAGATGTGTGGTGCGCCTCGCAGGAGATGTGCTGAGGAATGCTATGCTTGATGAATTCAAACAACGTCCACAAAACAGGAGATTCGAAATTCTGAGATGTAGAGAGAAGAAAGAAAGGCAAGGGAGAGAGAAAGGAAATGAAACTAACACTTATCCAGAACAGATACTAATGGAGGCACCTTTATCTACATGACAAAACAATAACTTGGGTTTTACTGTGCCCATTTTACAGATGAGGAAACAGGTTCCGAGTGAAGTGCCTTGCTCTGAGGTCACCAAACTGGAAAATGGTGCAACCAGTATTCTGACCCTGGAGGGCCAGAAGACTTAGATTCAAATATGTGTGTGTGTGGGGGGGGGGGGTGCTAAATAAGGAAAGACCCAAGGAAGGTCATGGCCATCTGCATCACAAATACTATGAAGAAACTGGCCCATGATCACTAAACCATTTTGGGTCTCTTTGTTCCAGTTGCTTTCATGGGCTGGAGGCAACTGATTTTCTACTTTTAGGAGAGGGAAGGGCATAGTGTATCAGTTACAAACATGTTTCAGAGTCAGCCTAGATACAGGTTCAAATACTGACTCTACAATTAACTTGCTGTGTGGCCATGAGCTAGTCACTTCACCTCTCTGAACAAGTTTCTCATCAACAAAACCTCACTCTCTGCTTTATCTTATGGTGTCCATGAGGTAAGCACTAAGCAAGAACCTTGGTAAATGGTTACTAAAAGGTAGCCAGGGTTGGTTACCAGGCATCACCTCCTCTACACCTTTGAGCACACAATAATTCAGCTCCTCCCTCCCCTCTATGACTCAACAAGAGCTCCCAGAGGGTCCCACCTGGCACCACATAGGAGAAGGCGACACCTGCCTCATCTGGTCTGATCAGTGTGTGAAGAGAGGGGGAGACAGATGTCACTGTCAGCCAGACTTCACCTCTGCCCCTGAGAATCTCTGGCCATTGTTCCATGGAGCTCCAGCTGACAGATGAGCCAGGCCTCAGGAACAAGGGAAAGGATCCTTTTGGAACAAAGGACTGGCCTGTAAGCTATTCACCAGCCCATTGAACCAGCACAATGGACCCAATGCCCCAGAAACACGCTGCTCAAACAGCCCAATATCACCCAGGAGATGGACCAACAGCCTCAAAAGAAATAAAAGCAAACAACCTAATATCGATACAAGATTCGGATGCTGAATCAGTGAACTCAGCTGGCACCCAGTGGGTGCACCGTAGCATTAACTATCTTTATTAGGCACCTACAGGGTGTCAAGGACTTCACACATACTGGTTACAGCCTCACAACAGCTTTTTAAAGCCAGAATTATGATCCCTACTGTAAAGAGGGGGAAACTGAGGATCAGAGAAAGAAAATGACTTCCTTGCTGAGGATGACATAGGTGGGGGGAAGTTATGCTAACTCTCAACTGTTTCTCTTTCCACCAGCCTCACTGCCTTGATGAATCAGTTAAAGTGAAATCCTGCCCTGGGAAGGAGCATGGATCAGGTCCAGAGAAAGGACCTCAAAATGAAGACGGAGGAAAAAACCTGTTAACAAGCAGTAGAACAAACAACAGAAAACAGAGAAGACCATGTTTGTCTTCTCTATGAAACACACCTCTTTCAGTGATTTCCAGAAAGGTCATAACAGCATGGAGAAACACCTTAGATGTTTTTTTTTTTTTAAGTAGTGTACATATAATACAATTTCAATTATTTTCAGTAATAGAGAATATACTGGAGGGAAAGACACTGAAAATCATTTCTTTTCTTTTCCAAATCCTCTAAAATTACCATGCACTTTACTAAACTTATTAAATTTGTTTTTAAAAAATCAACAAAAATTATAAAAATTCTCATTTTTAATGCAAGCATAGAGAATGATTCTCCCAAAGCTGCTGGCAAGGGTTATGTGATTCCTTCAGAGGACTGACGACTTCAGATCTGTCTCCTGTTTAGGGGTGTGGTCAAGGGTAAACATTCAGCAGTAAGGATACAGGGTAGATTTCAGGACAATTCTCAATGGTACGGGTCATTAAATAACAACATAGGCAGTCATGGAAGGGGTTAAGATCAAATTCTACCTACATGAAATTAACCAAATTCAGAGTGGGACTAGTTCAATAGCACCCAAAGCTAGGAGCTGGCAATGTGCCCCAGAAACAGTTGGCCCAAACTGCTGCACAATTCTGGTCTAAGGGTGAGGGGAAAAGTGGGGGCACTGTTCCCTCAACCCACCCCCATAATTAGGAGGAGGTCGGAGTAAACATTAGATGCCCAGCCCCACCCCAAACCCGCTGACTCATCCCCCTGGCCACGTGGCTCAGACATCTGTGTGCTGGAAGCAACGCCCCTAAAGTCTGAGAACCGCGGTCCTCAGGTTTCCCTGTCTGTCAAGTGGAATTACTCATCCCTGCCCAGTGTCTCCCCCGCCCCCCTTTCCGGGAGACCGCGACTCTCCCAGATGCTCGCAGAAGGGAATACGCTGCGGAAGGCAAAGTACTGACTGTGTCCAGAGCTAGTGTTCTGCTTTGGACCATGCCCAGTCTGAGGACCGCACCGAGAAAAAACAAAGCCATTTCAGCAAGTTCTCTCGAGGTCCTCCCCTTACTCCCTCCCCTCCCCCCACGGCAGGTGGGGGCGTTTATTCCGCCGCTGCACTGCAGTGGGGTGTGCGCGCCAGCAGTCCCGGGCTCAGAGCAGCATCTAGTCTGGAGCCTGGGATGAGGGTGCGAGTCCAGGACCCATAGGCCTCCCCCTGCGCAATCGGAGAAGCAATTTCTCTAGCTCAAGACCTTCTCTGCTGGAGGAGAGGATAAGTCTGGGCCCCTTCCTCCCAAATCCCCAGCCTCCCCGGGAGTGTACTGAGGGAGAGGAGAGGTGGAGAACGGAGCTGGTGGGTTCCCAAGCCTCCCCAGATTCTTCGGGGTATGCAACAGGAGCTTTAGAGGCCGAATACCTAGATTCTAACTCACTGGCTGTGTGACCTTGGGCGTGTCGCTAACCCTCTCTGAATCTCCATTTCTTCTTCCTGAAAATGGGTTTCCTACTACCTCGTGGGACTGTTGTGACAATGAGTGCAAAGCACTAAGCAGATCCCTCTCCATAAACTGATGTGTGATCGTCATCCTTACCATTGTCACTATTCTTTCCAGCGAGGGTGGTTTACCAGCCCTTTCCATCCTTCTGCCACACCGAACGCCAACACCGGACACCTGGATTTCAGTCTCAGAAGTGAAGGAATGGCAGGCGCTGGGGGGTGGGTAGGGTGTGAGGAAAGAGGAGCTCAGGGACCCCACCCCGCCGCCCACCTCCACCCTAACCCCAACCCCAGTTTCAAGACTATCTGGGCTCTATCCATGGTTGGCCAGTTAACTGCTAAGTTGATGGGCTCAGAAGGTCCGGGGTTCCTCCCTCTACGTCTTTCCGCCGGCAAGGGAAGGGAAGGGTCTTTGTTCCCCCTCAGATCAGGACTGCAAGATCTCCATCCGCACTGGACTCCCAAAGTGTCCTCCCCTTCTCGGTCCCCACGCCCCATTCCGCCCCATTCCGGCCAGAGTCTTGGCTGCATTTAACAAATGCGGACCACATAGCCTCTGCTACCACCTAACGCGGGGCGCTTCGGGCAGCGTTTGCCATCGCTGCATCTTCCCCTGGGACTCCGGGACCTACCCTCGACCTCCAACTTCAGGGAATTAAGCTGTTTCTCGAAGAGAGACAGGGACACTTGGGAAGTGAGGGCTGTTAGGATGTAGGAGGAGACTTACCTCGGGTCTGCGGTCCTGCAGCGCGAGTGCAGAGGGTTCTTTGTGCCCCAGCTCACAGCGCAGAACTGGGGGAGCCCCTGCAAGCACCTCCCATCACAAACTCCTCCCCGCACTCGTCCGCAGCCTCCCTCCCTCTGGTCCCCCGAGCGCAGCCGGCTTAGTCTTTGTAGCTGCTGCAGCGCCCATGAAATTTTAATGTGGGAGCGGTTGGCTGGCGGAGGCGCCCCACCCCCGCCCTCGCCTCTGCCCTCCTCCCGCCTCCCCGCGCCCCTGCAACCCCACCCTCCACCCCTTTTACCCCAATCTCAGAGTCCCGGCGGGGGACGTGGCTGCTGCGGGGTTTGGGGGTGCACACCTCCGCCCCTCCGCACAAAGGCGAGAGGTGGGCGGTGCGCTCAGCCTCCTGCATCCTAGCCCGCGGCGCTGCCATGGCAACGCTTGCCCGGCTGCTCTAGGCAGCAGAGAGCCCAGGGAGAGAGGCGCGCACGGAGGGCGCAAGACCGTGGACCAGGAGAGCGGAAACGTGGTGTGAGAAGACCGAAGACACTAGCCCCGGAACGGTACCAAGCGCTCAGCCTGCGAGGCCTCAGTCCATGCCTCTAAATCAACCCTGCTAGATGGGCACACGGTTATGGTGGAGCCAAGGTTGGAACCCATGTCTAAAGGAACTTCATGCCTTTACCCCATTGGCCACTGCATTTATGTGCTTGGTCTTTTATTTTCTTTTAACTGTCTTCTCTTTAGTACTACCTACTGTTTTCTAGAGCAGGGATGTTAGAAAGTGGTCCTGAAGCAGTGGGCCTAGAGCTGGGCCCTGCACCAGCAGCGTCCGCATCACCTGAGAACAGTTAGAAATGCGGATTCTCAGGCCCCACCCAAGAGCTACTCAATCAAAAACTCGGGGTGGGGGTGAGTTCAGAGATCTATGTCTCAGCAAGGCCGTCAGGGAATTCTCAGGCACATTCCAGCTGGAGAGCCGCTGTGCTGGAATACTCCAGTGACCTCTAGAACCAGACTGCGGGGGTTTTACCCCTCAGCACTTTCGATGCCCCTGACTAGATGGGCCCATCCTTCGTGAGACGTGGAGTCTGTATAGCAGAGAGAAGAGCAGAATCTGCAGCGCTGGGTTAAATGAAGGAGAGGTGCTTAGCTCAGTGCCGGGCACTAAGTAAGTGCATAGCGTTTTATCTGACCAAGACATATTAGTATTGGGCTATGACGTGTCCTTTAATTGTCACGTTTCCAGGAGTGTTGCTGATCATCTGCAGTGCTCAGATAAAGAGTCTAAGAGAGGCAACCAGACACCACAGAATACCCCGATGGATTTGGGCCCAACCTTTCAGGTTTCAACTTTCCCCTGTGTCCTCTAAACCAGCGGTCCCCAACACTTTTGGCACCAGGGACAGGTTTTGTGGAAGACAATCTTTCCATGGATGGGGGAAGGAGGGTGGTTTGGGGGATAATTGAAGTGAATTACATCTCCACCTCAGATCATCAGGCCTTAGAGCCTCATGAGGAGCTCAGAACCCACAGTTTACAGGAGGGTTCATGCTCCTGTGAGAATCTAATGAACGTCTCTGCTGATTGACAGGAGGTGGTGCTCAGATAGTGATGTGAGGGACGGAGATCAGCTGCAAATACAGATGAAGCTCCACTCACTGGCCCACCACTCATCCTGCTTTGCACCCCTGTTCTAACAGGCCATGGCCATGGACCAAGACCATTCCTCAGCCTGGGGACTGGGGACTGGGCACTGAAGCTCTAAACTCCAGATCTCTTACCGGGTTCCCCAGCCCTGGTCTTCGGAAAATACAAACCCAATTCAACAAATCTAGGACACACTGTACCCAGCCCAAGGCCTTTGAAGAAAGGTTGGAGGTCCCAGAGAGGCCTCAAACACCACCTCCACTCTTGTAGACCTAACGGTCCTGCTAGGGAGGTAAGACATACAGAACAGGTAGAGAAAGGCGAGACAAGGTCACAGCACTGCCCCAAGTACACAGCCAAACTGTTGCCGTCACCAGGCCTATTACTTCACTCTTGGACTGGATAGAACTCTGGTGCCCTGGGCCACCATTGTTTCTCCAGAGGCTATTTTAGGGATAAAGAGACAACAGGCTCGGTTCCCTTTCCCGGGTCTCCTAAGCAGGGCCAGAATTTCCCTGGAAATCTGGGACTGTAGCAGTATCCTTTGTACAAAGACTATTTAACTGGCAGGTCCTTGAAGCCTGGGTGCCTTATAGGAAGAGGTGAGGTAATTGGTACAGCTTAAAGGAACAAACTTTATTCTGAAGTGCATATGGAACCTCCTTCTGTTGTCCTGGCAACAAACTCTCTAAAATATGGTGCTGGGCAATGCCACCACCTCCTTTGAGACTTACATCTAATTTGAGAGCTAGAGCTGGCATCCTTCTCCTCTCCCCATCAGTGTAGCTCTGTCCCTCACCCCATCCTGCAGGTAGCACCAGAATGTGCCCAAAGAGCACACCCCAAGATAGTAAATGTCATCCTTGCCACAACTGACCAAGAATTCCTGCCTTCTGGGAGACATTTATGGGAATAACTTGGGCCCCAAGAGCCCACGCGCAGATAAGAGTATCCCAGAGAGACACATCAATGTTCCTCCCCCTCTGCTTCTCTTGAAAATAACCCGAGTCGCATATTTTGGAGTTTCAGTTGCTATAGTAATAGAAAGAGCTGCCATATGCATTTCAGAATGATATTTGTTCCTTTAAGCTGGACTGGCTACCTCACCTCTTCCCACAAGACACCATAGCTTCAAGGATCTGCCCATTATATAGCCCTCATACACAGGGGAATTCCGATGCTGGCAACATGACCGGGAAAGGGGAACCTGAGTCCCTCTTCTCTTCATCCTTAAAATAGCCCCTTGGAGAAACAAGGGTGGCCCAGGAGGCTGGAGTTCTGGTTGGGACTTTGGTATCAAGCCACTGGGTGTCTTTAAAAAAAAAAATGAAGTGAAATTTACATAACATTTTAAAGCATACACCTCGGTGGCATTTCATACACTCACAGTGCTGTGCAAACACCAGCACTACCAAATTTCAAGACATTTTCATCACCCCAAAATAATACCCCGCACACTCAAGCAGTTACTTTCATTCTCCCCTGCATCCCATCATATGGGATCGGTGAGTGTGTGACCTTGTGTTCTGGTGTCTCTCACTGAGGGTGTTCCTGAGCCTCAGCCACAGAAGTAGCACAGATCAGCACTTCTGTCCTTTCATGGCTGAATGATACTCCATTTGCATGAACAGACCACGATTTGTCCATCCATTCCTTGTGGATGGGCGTGCGGGGTGTTTTCACCCTCTGACTGCTATGAACAGTGCTGCTGAAGTGTCCATGTCCAAGTATCTGTTTGAGCCCCCCTTTCCGGGTCGCTTGGGTATATGCCCCTCCATGCCTCGTTTCTTTTTATACTCCCCCACTGCACCTAGTCAGGTGCCTTCTAAAGTCAGTAGCAAGGTGGGTTCTTCACCTTGTCACCTAAACTAGTCTCACACACCTTCCCTGTTCCCAAGTGCCACTTCTCTGCCTGACCACACCTAAGGAAGGCTCTGGGAAAAGACAGATTTGGTCTGCCTTCCAAATGTTACTGACAGAGACCATACACGTCCGTCGGGGACCCAGGGACCAACCTCTCTGACAGCTATTTCCTGAGCAAGCATCTCCTGGTCTCAGCCAGATAGAAAATTTCACTTTGACTAACCGAAGCATCAAAGCAGCCATCTTCACCTGGGGTGAGAGTGGCTGGGGCTCCCCAAATACAGGAGGGTGTGTTTGTATAGCAGAGCAAAGCAACGTTTGGTATGAGTCATGAAAGAATGTGCCTGTCAGCAATTCTCTGCAGCTGCAAAATTCCCCTGGCCCCGGTAGTCACCTTCGGGTACCCTGAACCTGACCCCTTGCCACTTACTTGCCATTTTTCCAAGTGTGAACATCTCTTCAGGTGTTCATCCGCCACACAAGAAAAGCGAGGCTCAGAGAGGGAAAGTGATTTATACAAGGGCAGCCAGATAGAAAGCGGTTAAAGAAAGATTGGAACCCAGAGCTGCACGATTCCAACAGCTCTGGCTCCAGCATCTCTGCAGCGCTTTCTGCAGTGTGCTTAACTCTTCCTTCCCCTAGGAAGGGATGGACCACCCCATGGCCACTTGAACAACGACCCCCACCACCATGGTGGGATTACTTGAGTCGAAAGTGCCAGGGCGCTCACCCACCAATTTTTATCTATTATTGTGGAAAGATGCTCCTTGTGCAACAATCCCTTGCCACCTCCAGGCTGCCCCCTGCACAGACCAAGCATATGCCCTTGGCCAGAGAAAGCCGTCAGCAGAAAGTCACAGGGGCCTGCAGTGAGAAGCCACTGGTGTGCCTGGGAATGGTGAGTGTCAAGGGAATGTCCAAGGTGCCAATGGGTCATCGGCACCCCATCTCCTACCGCCTGCCCAATCCCACCTCAGCAGCATCCACCCTGAGCCCAACAAATCCAGGATCTACCAGTTTGAGAAGCATCCAACCGGTACATGCCAACCTGGCATACGACAGATGTGTTAGATAGATTCCCTGCCCCCCAGAGCACAAAGCCCATCTAGGAAAGACATGAGTCATGTTGTAAATAGAATCACTACAAGTGCTGGGTTTACAGGGAACATATACCATGCATTAGGGACACCACTAGTCTTTGAGGCCAGACACTATACCAGGTGCTGAGAATTAAAAACCATGAGAATCACTCACTTTAATTTTTAGAACCTTTTGGGTTTCAAGTAGCAGAAACAAGTCCAAGCCTATGCATAGTTTTCAGGCACAGCTGTATCAAGGCGTTCAAACAACATTACCAGGAATCTTTCTTTCTCCATATGTTGGCTTTGCTATCCTCTGCGACGCTGGTTCACAGGCAGACCCCCTACCCAAGGGAAGACCAAGATCCTTAGCTGCTGCAAGTTCGCAACCTGCCAGTTTACACACCTTGCTCTAACCCAACCAAGTCCAAGGCCAGTTCTCAGGCACCTGACCTGGGTTGCTTGTCCATAAAATGAGAAGTGATGAGCAGTGGAGTGGAAATTCAAAGTGTTGCTACAAAAAGAAGAGAGAATGATATCCTAGGGAATGTATTCATTTTTTATGGCTGCTATAACAAATTAACAGAAATTTTGTTGCTTAAAACAACACAGATTTATTCTCTTACAGTTCTGGACGTCAGAAGTTCTGAGGGTCTAACTCAGGTTGCATTCCTTTCTGGAGACTATAGGTGAGAATCCATTTCTTTGTCTTTTCTACCATGTAGAAGCCACCCACATCCCTTGGCTTGCAGCCCCTTCTTTCATCCTCAAAGCCAGCTGTGAAGGATCGAGTCCCTCTCCCATCACATTACTCAGACCTTCCTCTGCACTCACCTTTCCCTCTCTCTCTTCTACCTCCTTCTCTTACTTTTAAGGACTTTGAGGACCATCCTGATAGTCCAAAAGAATATCCCTATTTTAAGGCCAACTAATTAGCAACTTTAAATCTCTTTTGCTGCATAACGCCTTCACGGGTCTCAGGGGTCGGAACATAGAGGTCTTTGGGAAGCCGTTATTCTGCCAAACATGCATTCTCTGTGATTGCCTACCATGTGCCAGACTGTGCCCGTTTCCACATAGTATACTTTGAAGAGTAACTGCCTTTGTACTGATGACCTACTCTGTGCCAGGCACTGTACCAAGCCAGCCATCTGCCTTGTCTACTCCAGACTCTGAACTCCTCTAGGATAGAGACCACATCTGACACACTCAAAGCACATAGTAGGCTCTCAGTTCACAGTTATGTAGTATCATCCGATTGACACAGCAGCCCTGTGAGGTGGGCAGTGTGGTGTGCATTTGGTCACAAGGAAACTGAGGCTTGGTGAGGTGAGATGCAGGGCTCCCAGCCTCCTTCTGCCTGCAGAAGTAGTGGGGAAGAGCCCCCTGGGCATGGTCAAACCCTTCGCCACTCACCTGTTTATCTTGTTTCCTTTCTCTGCCTTCCTCTCGGCCAGGGCAGGCAGCCAAGACATGGGCCCAGGATGCAGATGCGAGTTTGAATCACACCTCTGCCCTGTACTCACCATGTGACTTTGGGCAAGGAACTTCAACCCTGCTGGCTTCAGTTTTCACTTCTGTAAAATGGAGGTAACATAACCTCTCTTGAAGTTTTGGAATAATTAAGTTATCTTCATATAGGAAACTTGTGTCCAGTGATAGTGCTCAGTAAATATTGGCTTGCTCTCTCCACTTGGTAGGAAATAATGACTTTGATCTCTTATTTCTATAAATTTTTTATTTTCTGGTGCATATTCTGTGCTTTCTTCTCTTAGTCTCTGACCCTCCTGCAAGTGATTTGACTGAGGTCTCATAATCTCTCTCTCTTCCTGTCTCTATCCCCCTGAAAGGGTCATTACAGACCCCATAAAAGACCTAGAGCACTTTTTTCTTTTAAAGAAACAGGATCTGACTCAGTCACCCAAGCTGGAGTACAGTGGTACAATCATAGCTCACTGTAACCTTGAACTTCCTGGGCTCAAGGGATCCTCTGGCCCTAGCTTCCTGAGTACCTGGGACTACAAGCATATGCCACCATACATGGCTAATTTTTTAGATATTTTTGTAGAAACAGGGTCTCACTATGTTGCCCAGTCTGGTGTCAAACAAGATCTGGAGTTCTTATACCTTGCTGGTATTATAAAGGATCTTAGAAACTAAACAGAAACCAACACTGTCTGCAGAGCACATAAATACATATCACGTCTGGTGCATGGATGCCCTTGCTGTTTTCTGGGTAGATGCTGTTGGTTTGACTATGATACAGGCTGATGTTGCCCCTAGGCCACATTTGTCAGGCCTTTTCTCCATCAGCAGGACCTGAAAGTGAATTTTCTGCTTTATAGAGTCTATGGCCTCTTTTCCTTTAAGAAAGAAACTATCAGACTGGTGAGGTCCAGCAACCACTGGTTTGTCTCAACCTCTTTATTTTAAGGCATATAAAGCAAGAGGCAGAGGCAAGGAGAGGCCTGGCCTGAAGTCACAGGGAGCCTCCCTACTGCCCCCAGGCTCCTTGCTCCCTGCTCCTCACCTCTGCCTGCCTGCCTGCCTTTGTCCCCGGCATGTGGGTGCCATGTGTGCATGCCTACATGCAGGGCTGGGTCCTCTGTCCTGCTGCTTTTTTGTCTGGGCTTTTGTGTCCAGACAACAGAGAAGGGGACAGAGTGTGTGTTGTTCTCATCCATCTGCAAACAGACCCCCTCCAGATGCCCTGCACCTGCTCCCTGGCCCTCCCAGTCGCCCTGGCAGGTGCTGCGGCCAGGCCAGCCTCTCCCTGTCGCCGCGGTGGCTGCTGCTGCAGAGAGGCAGGCACAGACCCACCCACCGCAGCCTTCAGTGCAGCAGCTGCCTCCCCACTCTCCCCCTCCCTCCTGCCGCCACCTCTCTCCACAGCAGGAGGTGATTCTCATCTTTTTTCCTGTATGGGCAGAAGCCTAAGGAGCCTGAGATGGGGCCAGAAGGAATTGGGATGGGAAGTTGAGCCCTGCAGAAGACATTACAAAGACACCGCTGTCGCTGTGGGGGAAATGTTCCTCCCCAGCCCCATCAGTGTATCTATCCTCTTGAACATTTTGCCAAATTCACACCCCTCCCAGTTGCCGCCACAGTCCCTGCCTCCATTATCCCCTTCTGCCCCCCCATCCCACCCCCCCACCCCCCCTGTACTGCCACCCCACAATCTGCTCTCCTTGTTGCAGCCAAAAAATTCTCAAAATGCAAACCTGACCTCATCCCTCTCCTGCCCACAGCCCCACTGGAGGAAGAGCAAGCTTTGCCTTCCCCTGCAACGCCCTGCCCTGGCTGGACCTGGCCCACGCCTCCACACTCATCCCTCACCAAGCCCCCACCGCAGCCGCCTGACCCCAGAGCAGCCTCGTTGTCTCCAGGGAAACCTCTGTGACCTCTGGGTGAAAGCCGGCTGCTTGAACATACGTGTTCCTGGATGGGCCAGGGCTCTTCTTCTTCGGGGGGTGATTTCATTGAGGGATTACAAATCCATTTGCTTGTACACATACAGAGAGAGACAGAGAGAGAACCCCCAACTAACCTGTGAGATTCCTCATGTGAGAAGCCAACTCCTCTGTTCCACCCCAGCACCACGAGGCTAGGTGAATGGCCTGCGGCATAGGCACTGTGATTCTGGAACTCTCTAAAACCATTCTTACAGATCAGGGATTTTCTTTCTTTCTTTTTTTTTTTTTTTTTTTTGAGACAGAGCCTCAAGCTGTCCCCCTGGGTAGAGTGCTGTGGCATTACAGCTCACAGCAACCTCTAACTCCCGGGCTCAAGCGAGTCTCCTGCCTCCACCTCCCAAGTAGCTGGGACCACAGGCGCAGGCCACAACGCCTGGCCATTTTTTGGTTGCAGCTGTCATTGTTGTTTGGCAGGTGCAGGCTGGGGATTCGAACCCGCCACCTTAGGTGTATGTGGCTGGCACCTTAGCTGGTTGAGCTATAGGCGCCGAGCCAGATCAAGGATTTTCAACCCGCGTGCTGCAGCAACTGGAGTGCCAGGAGAGGATCTTAGGTGTGCCGCAAAAATTGTTAAAGATAACTAATTAAATTATTTTTGAAACAAGTTCAGAGCACAGTAAGTATATTCTTTTTTTAACTCTTTTTTTTCTTGCAGTCTTTCTCTTTATTGGATTTCTGAATTTTAAAAAAGTGAAAGTAAAGCAGTCATTAAGTGGTTCAGATAAAAGAAAGGCATCTTTGCCTGAATTCCTCAGCAGGCCTGCTCTGACCTGCCCCACCTCCTCCCAGAACAGGCTGCTGGGCATCTACAAAAACTATTTCCATTCTGAACTCTTTTTTTTTTTTAGATCAACATAATTTAAGTGTGCCATGTAAGTTCAACTATAGGTTAAAGTATGCCATGAGTAAAGGTTCAAGTGTGCCATGACTAAAAAAAAAGAAGGTTGAAAAATGCTGCTATAGGGGCAGCGCCTGTGGCACAGTGGGTAGGGTGCCAGCCTCATATACCGAGGGTGGTGGGTTTGAACCCAGCCCTGGCCAAAAACTGCAACAACAACAACAAAAATAGCCGGGCGTTGTGGTGGGCGCCTGTAGTCCCAGCTACTAAGGAGGCTGAGGCAAGAGAATCACCTAAGCCCAAGAGTTGGAGGTTGCTGTGAGCTGTGTGATGCCACAGCACTCTATGGAGAATGACAAAGTGAGACTCTATCTCTACAGAAAAAAAGAAAAGAAAAAGAAAAATGCTGCTATAGATGAACAGAGAACTAGAAAAGAAAAGCGGCTTTTCCAAGGTCTCTGTTCTAATAAGGCCATGCTGACTGTGTCATCTGGGAGTCTCCAGGGACTCCAGCTCCTTCTGTCTTTGAAAAATCACCCTCTCTTTTACAAGCCAAATGCTTCAAGTGCTCACCCTGAAAAGGCTGCAGACATGCAGTGCCCTTTCAGGGATTCTGCTGGCTTGTCTGGGTTGATGACGCTGTCTTCATCGTTTGCTGCAAACATCTGCTTCTGTCGCTCACCTTGATTATCTCTACCTGTCTCCTGCCCATTCCTGTGGCCCACTGTCTTCTCCCCAGGCACACAAGCAGACCCACCACAGCACAGACACACGAAGCGGTGGGGAAGACGTGGAGGAAGTTTGGGGCAAGTAAGAACTGACTGAGCATTCCCTGTGTTCCAGGATTTGGGATAAACACTATAAATGCAATAACTAGTAAAAGCCCAAACGACATCAGGTATTGGTACTAACCCCATTCCACAGACAAGGAAACTGAGGCTAAATGGGAATGACTTAAAGTGCCTGAGCCACAATTCAGTCCCAGTGGTCTCCATCCAGGTCCTGACCCCATGCAGCTCCCTCCCCAGCCCATCCCACTGTGCCTTCCCAGGCTCCTGACATCCCTCAACTGACCAGCAGCCCCCATACAGTCTCTCCCCAGCCCTGTGGCTCCTGTCACTCCAGCCTAGCCACCCTCACGTGGCCACACCACAGCCATTCTCTAGAACAGTACATTATTTATGAGATGAATCTGGGCTCTCTGCAATGCCACAGTGCCTGCAGGAAGGAGGCAGAAGGTTTTGGAGCCCGAGTCCTCCAGAGGACATGCACAGTCTGGATCCAGGGACCAAGCTCCAGCAGGGGCACACACTAAGCCTGCAGAGCACAGAGTGGAAACGGGGACAAAACGATCAGTCTTTTTATCGCTTTTGCATTCTGTCCTGCTCTGGACAAGCAGCAGAGAGCCCTGGAGGCTGGGGCATGTAAAACAGGGTAGACACTAATATTAATTAACTCCTCCTTGAGCCCACACAAAATCCTAAAAGGTAAGGATTCTCGTGCCCACATTATAGAGGAGGAAACCGAGGCCTGCAGAAGGTAGCCAAGCTCTTCCTGAATGCATTACCCTGATTTGTCTCTCTTTCCCCTTCAAAAGAGGAGGGTGAAGGTGGCTACAAAGATGTTCTCCACAACACCAGAAAACTAAATATAAGATAGGAAAATGAGCCCCAGGAAAGGAATATAAAATCAGAGATTAAGTTCCTCTTTTAAATTCCTGCCTCCTGGTTCTATCCAGTAGCTAATAGTGAACTTACATTTGGTTCTGAGTGTCCTAGAAGCCAATAAAGTTAGTCACAAGTGTGCAACGACTGTGAAAAGAAAATAAACTAGATGCACAGAGATACAGCTATGGCTGGTGTTGAAAACAGAGGAGGAGTCTCATGCCCCCTAATTTCATCTCAGTCCCCGCTGTCCTAGAAACTGACCCTTCCTTCCTATCCTTCTACACCCCACCCCCATCTCCATCCCCTACCCCGGGAAGGATCACAATCTCCCGGCAGAGCCTAGCAGGGTGTGTTTCCATATCTGACCACCAGGTGTCAGTGCGGGGGAAGGTCGCAAGAGATGATTCTCAGCAGCCAGGAGCTTGGTGGGCGGTAGGGAAGCAAGTTAGTGCCCACCCAGCCTACGGCTGAACCTCAACAAAGAAATCACTCTTTAGCTCAGCGGAATCAGGTTGCATGGCGTCCCCACAGAGGGACAGAAGGAAACGCCTTGGACAGACAGTCAGGAGTCCAGGGTTAAAATCTCAGCTCTGCTTCCAGTCTTCTGTGCAAACTTGATCTCCTCTGCTTGCCTCTCTCCGCCTCCGTCTTCTCATCTGAGTAAAGGGGAGCCTAGCAATACAATTTGGGGGAAGAGGAAACAGACAAGGATGGAGAATGGTCACAGTAGCTACAGCCTGAGACAGTCAAAAGTTGAAGAACCCACCTGGGTATGTGCAGTATTGTACACCTGTAACCCCAGCACTTTGGGAGGCTGAGGGAGGAGGATGGCTTGAGGCTAGGAGTTCTAGGCTGCAGTGAGCTAAGATCGCGACACTGCACTTCAGCCTGGGGAACAGAGTGAGCCCTTGTCTCAAAAAGGAGAAAGAGAGGAAGGACAGGAAGAAGAGGAAGAAGAAGTTGAAGGACCAAAAACTTCTAAGCGATAGGAGAGAAAGAGAGGAGCCCCTACTGCTGTGTCCAGGAGTTCCACAAAGACCACACTGCCAAACAAGCCGAATTCATAGCACAATCCCTTTATTGAAGAGCTGGCCAGCGACTGCTTCAGTGACCCAACATGGGGTTTCTGAGAGCCGCCCTGAGTGCTTAAGGGGTTGTGTTTTTTGCTTGGTCAGCATCGTGGTTGGCATGCAAGCTGTCCAGGTGCATTTGGGTAGGGTAGCAAGCAAGCATTGCACAGAAGCAGAATTCTGCCATTAGTTAACCATTCATCATACATTTTTGCTTTCAGTACTTTTCCTCCATATATCTTAGTTTCAGTAATTTTTTCAGTATTGTTTAAAGATTAGTCCAGGGACAGTGGGTACTTCCTGGTCTGTTTCCCCGGGAGTTAGCCAAGCAAGAAACTGAGAGAGAACTAGAAGCAAGAAATCAATTAGTACTTTCTCATTTATCTTGGGGGTGAACTAGACTTACTTCATCTCTTTTTTTCTTAAAGTTTGCAGTCCAGAAGTTTGCCAGGAATTAACTGGTATTTTTCCATTATAGCCTGGGCCTAACACTACCTAGGGGTCAGGAGGTACAATGGTAAGCTCCTCCTCTTTGTTTCTGGTGGTGGACCTGGGGGAGTAGAAGAGGCAGGGCTTTTGCAAATGTAAATGACAGAAACCTATCTTTAAGGGTCTTAAGACAAAAAAAAAAAGGCAGAGAGAATTTTCTTTGGTTCCTATGATAGAAAGTGAATGGGGTGTGTGCACAAAGGGATGCTTCAGCTTGCTCGCTCCATCTCTGCCCTGTTTGCTGCTACACTGGTTTTGCTTGCAGACTGGCCTTGCTGGCAAGTTACAAGCTTACATCCTGTCAACCTCACAAGCCCAGCACAAAGATAGCTGCCTTTTCTGTATCAGCCCAACCAAAGTTCCAGAGCTGACTCTTACTGGCTGACTCTCCCCAGACCCAGTCACGGTGACTAGTGTCAGCCAGACCTGGGTTATGTCCTGTCTCTGGGATTGGGGTGGACCAACCTCATCCAATCCTTGACTCTCTCTCTTTTTTTTCGTTTTATTTTTAAATTTCAGGTTAATGTGAGGGTACAACCAACCAGGTCACAATATTTGAATTTGTTAGGCAGAGAAGGGTCCCACACCCAAACCTTGGGCCATACACTACATTGTGCCCATTAAGTGGGAGCACACCAATACCCTCTCACCCCCTCCCTCGTTCCTCCTCCCCCAGCTTGAACTGAATTAAGGTTTTTTTTGAGATAGAGTCTCACTGAGGCGTCATAGCTCATAGCAACCTCACTCTTGGATTCAAGAGATTCTCTTGCCTCAGCCTCTAGAGTAGCTGAGACTACAGATGCCCACCACAATGCCTGGCTATTTTTAGAGACAGGATCTCTCTCTGGCTCAGGCTATTCTCAAACCCATGAGTTCAGGCAAACCACCCTACTTGGCTGCCCAGAGTGCTAGGATTACAGGCAAGAGCCACTGCATCCGTCTTGAATTGAGTTTTACTCCTATGTAGCCATGAATTAGATCGTCTAGTGAATTTGATCTCCACTGGTGGAAGCTTTTCCCAGAAGCTACTAAAGGTCCCCAGAGGATGAAAACAGGAGGGTTCCTCCTGAGAAAACCTGTAATGACCCACAGGCTTGTTTCTATGACATTTTTGTATGTCAAGAGAAGACCCCCGCCCCCAGGGGCTCATGGCAGAAAAAGGAAGGGCCTCCCCACCCAGGCTGATTTCCTCTTCATTAAAGTTGTAATCAGAGCAACTGTAAGTTAAGCCCCAGGAAGTGGGAGTGGTGGGTGGGATTCGCCACCTGCAGGGCAGGCAGAGGCCTCATTTCCCTCCTAGGGAAAGTCAGAGGCCTGTTTCTGGGTGGCTGCCAGCTCAGAAGGGCTGGATGTGAGAGTGCTGGCCCTGTGTCCAGCACAGCCTGGGCACTCAGTAGACACTCTCCTCCTTTGCACACAGGGCTGTCCTCACTGTGTGCATCCTTGCTTTGGGCTTCCCCAAACAATGAGGTGGGGACTCTGTGGCCTCAAGAACATGTGTGGCCCTTCAGACCCCCAAGGGTGGCCCCTCAGTTGAATCCAAACTTGACAGAAACAAAATTCTTTTATTCTGTAGAATTTGGATTCAGTCAAAAAGCCTCACTCAAGGATTCAGAAGGCCGTATGAGGCCTCAGGGCCACAGGTTCCTTACCTGGCCTGGGCTTCTCTCAGGAAGATGCAGGAAAATACTTACTCTCTTCCCCTTCCTCTCTCCCTTACCTCTACTTCTCTCCCCTCCTTCCCTCCTTCCTTCTCCTTCTTTTCCTCTTCCTCTCCCTCACCCCCACATACGCATACCCAAGAGGTGTGAGATCTTCCACTTTTCACCCCCTTCCATCCAAGGCGGTCCCTTTACACCTGCCATTCCCACTGAGTCTTTCACAGCTTCCCTGCTCCTGGGGAATTGACTGGGGGGAGGGGGGCAGCCGTGAGAAATCAGGTGACAATGGACAGGAGAAAACCCCACAGAAGGAGGCAGAGGGAGCAGGAAGGGGGAGGGGCCGAGGAAGAGCCCGAAAGAGAAGCCTTTTTTTTTTTCATCTTGTCTAATTGCTCTAGCTAAAACTTCTAGCACTGTGTTAAATAAAAGTGGTAAGAGTTAGCTTCCATATCTTGCTCCTGATCTTAAAGGAAAGCTTTCAGCTTTTCTCTGTTCAGTATGATGAGCTGCGGGTTTTTATAGAGGGTGGTCATAAAGTTTGTGTGCAATTTAAAATTTGCACTAAACTTTACGACCACCCTGCATACAGCCTTTACTGTGCTGTAGCCCATGTCTTCTGTGCCTATAGCGTGAGCGTTTTTATCATGAAACAATGTTGAACTTTTTTTCAAATGCTTTTTCGTGTTGTTTTTGTCCTTCCTTCTCTTTATGTGGTATGTTGAACCATCCTTGCATCCTAGAGGTCAATCCCACGTGACCGTAGTAAATGATCCTTTTCATGTGCTGTTGAATTCAGTTCACTAGTATTTTATTGAGGATTTGTGCATCTGTGCTCATCAGGGATATTGGCCTGTAATTGTCTTTAATTGTGTCCTTGTCTGGCTTTCTATCAGGGTAATGCTGGTCTCATGAAATAAGCGTTGAAGTTTTCCTTCTTCTTCAATTTTTGGGAAGAGTTTGAGAAGGATTGGTATTGGTTCTTCCTTACGTGATTGATAGAATTCCACCATGAAGCCATCCTGTCCTGAACTTTTCTTTGATGGGAGATTTTTTTTTTTTTTTTTTGGCAAAGGACCTAAACAGATACTTCTCAAAAGAAGACATACAAATGGCCAACAGAAATGAGAAAAAATGCTCAATATCACTAATCATTAGGGAAATGCAAATTAAACAACAGTGGGATGTCACCTCGCATTTGTTAGAAGGGCTATTATCAGAAAGATGAAAGGTGTGTGGGTGACTATGTAGAGAAGAGGGAACCCTTGCACACTGCAGGTGGGAATGTAGATTAGTACAACCATTATTGAAAACAGCATGGAGTTTCCTCAGAAAACCAAAAATAGACATACCATATGATCCTGCAGTCCCACTCCTGGGCATTTCTTCAAAGGAAATGACATCAGTATGTTGGAGAGACATCTACACTCCCAAGTTCATTGCAGTATGATTCACAATAGCCAAGATATGGTATCAACCTAAGTTGAACAGACTTTTAAAAAATTCATCTATCCAAACAATGGCTTTTAAAAAGGGAAAATTCTGTCATTTTTGACAACCTAGTTAAACCTGGTGGACATTATGCTAACTGAAATTAGCCAGACATGGAAGACAAAACAAATGATGCATAATCTTTAAATCCACTAACACGTGGAATCTTAAAAAGTTGAACTCATAGAAATACCAAAAGCTGGGAGCCCAGGGGTGTATGAAGAAAGGGGAGATGCTGATCAAAGGGTACAAAGTTCCAGTTAGACAAGAGAAATATATTTTAGGGATCTATTGCACAGAATGGTGACTATAATAAATAATAGTGCACTGTATGTTTCAAAATTGCTATGAGTAGATTTTAAATGTTTTCATTACAAAAGAAGTAAGTCTGTGAGGCAATGGATTTGTTAATCAGCCTGGTTTAATCACTCCACATCGTAAACATATAGCAAAATACCACATGGCACTCCACAAATATATACAACTAGTATTTGTCAATTCAAAAGAAAATTCCAATAAATAAATAAATGATATTTTCTTTAAAAAAAAGAGAAGTCTGATATTATATAGCACCTTATTTTCACAGCATGTTTCCAAGTATCAGTGTCCCAAATCCTCACAACAGCCCTCCCCTTTAAGAATGAGGAAATTGAAGGTGGCGCCTGTGGCTCAGTGGGTAGGGTGCTAGCCCCAAATACCGAGGGTGACGGGTTTGAACCCGGCCCCTACCAAACTGCAACAAAAAAAAACAGCCAGGCGTTGTGGCAGGTGCCTGTAGTCCCAGCTACTCGGGAGACTGAGGCAAGAGAATTGCCTAAGCCCAGGAGTTGGAGGTTTCTGTGAGCTGTGTGACGCCACGGCACTCTACTAAGGGCAATAAAGTGAGACTTTGTCTCTACAAAAAAGAAAAAAAAAAGAGAAAGGTGAGGAAATTGAGTCTCCCAGAAGGTCACCCTGTCTGGTAAACACAGGACCCAGGGTTCCATGCAACTTTGAAGGCGTTGTCTTCCTGTGTGCTGTGCCACCCGCTCACAGGCGTAAACAGCTGGTCAATAAGGCTAAAAGGAGCAGCAATATGAAGAGAGCACCTGCTCTTCGTGAAGGGCCTTGAACAAGTCTCTTCCCTGCTCTGGGATGAGTTTGCAGGTTTCAGACCTGCAGTCCTAGGCTATGGTCAGGGCTGTAGGCTGCGTGCAGTGTTCCAGGTGATAGGTGCTCTCTGCCTACCACTTACTTCTGACCAAATAGCATCAATAATGTAAGTTTTCTTTCCTGTACTACGTGTAACCTATGAAAATTGGTCTCCTAGCAAGATATGAAAAATAATTTCATGGTCTGTTTCCTCCTCTCTCAAGAAAGTCCCTGACAAATTGTCTCTTTATTGTCTGCTGCTCTAGGATCATCTCACATTTGGGGTCCCATTTTTTATCATTTTCAGCCTTGCTCTTGGCTCTGGCTGGGGCTGGCTCCTAATATAACCACCACCAAACCCCAATGACACCCCTTTATTCACTCATTCATTCATTCACTCATTCAGCAAATATTGCCTCTTTTGCCCAAGATCTGAGGCTTTCCTATGATAGATAAGAAGTGCCCTGGTTAATTCATACTAAAGTGTGAAGGGCTGCTTTCTTAACTTTTTTAAGAAAGGAGGTGAACCCAGCTACCTATTGTTTATAAATTTAATTTGCACTCATTATCTCTTTAATCCACTCCCAAAATCTTGCATAGCCCATAGTGGCTTAATGCTCCTACAGGCTGGATAGGCTCAGGCAAGTTGCTTGACCTCTCTGAATCTCTGAGCCTTAAGTTTCCAATGGGTTTTAAAGGGATAATAATTATGTAAAAAAGTTACAGTGAGGTTTAAGTTCTATTATATACGAAAAAGATAAACACAATATGTACTGTTGATAGTATTACTATCATTATTATGAGAAAAATATGCTCAAAGTAAAGGGATTAGGTTGGACATGAGAGAGGAGGTGAAAGCAAAGGGACAGAGGAAGGTAGAATAATATAATAGTAATAGTAAGAAGGATAGCAATGACTCCACCAACATTTACTGAGAGCTTACCAAGTACCTTCTGCATGCCATGGACACAGGCACATGTAATGTCTTTTAACTTTTCACAAGCATACAGGTGAGTATTGTGTTCCTCTAGTTAACAGACGAAAAACTGAGGTTACCTGCTGATAAGCCAGGATGCAAACCCAGGGCTGTGATGCCCTCCTCTCTGGAGGCTGGGGCAACTCAGAGCTGGAAAGGTCAGAAAGCAGCCCCTCTGTACCTGAGCTCTCTACATCTAACGCCTTCCAGGGTTTCAGGGTTCAGACTGAAGACATATCTGGCTAGAAGGTGGTGGCCAGGCCCAGCCCCCACCTCAAGCCTCAGCGTAACTCCAGTGTCCACAAAGATTGACTTCAGGGCCCTCTGTCTAAATTGTCCTCACTACTGTCTTTCTAATGCCCATTTCCTAGGACTAATCATAAGAATACTTCCTAGACAGTACCCCTGGCCCCACAGTAAAACTTGTCACTTCTACAGTTCATTTTCTAAAACCTTTTAGAAAAATAATTCATGCTAGGCTGTGAATGGCTATCATGTCTAACTCTAGCTTCTCCCACGTTATGTTTCACAGATCACTCATAATGCAAGCTCCTTCACCAATGAGAAAAAGGAAAAGAATAATAATTGTTATTTGGTCAAGTAAGTTTTGGAAACTTTTAATTCTCTTTTTTTTTGAGACAGAGTCTCAATCTGTCACCCTGGGTAGGTCAGCCCTTCCAGGCTGACCAAATTGTTATTTGGTCAAATAAATTTTGGAAACTCTTAATTCTGTCTTTTTTTTTTTTTTTTGAGACAGAGTCTCAGTCAGTCACCCTGGGTAGGTCAGGCTGGTATGGCGTCAGCCTAGCTCACAGATACCTCGTACTCTTGGGCTCAAGCAATCCTCCTGCCTTAGCTTCCTGAGTATCTGGGACTTTAGGCACCCACCACAATGTCCAGCTTTTTCCTGACCTCAAACAACCCACCCACCCGCTTTAGCCTCCTAGAGTCCTAGGATTACCAGTGTGAGCCACTGTGCCTGGCCTCTTAATACTCTGTTTTCCCTTTTAGAGATTCACAGTACATGTTAAACTAATGTAGGCTCTGAGAAGTCCTGCAGGATAGACACCAACAATGCACAAATCTATGGGGCATAATTTATTTTTTCAAGGAAGAATGGAACATCTGTGTAGCAGTCTTTAATAAATCCTGACTATGGATCCATGAAAGTGTGGGGATAATATCTGTCTCTCCTGACTACAAGTATGTAAATCCCTCAAGGCAAAAGATTTTGTCTGTTTTTTCCCCTATTGGATGCTCAGGGCCTATTATAGTGTTTGCTGTGTAGTAGATGATTGATGAATGTTTGATGAATGAATGAATGAATGAATGAATTAGTGAGTGAACGAAGGAGCAAGTAAATCTGTATTCTACTCCTGACTTTGCCTTTAACTTGCTGTATGGCCTCAGGCGAGTCCTATTTCTCTGCATGTTAAAAAGGGATGAGATAAAATTACACATTCTCAATAGAATTTCTAGCATAATAGCCAAGAAGTGAAAATTGATCTCGGGGAGCAAAAACAAGATCTTTTCGTGTATAAAGCACAGGTGTACATACAGGGTACATATAGATATGCATTATACTGACATTATATTGTGGTATTAAAACTTCATAGGGGGAGGCAATTAGGAAAATAATGTCCAGAAAGACTCTTTAGGGAGGTGATGATGAAAATAATCAAAATGGCTAAGAAAAATTTGACTTGATGATCTAGGAGGTTCCTTCCAGATCTGCCAGTTGATCAACATTTGCCTCTAGGGAGAGGGTGTGGGTGGTAATTTCTGAGGTAAGAGTGTTTAGGAACAGGGAACAGCAAGAGCCAAAAACCTCAGATGGGAATAAATCCAGTGTTACGGGCTGAATTGTCTGTCCTCATTTGAAATAGCTCAGTTAGAAGGAAGTTAGACCCATCTGCATTCTGTCCAGATTCACATGTTGATCCCCAAGAATGTGACCATATATGGAGATAAGATCCTCAAAGAGGTAATTAAGTTAAAAATGAGGCATTAGAGTGAGGCCCAAATCCAAGAAGGATGTTGGACATCCTGGACCAGGAGGAGCTTCAGGAGAAACCGACCTGGTTGGCACCTTCAACTTCAACTTCCAGGCTCCAGAACTATGAGAAAATACTTTTCAGTAGTTTAATACCCCCCACCCTGGCCAAGGTGTGGTGTTCTCTTACAGCAGCCCAAACAGACTCACACTGGAATCATAAAGTAACAACCCATGGAGGGACATGAGATCAGAGAGGTTACAGGGAGAGACCGATGTTGGTGAGCCTCATAGGACTGGAAAAAATACTGTTTTGAGATTTTTTTTTTCTTACAATGGGACAGAGAGTGTGGCAGGTTCTTAAGCAAGAGAGTGACAAGGTCTGCCTTGCATTTTTAACAGTATCATGCTAGCTACTGGATGGGGAACAACTCATTCAGGGTCAAAGACAGACGCAGAGAGACCATGAGGAGGAGAAAGAAGAGGGTGCCTCCAACCAGGAAGGAAACAGTGGGGAGGGCAGTAAGTGGTCAGAGTCTGGTACCTATTAGGAGTAGAGCCAGTAGGAATTGCCAGTGGATTTGATTGTGGGATATGAGAGAAAGAAAGGAGTTAGGGATCATTCCAAATGTTTGGCCTGAACAACTGGAAAAGTGGAGCTTCTGCTTTGGATGGGTTCCATGTGAGGTGTGTTGGGTACATCCAGGTGGTGGTAGCAAGAGGCCACTGGGTATTCAGGACAGAGCCCAGAGGGGAGGTCTGAATACATGTAAGCACCAAGGAGGGTCTTCCCCATCCCCCATCATCTGTCCTGGTACTACAGCCCCACTGTGCTTCCCCCACCACAGCCCCTATTACAGAATATTTCCAATCTGCTAAGTACTTGTCTATCTTGCCCGACCAAACTGAGTGAGAGAAAGGACTTCGTGTGTCTTATTTACCATTGTATTTCCCAGGAAGTAGGTCCCAGGCCAATGATCTGTTGAATAAATGGGATGATGTGTACAATGAGGGGTTAAAAATTACTAATTGCCTATGTTCCTAAACATTTCCCTTCCTTTCCCAAACCAGATAATGTTATTTTTTCCAACAGGCTGTTTGGCTCCCCACTCCTTTCTGTCCCTATTAGACTGATGGGGATGTTTGTGGGCAGAGGAAGATGGGCCTGGAGAGCCTGTAAAAAGAACCAGAAGGAACCAAGAGAGAGTAAGAGGGGAGAGACAGAGAAGAGAAAGAGAGAAAAAGGAGAGAGAGAGAGAGAACAATCTCACCACTCAGGCTGCAAGTGGAATGGGTGTTTATTTCTTTGTTTTATAGACTTTCTTTGGAGTGTGGAGGGTGGTAAATGGGAGACCACAGGGTAGGACATGGAAGAGAGAATTTGGAAGAAAGAAATGAAGTATGAGAATGAGAAAGAGCCTCTTTCCATGCATGGCTTTGAAAACCACAAATGAGGAATGATTTATCGGGAAGACATAGCAATCATAAATCTATGTATACCTAATAACAGAGCATTACATTTCCTGAAGGAAAAAAAAATCAGGAAGCAAAATGGACAAAACTAAGGGGAAAAACAGATAAATCCAAATAACCAGTAGTCCCATTTCATTAATTGATAAAAACGGATATTTTAAATGTCAGCAAGGATATGGAAAAATCTAACCAACACTACCAACTGACTTGACCTAACAGTTACAGAACAGTATACCCAACAAATGCAAAAAGATAAATAATTTTCAAGTGCACCTTTAAGTCTATCAAAAATAGACCATTCTGGGCCACAAAACAGAATTTTCATTTTAGAAAATCAAAATCTTATAGAAGATGTTCTTTGACCACAATGGACTTAAAAATATAATCAATAACATCAGAATATCTACAAAATCCCAAAGTATTTGGAATTCAGATAACATACATTTAAATAACCCATGGGTCAAAAGCAAACAAAACCATGACAATAACTAGAAAATATCAAACTGAATGATAATGAAAACACATGAAATTAAAATTTGTGGGAAGCAGCTAAAGCCATACTTGGAGGGAAATTTATAGCTCTAAATGACTATGTGAGTTGGGGGAGAGAGGCCTAAAATTCATGACACACGAATCTAACTTTTAAAGGCTAGAGAAACTTAGAACAAAGTAGATCTGGTGTGAATAGAAGAAAGGAAATTATAATGTTAAGAGTAAAAAAAAAAAAAATCAATGAAATAAAACACAAACTCTAGAGAAAAATTAACAAAGCTAAACATTAGTTCCTTGAAAAGATTAATAAAACTGAAAAGCACAGCTAATACTGGACCTTCTGTTTTTATTACTTTGAGTTTTTTGTGCTGACGGTGCAGGGACTGGCCCACATGGATGCTGGGCTCACACGGGTTACAATGGGAGGCAGGAGAGAGCAGGTAACAGCCTCCAGAACCCCGCCCTTCCGGACAAGTAGGCATGCGCCCCTCCGTGCCTGGCCCCTGCTCACTGCTGGATCCTGCGGATGCTCTGCACCTGGAAGGTCTGGGCGTGAGAGCCCCACTCTCGGAAGTGCTTGTAGTCACCCGAATGGTGATCACACTCCAGCACATACTGAAAACCTCGGTAGCCAGGAAACTGGGAGCAAACCCAGCTGGAAAAGGGAAGAGGCAGACAGTTACCCCACAGAGGCAACAGCATGGTAATCAAGACAGAGGCAAAGGGATCCGTGCCACAGACACATTCCAGCCATCCCATCCTGGCCCTCCTTCAGAGCCCAGCTTTCTCCTCCCACTAGGCCTTTGATCATGCTGTCCCCTCTGCCAGGAACACCGGTTCAGTCTTTCTTTGCTTGGCCAAATTGTATTCGTCCTTTAGGCAGCAGCTCAATCATCACTTCATGAGGGAAGTCTGATTCATTCCCCATATCAGGCCATCTTTGTAGCACGCATGTAACTCAATAATTTTCAAATTATTTGTAAAATGTAAACCTCATTGCTTCTCGGCCTTTTGGCTAAAATCAAGTGAAATGTCAGCCTCTGTTTCCCCTTCTGTGAAAGAGGAAGTGGACTGAAGAATCATAAGGGGTCCATCTTTCTCTAAAACAACATGACCCTTCAATGGTTTCTGAGAAAACTAAAGACAAATAAACAGACAAAAACATAAAAACAATAAAAACAAATAAAACCTACCTCCCACCTTCACCCCTGCCTACCAGGAGCCAAAGGGCACCTCAGAAAATGTCTCTGATGTCCTTCTTAAATAAGGACCTCACACCTCAGCCTTCACCTGCCACCTCCCGGGAGAAAAGGATGGGACAGTTTCCTTATGTCTGGGCATCCTTTCTCCTCTCTTCTGGTCACCTCTCTCAGTCAAGATGGGAAAATAGGGCTGACTCTGGTCACCTCTCTCAGTCAAGATGGGAAAATAGGGCTGACTCTAATAATGAGCACATGACCTGACCTAGCCAATCAGAGAACCACATTCATGTGGGCTTGGTAATTGGTTCAAAGTTGAGCATGTGACCCAAGTTGGACTAATAAGCACCTTTCTTGGAATCTTTGATAGATTCATTGAGAAAGACACACTGTCTTTCCCTAAGACTGGAATGTAAAGAAGAAGCCACCATCTTTGACTTTACACAGGAAGAGTTCATCTAAGCATATAGCCACACAAAGGCCGGCAGAGCAAGAAGAGAAAAGAGAGATCCCTGCAGTGGAACCTGAATCCACCAGTACCTGAAGTTAATTACAGGGACCAATAAATATCTCTTGGGCTTAAACCAATTTGATCTGGGTATCTGTCACTTTGCAATCCCACAAATGCTGCCTAATGCTTCCCTATGCCTCAGTGCTCTCCTTTGAAATGTTGACATCAGAGCACAAAAGCCCTCAGCACACAGTTTTCACAGAAAGTATCCCTACCCCTCCCCAAATCCTTTCTTTCCCCTGTAACAAGAGTTTTGGATACACTTACGCCCCTGAGTGGACATGGAAGGAGCCCACTTCATTGCCATCCCAACCCATGGCCTGGAGGGAGGGATAGTCATCACTCAACTCTCCTTTCCTGCCCAGGAAGTTCTCTTGCTCGAAGATGGTCAGCCTTGAGTCACGGTGATTCTACAGGTACAGAGAACAGGGTCAAATCACCTGGAGCCTCTGCTGGCCCCCACACCCCCACCCTTGTCTCGCAAGCCAGCCTTTCTTACAAACCTTTTGGAAGAGCAATAAGGCAGCAGGTACTATAAACCTTACAAGAAGTATACCATTTTCCCTTCCAGAAATTCACACAAAGAAAATAATCATGGGCCAGTGTCTGTGGCTCAAAGAAGTAGGGCACCAGCCCCATATACTGGAGGTGGCGGGTTCAAACCCGGCCCTGGACAAAAACTGCAAAAAAAAAAAAA
>NW_003852433.1:1582098-1585964 GCF_000181295.1 Otolemur garnettii | reverse complement strand
CCTGAATGTCCAAAAATGATAGATTTGAGGAACTTATTCACAAAATGGAATAGTAGAAAACTATGAAAAATGATGTTGCAAGTGAGATTTAATTATGTGGAATGGTGATTTTCATACATTTGCTCAGTGAGAAAAGCTGGTTTCCAAGCTTTAGTGTTCATTATGATTCCATTTTTATAAAAAAATATGTGTGTCTGGATATGTAGATGTAGATATGGATGCAGATATAAACCAAGTATACAGGCTGAGCATCCCTAATCCAAAAATCCAAACTCCAAAATGCTCCAAAATCTAAAAATTTTTGAGCACTAATATGAAACTCAAAGGAAATGCTAATTGGAGCATTCCAGATTTCGTATTTCTGGATTAAGAATGCTCAACTGGTAAGTACTGCCAATATTGCAAAATAAAAAAAAAATCAAATCCAAAATATTTCTGGTCCCAACCATTTCAGATAAGGAATACGTAACCCCACAACCTGTGAATAGCAAACAAAACCAGAGGGAAACACCAGCACTGTTAACTGTGGGTTTCTATGTCAGAGGAGTGATTGTATCAGAGATTTTTATTTTCTTATTCTCCATATCAGATTTTTCTTCCTGAATTTGTATGATAAATATGGTGCCTTGTTTAATTTTTAACTTTAAAAAGTTGTTTTTAAAGCAGAAAGAAATATGCACACACTGCTTTAAAAACTGAGCCTCGTTTTTTTCATCTGTAAGGTGGGAGTAATAACACCTACCTCCGCCCATATTCCATAAACAATAGTAAAATATAAAATCAGAAGCACTGATAATGAATTGGGAGCAAGGAAAGAAACCCTTCCTTCCTGCCTGGCCCTGCCATCTGAGGTGCCCAGTTTCTCACAGGGCAAGTCACAAAGGGGGGGCACAAAGGTCTTTCACAGGGGCTATTATCATACCAAACAGGCTCTGGCCAGATGTTACACATTCCTCTTCCCCATGACATAGGTGCAATGGCCCCATTTCAAGAGGAGGAAACGGAGGCTCCGAGCTGGGAGACACTGAAAACTGCACAAACTCTGGGACATCTGATACCCAAGTGCCCCCTGGAAGGGCTTAGGCCTCCCCAGGATTTGGCAATGGTAGGACTCACAGCGCAGGCCACAGGGCGGAAGGAGGTGAGCCTCTCGGCAGGGTAAGCTGTGTTGCCGCTCCAGGCATCCCAGCTCGGGTACTCGCCCCTCTCCAGCACATACTGCTGACCCTGGAAGCCGGCATGCTCAAAGCCCACCCACCTGCAGAGGGAGAGTTAAGAGATCCTTGCTAAGTTTAAGACCAGTGCTATGGCTCGGCACCTGTAGCTCAAGAGGCTAAGGCGCCAGCCACATACACCAGAGCTGGCGGGTTTGAATCTAGCCCGGGCCACCAAACATCAATGACAACTACAACTAAAAAAAATAGCCAGGCGTTGTGGCAGGCACCTGTAATCCCAGCTACTTGGGAAGCTGAGGCAAGAGTATTGCTTAAGTCCAAGAGTTGAAGGTTGCTGTGAACTGTGACACCCTGGCACTCTACCCAGAGCAACACCTTGAGACTCTGTCCCAAAAAAAAGACCAGTGCCTATGCAGGCTGCGGTGGCTCATGCCTGTAATCCTAATACTCTGGCAAGCCAGAGCTCCATTCAAGAGCAGCCTGAGCAAGAGTAGACCCTGTCTCTACTAAAAATAGAAGGAAAGAAAAAAAAAAAAAACTAGCTGGGAGTCAGCTACTCTGCAGGCTGAGGCAAGAGGATCTCTTGAGCCCAAGAGTTTGAGGTTGCTGTGAGCTAGGCTAATGCTACAGCATTCCACCCAGGGTGATGGAATGAGACTCTGTCAAAGTGAGAGAAAGAAAGAAAGAACCAGTGCTTATCATTCAAGGGTGATTGTGCCCCCCCAGGAAACACTGACAATGCCTGGAGACATTTTTGGTTGTCAGGACTAGGGGAGGGCTGCAATGATTCTAGTGGGTAGAGGCCAGGGATGCTGCTAAATATCCTGTGATGTGCCCAGAATTATCCAGCTCAAAGCAGCAATAGCACTGAGGTTGAGGACTTGGCTCCAGACCCAGCAGCCCCCTGACTCGCTCCCATAGGTAGGGCAACTGTTCCACGCAGGCGCCCTGACAACCTTGCACCTATGTGTGCACATAGGCCATGTAGGCAAGGCCCAGCGGCAGGCTGACCTAACCTTGGTGCGATCCCTCTTGATTCTGCCAAGTCGTGGGGGGAGGGGCCATCTTGTGAGAAGCTGTGTTAAGACTGTTTTTCATTTACCTCCCTCTCTGGAGGAAGGTTTTCAGGAGGCATTTTCTCATCCGCCTCTGGTTTCTGTGAGATACCAGGCTTTCCACCTCACCACCCCATAGGGAACAGCATCCAGCAGTAGCTGAAACATGGAAGTGACTCCTCAGCTATGGGGTGCCTGCCATTCCTGCTGCCCATCATGTGGGCCCCTTTGGTTTTGGTGTCATCCTGTGGGACAAGGACACAGGAGCAGGACTGTGGACTTGGCATTTGCTGTCTACATAGGTAATAGACTGTTTGACTCTACCCAGACTCACTGTCTACTTACTGGACAAGTCTGCCAGCCTACTGGATGTGTTCCTAAACAGCCCATTCTTCCCATCTGAGGTCCATTCCCTACCTAAGGAATCAGAAACTAAGAATATTTACCACAATGTGAGATGTAGCGAGATCATCCAAGATGACCTCAGGGGCACTCACATGCATAGCACTACATGCATAGCATCCAGTGGCTTCAAGGCACATAGAGAGGACATTGTTCTCCTTTCTTTTTCTTTTTCTTTCTTTTTCTTTTTTTTTTTTTTGAGACAGAGGCTCAAACTGTCACCCTGTGTAGAGTGCCGTAGTGTCACAGCTCACAGCAACCTCCAACTCCTGAGCTTAAGCGATTCTCTTGCCTCAGCCACACAAGTAGCTGGGACTACAGGAACCCGCCACAATGCCCGGCTATTTTTTGGTTGTAGATGTCATTGTTGTTTGGTGGGCCAGGGCAGATTTGAATCTGCCAGCTCTGGTGTATGTGGCTGGCGCCAAGCCCATCAATCAGTATACTTTCCAAACTTCTAAAAACTTCTACCCAATATGGCAGCCAGTGGCCACATGCAGCCAATTACACTTAAACTTAAATAAATTAAGGCTAAATAAAATTAGTCATATCTGCCACCGTCAAGTTCTCAGTGGTCACACGTAGCCAGCAGCTCTGAAATGGACCATTAAAGGCAGAACATTTTCATTATTACAGAAAGTTCTACACAGTGGCACTGGAATAGAAAGCCTCAGAGCATTATGAGCATGTCCTTAATACCCCTCTGCATCTTATTAATCTCTCTCCCTCTCTCCAACAAAAAGAGTCTCAGCAAGGCAATAATAGTTAGCTAAAACTTAATAACATTTTTTTACTGTATTTATTTTTACAGTTACCTTCTCCTGTTGGCTAGTGACACTGACTTGCAATTCATCCTAAGAGGAATATTTGACACCCAACACTGGGTCTACACTTATAGAGCGACCTCATCCAGTGAGCAGGGTCTATATGATTGACACCCCTTTAATTGTGCAGTGCACAACCTGTGTAACCTTAAATAGCATTCCTCCACACTCCTTAGCACTTTAGGAGGGCACATGGGTGTAGTAAGACCCTGGGAAGATAGGTCCCAGGACATCCAAAAGTTCCAGCACCTCTTTCTAGATCCCTTCTTGTCCACCCCCCAACCCAAGTTGGTAGTCTGGACTCACGCTCCACTCAGCACTTTCAAAGATCGCACAGTCTCAAAGCCAAGCTCCAGCACACTGGGGCACTCGGCTGTGAACTCATGCCGCCGGCCCTGGAAGCCCTCCTC
>NW_003852433.1:1579392-1581975 GCF_000181295.1 Otolemur garnettii | reverse complement strand
GCCTCCAGTGGCCAGGCAGGCAAGGGAGGTGAAGGCTGTGGGGAACTGGACAGCACAGGCCCCAGGAAAATTGGTGGTCTCTGCTCAGTGCCACCAATTGTTGGCAAGTGAGAATGGGGGCCAGACTTTTCGATTTCTCAACACAATCACTAATTATGGACTTGAATACAGATCCTCCAGGTATGTAAAGGCTGTAAATTCAAAAGCTTTAAAAAGCAACAAAAAACAAAAACACACAGATGGTCAAAGAAATTGTGCCCCAAGATTGTGTGCAATCTCTACCAGTGAGAACTAGCAGTTCAAGTTTGGGAGCCAGAAGTTCCAAGTTCAAATTTGATCTTCCTGTATGTGATCTTAAGGGCAGCCTGTTTCCCCCTCTGAGCACTGGCTGCATTCTCTGTGAAATGGGTATAACCCCCTCCTCCTGGAATTCGATGGAGGTGAAAATGGGGGTTCTCTGACTTGGGTTTAACCTGCGCCCCCCCCCAACACCCACTTCCTGGAGACACCGCTCCCCATGCCTCTTCCTACCTTCCAGTGTCCTGCTGACTTGGCACATTGCAGGGCCATGCTGGTCCCTTCCTACGGAGAAGAAGAACACGATGACCTTCCACCTGACTCTCTGCTCTTTTCCTTGATGCTGAAGGCTGGTTTGGGCTGGGTCAGGACCCAGATGGGGCCTAGGAGTGACTGCGCTGAGGACAAAGCGAGGCTTTAGCCTGTCCCTCTCCTATCCTTTCCATATGTGTCAATGACATCTCAAAACTTACCTTCCATTGCCTCTGGGCCCCCAGCACTGTATTGTTCCATCTGTCCGCTACAGGAAAATTTCTATGGCTGCCAGTGGGTGAATGCATCACTCCAGAAGGTGCCAAAACACTTAACTTATGAGAGCCCTCCCGAAGATGGCACCTAACTCAAAGAAGTAGCTCTGATTGTAGAATTTTAGGCAACAGGACTACAGGATAACTTTGTTTTTAAATGAGGGCAGCAGGCACTGGTCTTGATGGGGCCTGTCCTTGGTGAGAATGAGGTTGGCATTCAGGATGACACAGTGACATCCCCAGGATTGGGGACCTGGGCTCCCCCTCCCCAGGATGCCCATTCAGAGCTCTGATCCCACCCCTTCTCCAAACCTGGGACTTACCAGGATGGGCCCAGAGAACATGTCAGACCTGAGAGCAGCCGAGGTCAGGCTCTTATAGGCAGGGAGGGCAGAGGGGCCCCTGGGAGACAAAGCCCCGACTCAGCAAGTGAGCAGCAGAAACAAAAGCCAGCTCTGGCTGAAGCACCAATGGAGAGTGGTCAGCAGCTCTGGCTTTAGCTGGGAGGGAACGAGTTGGGTCACCTCCCTCAGGAATCAGTCACGGAGAAGGTGAGAGCAAAAGGTCTGCCTTAATAAGCCCCACAGGGCTCCTAACAAGAGCAGAATGAGCACTGGATGAGGAGTCCAAAACCATCCTTCCTGCTCTGTGACCTTGGCCAAGTCATTTCCCCTCTGTTTTTGCCTATAAAATGGGACAGAAACAAACTATATCACGAGAATGTCATGAGGTTATGTAACATGCCTGGCATAGAGTAAACATGCAACAAATGCCTACTCCTGTCTCCCTCTCATCCCCCTTCCTCTTCCAGCTGGAGCAATCACGGTAGGCTGCATGGTGGAGGTGGCATTTGAACTAGGTTCTGAAGGGTGGAGAGGATTTGTACAGACAGAGATGAAAGGAGGAGCACATCAAAAGTACAGAGGTAGGAACATGGAGCACGTGTAAGAGAAAGAGCTGCTAGCACAATTTCGCTGGAGCATGGGAGACATGAAGGGGACCAAGGGACCAGGCCCTGTGGGGTCTACAAAGCCCAGAGATGAGTCTAGATGGCTCTATGGGCAAGAAAGAAGAGCTGTTGGTAAAAACATGCTTTGTAAACTGAGCACACCTGCCAAATACCCAATTCTTTTAGAATGTGCTATGTGCATCCTATTCCTACCCTCTGATTTGGCCTAAGAGGGGCTTCTTATAATGTTGAAAAGAGCACAGCTGGGAACCAGATCACTAGAGGTAAACATCTTGCCTTTTATCATCTGAGTGACCTGACTGGTATCTAAATCTTGCTCATGAGCTGTAAAACAGCAAAATCAGTTCCTCCTGGGAGGATTAAATGCAGTTCTGGCAAGTGCACGATGCTGATGAAGGATTGCCATGAAAATAAAAGGCTAAGAGTACAGCCCTGACAGCCAGATCGCCTGGGTTTGCATCCCACTCATACTGGCTGGGTCACTTTGAGCGGGTTACTTAATCTCTCTGAGCTTCAGTTTCCACGTGTATAAAAATGGGTAGAAGGAAGGAAGTTGGGTTTAGCCCAAGAGAGCAGGATAGTGTGAGGATAACTGTGGACTGCCCATGAACAATACTTGGAAACATTTTTAAAAATTAAAAACTTGTACTTTGAAACATAAAACAAGATTGTTAAGTATCTCCACTCTCCATCACCTTCATCGTCATTATGGCTAATAGTAAAAATGGTTACTAGTAAATAATTATCCATCAAAAAATCAAGGAGGGCGGCTCGGCGCCTATAGCTCAA
>NW_003852433.1:1566522-1579174 GCF_000181295.1 Otolemur garnettii | reverse complement strand
AAAAAAAAAAAAAAAAAATCAAGGCGTACATAGATTTTAAGACCGTGGGTCCAGAAGTTTAAAGATATGAGTCCCAAGTCCGTTCTGCAGATGAGAAAATAGGCCGAGAGGGTAAAAGGAGTTGCTTCCATTTTCTCATCTGTAAAGGGCGATAATTTCAGAAACGCCACCCTCGTAGTAAGGATTACAGGAGCAGGCAGTAAAATGCTCCCAGTGGACCCCCAGCATGGTGGGCCATCCTGTATCACTTCCCACCCTCTGGCAGATGGCTCATTGCCAAGGGGGGCACAGAACTGCCCCAGATGTCCTTGTCTTGAATCCCAGACCTGTGGGTGGCCCCCACCACAGGCATTTTGGCCCTGGTTTCAGTGGCTGCCCCCATCCTGTGGTTCCTGCCTTCCCCTAACCCCCGCAGGCCTTGGCCCAGGATAAAAGACTGAGGGGTGGCTGGGAAGTGAGGGGATATCCAGGGGGTGGGGTGGAGGGAAAAGGCAGAGCTGGCCCCAGGTCGGGGTGGTTTCAAAGCAGGGAGCCTGGATCCCCAAAGAAGAGACAAAACCTAACAGACACCCTCACACACACACATACATCCTGCCTAGGGCTGGGGAGTTGGACTGCAGGTGCCCTGGCCGAGTAGTACCCCTGGGTCCCTCCCTCACTGCCCGCCTCCCTCCACCCCTCTCTAGCCCTATGGCCATTGTCTTTCTCTTTCTGTCACTCTCTACTTCTCCCCATCAGCCTCCTCACTTGGTTCTTTCCCCACCTTGGATTACCTCTCTCCCCCATATCCTACCTTCTGATATATCCACTAGAAGAATCATTTAGTCCCCCAAATATTAATTCAGGCCCTACTGTGTGCCAGGTCCTTTGCTAGGCGCCCAGCCCAGCCAGGAATAAGACATGATGGCATGTGGGGCTTACAAGATGTGGAGGCCCAAGGCAGGCAGTCAGATTTCCAGCCAACAGCTCGTCCCTGGGGTCAGAGAAAGGGCCCTGGGGGGGAGCTACACGTAGGTCAGGAAAGGATGGGTCCCAGTGTGGGCAAAAGGATAGGACCCAGGTCTTGGATGCTCTACTCACCTAAGCACAGTGAAACCTTCACTTGGATCCCTACCCTGACCCAGAAGCAGCAAGTCAGGCCAGACCAAGGTTGGATGACATAAGAAGGAACCACAGGAGCCCAGAGCTAGCCAGCTTAGTTTGGCTCTGGCCCCTCTGTGCCCCAGCTTTCCTCATCTGTGAAATGGGTGTTTTAAAAAGTACCAAATACAGCAGGTTGTCCTGGGGATTGATGGAGTTGGCCTTGCCAAAGCATTTGTTGCTGCACTTGGCACACAGTAAGCACTTAGTAAATGAGCCTGTGATGGTGAACCCTCATCTGCTTTTTATTTTTTATTTTTTTTGGGAGGGGGAACAGAGCTTCAAGCTGTCACCCTGGGTAAAGTGCTGTAGCATCACAGCTCACAGCAACCTTCAACTCCTGGGCTTAAGTGATTCTCTTGCCTCAGCCACCCATGTAGCTGGGACTACAGGCACCCACCACAATGCCCGGCTATTTTTTGGTTGTAGTTGTCACTGTTGTTTGACAGGCCTGGGCTGGATTTGAACCCGCCAGCTCTGGTGTATATGGCTGACGCATTAGCCGCTTGAGCTACAGGTGCAAAGCCTCCTCATCTGCTTTTAAAAACATTTCTCCTACACTCATTGTTTTATCCATGCAGCATTCAATAGGGACACTTGTGCCTACCTGCAGACACAGAGGGGTAAAAATCCTGCCAAAAGCCACCCACTCAATGCATAGTGGCTGAGTCAGAATTCAAACCCGGGATTCCCTTCTTCCAAGGGTCACCCCTTTACCCTGCCCCATGTTGGCAGCCAGCAGGGACCATTTGGGGGCCCACCCCTGTTTGGGAGTATTGAGAGGGAGGAGTCAGGGTAGGGTTGGAAGGTGAAGCTGCCGTGGCCTGGGTTTCTGCTGTGTGCGCTGGGCACACAATGGAAAGTGCTGCTGTCTGCAGTGACCCAGGCAAGGTCGGGGCTCTAGTCCCCCTCTGCCCACCCAGGGCTGCTGAGCCAGCTCCTGCTTTGTGCCACAGACTATAGGGCCTGATGTCTGCCAGACTATAAAATGGGGGGTCGGCTCCAACCACCCACAGCACCTGCCTGCCTGCCTGTCCTCCTGCAGGAAGTAGCAAGTTCCCAGGTAAGAGGGGCCCCATTGAGCAGCCCAAGAGCTGAAGAATGGAAGAGAAGGGAGGCAGAGAAAGGGGGGCAGATGCAGCTGTAAAAAGAGAACTAGAGAGCTAGGCAGCCCGAGAACAGGGCCGAGACAGCCCGAGAACAGGGCCGAGACAGCCCGAGAACAGGGCCGTCAAGATAAGGGGGAGGGGAGAGAGATAACACATAGAAAGAGGCAGAGAGGGGAAGAAAGGGTGGGAGAAGGAGGGGGAAATAGAGAAAAGAGAAAAAAGAAATAGAGAGAAATAAAGATGATCATGAAGGACAGATAGAAGTAAGCAGAGATAGAAGGAGAGCAAGATACTAGGGAGAAAGAAATAGGCAGAGAGAAAAATCACACGGAAGGAGAGACTGGCAGAGAGAAAGAAGTAATAATGGAAATAGCTAGAGCCAGACCCCATGGCTGACTCAAGCTGGAATCCTAGTACTTTGGGATGCCAAGGTGGGAGGATCTATGAACAATAAGAAAATTAGCCAGGTGTGATGGCATGTGCTTGTAGCCCCAGTTACTCGGGAGGCTGAGGCAGGAGGATTGTTTGAGGTCAGGAGTTTGAGAGCGGTCAGGTCTCTTTGAGACCAACCTGAGCAAGAGTGAGACAAATAGAAAAATTTGTTTTATTTACAAAATAAAACAAATAGAAAAATTAGCTGGGCATGGTGGCATGTGTCTCCCAGATGCTCAGGAGGCTGAGGCAGGGGGATCTCTGGAGCCCAGTAGTCTGAGGTTGCAGTGAGCTATGATGATACCACTACAGTCTAGCCCAGGTGAGAGAGAGAGGAACCTACCTCAAACAAAAAAACAAAAAACAAACAACAACAACAAAGAAAAAAAGAGAGAGAGAGAGCCAGAGAGAGCAGAGAAAGAGGGAAAAAAGAAAGAGAACATCTCCAGGAGGGAATAAGTCCTCCCAGTTCCCGGGGCAGTGTTTTAATGCCAAAGATGTGACCCAGATGTGTGGCCCAGATATCTGGCCCAGCTGTGGTGGACAGAGCACCCCAGAATATCTGCAGCCTTCCTCAGGGGAGACTAGGGGAGAGATCTGATTACTCCAATTATCTCCTTCTTACAGACAGTGTTTGAGAAGCAGCAGGACTTAACTTGTGCTGTCAGGGGGTTCTTCAAATCCCTTTACATTGTCTCCAAAATTAAAGGGGATTTTTTTTTTTTGGTCTGGAATACCTTGATTCATCAAACACTGAAAGGAATCCATGACCCCAAAGCAATGAGGAACCACTGAAATTGACCAAAGCCCTCTCCACCCAATACCCACGCAGCCACAGCCTTCATTTTTAGAACCTTGGACATGCACTAAATACATCCTTCTCTCGGGTCCTCCTTGATGCTCCAGTGTCAGGCCTGAATTTACAGCTGCACACCCAGCCCCAGAGAATGCCAGAGGCAGTGGACTGGGAAGGAAGACAGGAGCAGACATTCATTCATTCTCTGAGCAGATGTTAAGCTAGCATCTCCTGTGTGCCAGGCTCAGAGCCAAGCGCTGAGGATGGAGGGGCTGGTAAACAAGAGCCAGTACAGGGCAGACAGTTAAGAGCCTGGTTGCCGGTCCGTCTGCTTGAATGGAAATCAGAGCCTACCCACTTAGTTACTGTGTGAGCCTGAGCAGGGGACCTCCCCTCTACAGCCTGAGACTGCTCCAAGGGAATAATGGCAGCAGTGACTCTGTGAAGTCAGAGTCAGGGTCAGATGAGTTAATTAATGCGTGTAACAGTGCCTACCATACTTTAAGTATTCCCAAATGGGACTTCTTGTTATTAATCAGGTGAGGCAAATTAAAGGTGCACAAGCAAATCAGTGTGATACATGGTGTGGAAAATTGCAGGGGAAGGGTGCCAAGGAGGGACCTGCTGAGTGACAGAGGGTAGGACAGCTGGTGAAGCAAACAGCACGGTGGAAAGCCTGGAGGAAGGGTGGAGTAGGGATGCACCGGCCCGGACAGGAAATTGTTGTGTGGAGGGTAAGGACGAAAATCTTCCAAGCCTATGTTTCAGAAGGAGAAAAAGAGGCAATGCGTTCCAGGAAGCCTGAAAGCACAGGGTGAGAGGGTGTGAGAGCAGGGAGGCAGCTTGGGGTTACCATCCCTGAATCCTCGGGATCAAAGGTTTCTTCACAGACTTCTGCAGGTGGGAGCCATGTCTCAGGCTGCAAAGGCCTCAGCCTCAGCCACGGCGGCCATGAACCCAGGGTCCGATGCCAAGGGAAAGGGGGCTCCCCCCGCAGGAGCAGCCCCAGACCCTGGCTCTGGCCTGTCCGCAGCATCCGTTCCTGTCCCCAGTACGAAAACAGGAGACCTGCCTTCTGGGAGCTACAGGGTAAGGGCCTGCCGGGTGCAGGTGGCTGGGCTCCACCCGTTGCTTCCTCCCCTTCTTCACCCCCTCGGCCTCTTCCTCCTCCTTTCTCTCCTCCTTCTCCCCTTCCTCCTCCCCTCTTCCTTCTCCTCCTCCTCTTTCTCCTCCTCTCCCCTCTCCCTTCTTCCACACTCTCTTCATTTGCCTATTTCTGCTCCTTTTCCCTCTTCTCTTTCTCCATGTCCTTCCCTCCTCTGTCTCTTTTCTCCTCTTCCTCCTCAACCTCCTCCCTGCTCCTCCTTCCCAGACACAAATGTGACCCAGCCAATCCAGGAGCCCATGAAAATGGGTTTCAAAGAACAGACTCATTCTGTAGTCATAAAATAACAACAAAAACAATGAAAACGTAACACTTCACAGCCAAGGGACACCTGCCGATCAGGCTAGCCCTGTGAAAGCAAGAAACCAAAGACAAAAAGGAAACGGGCTGGTTTAGCCACAGGGGCCACCTGGCCCAGTTCATCAGGGCAGCAGGGTGAGCTCAAAACCTCCTGAAAATTGTTCAGAGTGCTTCAGGTTGAAGGGGCTGCTCGAGAGCAAGACATCCAGTCTCCTGGGATTAGGTATGGTTTGATTTCAACCTCAGGTGCACAGAGCTGAGACATTTTGCAAGCCTTGGCTCATGCCATGCTCACATATGGTCTGTGCACAGCTGGCTTTTTTATTTATGTACTCATCTAATCATTAATTTTATACATTTGTAATGGACTTGGTAAAAATATTCTCCCTGACCCTAAGGTGGCTCCTTTGTGCCCACTTGCTGCCCTCCTCCCCCACTCCAGGAAACTGCCATCCTCACCCTGTGTCTGTAAGCTGCCTGCCTGCTTTTTAATACACTTTTATGCATTCTTCCTTCGAAAGTAGATACATTTTTATGTGTATTTAGCTTGTTGAAATATGCTGTAGCATGGGTTTTTCTTTTTTCTGGGGTTTTTCTGGGTTTTTCTTTTTTCCTTTTCACTTCCTATGAGATCCCTAACCTCCAGACACACTGCTGTGTGTCACTGTGGGTCATCGTGCTGGCTGCTATGTGATATTTCAGAATGTGACCATCGCTCTCCTGCTAAGAGACCTTTAGGTGTTCTCATGCCTGTCTCCCTGGGCACACGGACAGGAGTTTCTCTCAGGCAGACCGAGTAGAAGTGCTGGGTCAAGGCTATGTGCACCTCATCTTTTTATAGCTGGGGAAATGGAGGGCCAAAGAAGGCACAGTTGCCTGAGTTCAGCTGAAAGGCAAAGCTCCCTGCTTGGGACAGCAGTGGATGAAGCACCAAACAGTGAGGTGCAGTGAGGAGAGATCAGCTCACGTCTCCCCAGTGTTGGGAAAGGTAGAAGGCAAGTGATTAGTGAGTGTCAGCTCTGTGGCAGGTGCCCGGGATACAGAAATAGCCCAACCCAGGCCCTGCCCTGGAGCAGCCCTGGGTCTTTGCAGGGGTCTGGGTAAGGCGGGAAAGGGGTGCATAGAAAGAGAGAGAAAGAGACTCAAAACAAAGCAGCAGTGACTGTGTGGTGTGTTACTTGCGCTGCTAATGGAGAATGCACAGTAAGGGGCACTCAACCAAGCCTGCCAGGGAGGAGGAGGCAATCAGGGAAGGCTTCCTGGAGAAGGTGCCTTCGAGCCTAGCTCAGAAGAGGAAGTGTGACACTGCTTAGAACAGGAGGGGGTAGAAGTTCCAGGATAGGGGATGAGTGATGGAAAAGACATTCCAGGGAGGAAGAACAGCACACAGAAAGGCCTGGAAGAAAGGTCATGAGTTCCTAATGGTGGCATAGAGCTTAAGTTCAGAAGGTGGAAGGGGACAGGGAGATAGGATCATTTCACAAATTAAGCCTCATGACACACTGTTATGTGACCCATGCACAGCCAGCTTTTCATTTATTGATCTAGGTACTTAACGAATTTTTGACCTAGAGCCTCTCCACTTTGGAGGTACTCTCCCCCTCATGCTGCCCCCCTCGGCATGGGGGCTTCTCTCCTGCAGCTGGTGGTCTTCGAACAGGAAAATTTCCAGGGCCGCCGGGTGGAATTTTCGGGGGAATGCTTGAACCTGGGAGACCGTGGCTTCGACCGCGTGCGCAGCCTAATTGTCACCTCGGGACCGTGAGTGCTGGGTGGGGGGAGCACACCCTCTGCCACAGGAGAAAACCAACACAGTGGTGGCTGCTGTTCACCTATCGGTGCCTACTCAATGCCTGCGGCCATGCTAGCAGCACATAGATCACGTACACCCTCGTTTCAAACCTGAGAGGAAGATGTTATCCTCATTCCCATCTTATAGATGAGGAAATTAAGGCTCAAAGAGGTGATCCAATTAGCAGAAGGTCACACCGTCAGTAAGCCATGGTTCCTGGCTTGTTTGTTCTAAGAAAGCTCCCTAGGTTCAGGTGCTTTGGCTCACACCTGTAGTTCCAGGGCTCTGGGAGGCCCAGGTAGGAGGATCACTTGAGGCCAGGAATTTCAGACTAGCCTGAGCAACATAGCAAGCTCCTGTCTCTATAGAAATAAAAAAATTAGCTGGGCATGATGATGGGTGCCTGTAGTTCCAGCTACTCCAGAGACTGAGGCAGGAAGATCACTTGAACCCATAAAGTTGAGGTTGCTGTGAGCTATGATGACTCCACTGCACTCACTCCAGCCTGGGTGACAGAGCAAGACCCCATCTTAGAAGGAAGGAAGGGACAGAGGGAAGAGAAGGGGGGAGAGAGAGAGAATGGAAGGAGGAAGGGAAAAGAAGCCCAGCCCATCACTGAGAACAGGAAGAGTCTAAAGAGCTGGGGTCCACTCACTGTCCCCTCTCCTAGGCATCAAGTGATAAAAACATCTGTGGAGTATCCTCCAGGTGCTGGGAACTAACAGGGGCTTACTTAGCTGACTGTTCAATGCTGTGGGACAAAGGGGCTATTCTCGTCCCCCTTTGACAGCTAGGAAAAACTGAGGCTCAGAGGAGTTAAGTCGCTTACCTAAGGTCACCTAGTGGTATGTGACACAGCCAGGATTTGACTCATATCATTGATCAATTTCATTTGTTTTGTTTTGTTTTGTTTTTTTGAGGCAGGGTCTCACTCTGTTGCATAGGCTAGAGTGTAGTGGTGTCATAGCCCGCTACAACTATAAGCCACTGCACCCAGCCCCCATTCCCAAAGCTCTTAATCACCATGCTTAACTGCCTGTTCCTGACTCTCTGGGCTTCTCTGGGCTTTAGTGACCCCCTATAAAATAGCAGAAATAATTATCCTTCCACAAGAGTGGCTGTCCCAGTCTGGCCCGTGTTCCAAGTTCAGGATGTGAGGCCAGCCCCAGGACAAGACCCACATGCCTCTTAGCTCTTGTCTCCCACCCTAAACGCTCCCAAGGGCTATGGACAGCCTGTATTCTGAGGCCAATCTGAGAAGGGCTTTGAGGTCAGATGAGCCTCAATTTGAGTCCTGGCACCCCTATTTGCTTTGTTTAGTCTTCAGTCCTCAGTTTCTTCTTCTCTAAAATGGGGAGAGTGATGGTCCCCACTTCCCTTTCCAGGACCATTCTGAGGCCTGGAAGAGGTAACACAGTATGGGCCTGGCACTTTGTGGGCACCCAAACATGGCAGGAGATTGTGATGATTGCTTAGCCTCCTCACTGCCCGGGGGCCACTTCTACCTCCTGCACCTGCTCTATCCCCAGTGTGGTCAACACAATCCCCGCCCCACCCATGGCCCCAAAACTCATCTGGGAACAGAAGCTACAGGATGTGGCCAGTTGGGTTTTCAGGCTTTTTTTGGTGTCAGTGACTCAAACCCAGAGTATTTCTCCTCAAACAAAAATGCAGCTGGTATCGGGTGTGTGCTCTGGGACTGTGTCAGATGGACGCAGAAATGGGCCTGAGGTCCAGGGATGTGGGTGTGTGTTGGGGCTGGCAGGGCTGTGAGGGGGATGAAAGAGGAAAAGGCCTAGGTGGGCTGGGGGGAGGCTGCCTCAGCACAGGGGTGTAAACATGGGCCTAAAACCTGGAACCATTGTGTGCCCTTAAGCTGGGAACTTAACCCCTGCTGAGCCTCAATTTCCACATCTGTAAATGAAAATGTCTGCCTTATACTTCTTTCTTTGCTCATAGGTTCAAATGAACCAAAGGAGATCAGAAAAGACATTGAGATAAAAATTTGAAATTCCTCACTGGTCTTCCTAAAAGAAGGCGGGAAAGGTGTGAGGGAAGGTTGGACAGGGTGGCAGGACTTCATCAGTGTCAGCGTCTAGGCTTCCAACCACCACCTCCCTTCATCACAAACAGTATTATTTGTTGGGTTTGCTTGGCGCTGGATGAGTTTCCTGTGTTCCCTCTTTCAGGCCCTCATAACCTCCCGACAAGGTAGATGAAATATTTCCTCTCTTGCTGAATGAAGCTTACCGAGCTTAAGTGCTGCCCAAAGTCACACAGCAGATGCATGCTGGCTGGGATTAGAACTCAGGTTCTTCTGTTTCCAGAGTCCATGCCCTTAACTCTGACGGAGTGCCACCTTCCAAGCCTCCCTTCCCATTCACCTATGAATCTACCCATCCTTCTCCTGTGCTTTTTTTTTTTTAACAGTTTGTTTGGCTGGGGTCAGATTTGAACCCACCACCTCTGGTACATAGGGCTGGCTCCCTACTCCTTGAGCCACAGGTGCCATCCTTCTATAGATTAGTCCATCCATCCATTCTCCATTCATCACCCCTCCCTCCAGCTAGCCGTTCCCTGCTAACTATCCATCCACCCATCCATCAGGATATCCACCCAGAAATCCAATCCCTCTATCCGGCCTTCTACCCATCTATCCAGCTACCCATTTGCTCATCCACCTATCCATCCATTCAACCATCTCTTCATCCATCCACCTCGCTTTTTCTCTTCCACTCCAGATCAGGCAGAACTGAGGCAGATTCAACTCTATTCTGGGTGGATCTGAAGTGTGCATCTTCAATTCTGTCATTTCAGGGTTGGTGGCTCATCTCTTGGACAGAGGCCTGAGGCTCCTGGGACTCATTCTGTCTCAGTCCGTAAAGATGGCCCATCAGCCCGTAATGATGGCCCATCAGCCCGTAATGATGGCCCATCAGCCCCATCTCCACTGGGGAGAACAAAGTCCCAGCAACCTCCAGGGAGATGCTGCTAGTGTTAGTGTCCCCTCAGCCTTCTCCTCTTCCCTGAGAACTCCTGAACACACATAGAGCAAAGGTCAAGAGGTTCCTTAGTCTCAACATAGAGACTCAACAGAGCCTCTATCTAACACAAGCTTGCTGAATCAGGCTGCCCTGGGAAAGCCAGAAAAAGGCCCTATTTGATTTCAAACATCTGGTTAGTCCTTGTAAAGCCTTGAGAATGACCAAACACCATGTGCACTACCCATTTAATTGTAACAGGTATCTGAGAAGGAGCTATAACCATCGTGCCCTTCCCACTATCCTCATCAGGGTTAGTGTTCCCTGTATGCCAGGCTGGTCTTTTACCCAATATATGATTCAAACACCTGTAATCAATTTGCCCCTACCCCTGGACCTCCAAGATTGTTAGTGACTTCATATATTTCATTAAAAAATTATCCTTCTAGCCACTCATGCTTATAATCCCAGCACTCTGGGAGGCCAAGGAGGGTGGGTTGCTTGGGCTCAGGAGTTCAAGACCGTACTAAGCAAGAGTGAGACTCCATCTTTAAAAGAAAAAAAAAATAGCTGGGTGTTGTGGTAGACGCCCTGTAGTCCCAGGTAAATAGGAGGCTGAGACAAGAAGATCGCTTGAGCCCAAGAGTTTGAAGTTGCTGTGAGCTTGATGCTACAGCACTCTACCCCAGAGCAACTGAGTGAGGCTCTCTCAAAATAAATAAATGAATAAATAAATAAAACAAAAAGGGCAAGAAAGTGAGACTGTCTCAAAATATAAAATAAATAAATAAAACAAAATAAATAAAAATTATCCTATTAAACACAAGTAAACATTTTTAAAGAAACTTTACATTGCCTTATGGAAAGATAATATCACTTACTATAAGTAAAAGATATCCATAAAAAATGAACACAAGAACAGAATTGTTACACTGTTGGTATTATATCCCCCACCCCCACCCTGTCCTCCTGGAGACTCTGAACTGGTGGTCTATTTGTGCCTTGTTTTATTACAGAAAGAGAGATTAGTAAGTATTAAAGGCATGCTAGCACTGGAGACTTTCTCTTAACTATAAGCAGGCTTAAAATGTCTCCTTATGTGTAATAGGCCCCAGGTCCTTACAGTGCTTAAAGCATGTGTAAATTCTACATCTGGGGAAACAGTTTGCTAAGATAATTATGCACATTATCTCATTTAATCTTTCACCAACTCCAGGAAAATGGGCATGTTAGTGAAGGAGGGAACCAAGCACTTGCCTGTAGTCACCCAGCCAGTAAGCGGTAGAGCACAGGGTAAAACCCATGTATGTTCAGTCCCCTCTGGAGTTTTCTGCTGGCCTCGGGGCTACACTCCAGGGCAGACAGGATGGCAAGTTGACAGGGTACGGAGGTGCTCTGCTAACTATTTTTCTCTTCTCCACCTTTGCCCCTCCCGGCTCTTTCTACTTTCTCCCGTCCAGCTGGGTTGCCTTTGAGCAGTCCAACTTCCGTGGAGAGATGTTCGTCCTGGAGAAGGGGGAGTACCCTCGCTGGGACACGTGGTCAAGCAGCTACCGCAGTGACCGGCTCATGTCCTTCCGTCCTGTCAAGATGGTGAGCAGCCGCTGTGCTGGGGCTGGGGAATAGGTGGGCTGGGGCAGGGGCACAACTGAGGTCTGCTGGAGAGCAAGGGCCAGAAGGAGAGAATGGTGGATGAGGAGGCATGGTGGCTTCTGGGTTGTCTAACACTGGGGTCCCAGTACTGGTCCATGGCCTGTTAGGAACCAGGCCACACAGCAGGGGTGAGTGGCAGGGAGCAAAGGAAGCTTCCTCTGTGTTTCCAGCCGCTCCCCATCGCTGCCGGAGCTCCGCCTCCTGTCAGATCAGCAGCAGCTTCTCCTAGAAGTGTGCACCCTGCTGTACACTGTCCATGAGCGGAATATAGGTTGTGCACTCCTTGTGAGAACCTAATGCCCGATGATCTGAGGGGGAGCTCAAGTGGCGATGCTGGCACTGGGGAGCAGCTGCAAATACAGATTATCATTAGCAGAGGCTTTGACTGCACAGAGACCATAATACATCAATTGCTTGAAGACTCCTACCAAAACCATCTCTCCTACCCCAGTCCGTGGAAAAATTGTCTTCCATGAAACCAGTCCCTGATGCCAAAAGGCTGGTCCAAGGGCAGTGAGTTCCTGCACTTGTCAATTCACCAGCGTCCTTGAGACACACACTTTGTAACCATCCCCGAGCTAGGAGCCCTGGGCAAATGGTAAACACAAAGCTGTCCAGCTGTTAAAGCTAAAAATCTTAGCATCTTCGTTGGGCTGCGTTGTTTAGACCCTCCTCGGGAGCTTTTTTAAATCCCAGTGTCTATCTTACACACTAAAGACGTGGGTTGAAAATTATTGCAGGGGCTAAGAAGAAGAATATTGTAGAAAACCAGCTCAGACCTCTGAGGAATAAGACAGTATGCCGAGTTAGTTTCTTATAATAATTAACTAAGTCTACCTCAAGAAGATTCAAGCCCAAGATAGGTGGTGATATCCCCAAGGGATTCACAGGTTTTCTGGGATTATCTAGATGGGGAGTCAGGAGCCAGCCACATCTTACTCTCAGTGTTAGTCTCTGATGGTAACCAGCTTTTGTCTTCCGTGATGGGAATGTTCGTGAATATTCATTTGAGGCTATCAAGTACCAACAATCAACTGTTTTGGGATCACCAAATTTATCTTAGTGGATTCTCTAGCCAGATCATTCCCAATGTTTTTCTCAGAATTGGAGGCTAAATTATTAGCCATCATAATGGACTCTATGCAAGAATTCATGGATTTATCTCTCAATCATATGGCAATCTCTGCCAAGGATGCTTGTTTGGATGCCAGGACATGTAGGCACCAGCCAGTGGCTATTGAGCATTTGAATTTTGGCTAGACTCAACGGACATGTGCTATAAGT
>NW_003852433.1:1560913-1565357 GCF_000181295.1 Otolemur garnettii | reverse complement strand
TATCCAGGGGGACAGCTTGAGGCTCTGTCTCAAAAAAAAGAAATTATTCTATAATTACAAACTGCAGTAGGTGCTGCACGAGGGCCGTGCAGTCTTGGAAGGAAAGCAGAAGACAGGGACTGGGTAGTGTGAGCGGTCAGGATGCTGTCTGCAAAGTCAGCTCCTGGAGGTTGGCAACCGAGGCAGCTCTGTGACAAGCAGGTGGAACACCATGCCCTAAGCTCCTGCAGCAAGGATGAACTGCTAAGATCAAGAGAATTGAGACCAGGCACAGTGGTTCACTCCGCTGATCCTAGCACTCTGGGAGGCCGAGGTATACGGATTGCTCAAGCTCAGGAGTTTGAGACCAGCCTGAGCAAGAGCAAGACTCCATCTCTACTAAAAATAGAAAAATTAGCCAGGTGTTGTGGTGGGTGCCTATTGTCTCAGGTACTTCGGAGGCTGAGGCAAAGGGATCATCTGAGTCTAAGAATGTCAGGTTGTTGTGAGCTATGATGCCATAGCATTCTACCCAGAGAGACAGAGTGAGATTCTGTCTCAGAAAAAAAAAAAAAGAGAAGAAGAAAATTGAAAGCATCCAGTGTGTCTGCAGCAGAGGGAGTGGAGGGTAGGTGTTGGCAGAGGCCACGTCCAGAAGGGCCTCATGGGCTATAGCAAGGAGTTTGGTCTTATTCTCACTACCCATGCGGAACCATCAAACTGGCTTAACCTTCCCAAGCCCCTGGAGATTATAACAGTAATAAGTAAGTTATTAGCATGAATCAAGAATTCATGAATCATGAATGACCATGAGCTGGTAATTGTACCGAGGGCATCTGTCGTACCATGGTTCAAAGTGTCCCTGTGCTCCCACTCCCGCCTTACTCCCTTGCCCCCGGCACCTGGATATTTGCTTTGCACACCCCAACCTTCCATCCTTTGCCCAGTGACTTCCCTCACTCTTTTATTCTCAGCCTTCCACACTCTGCTTAACCCCCCCACCCTCAGGCCTCCCTCGAGTGTCACTTCTTCCTTGAAGCCTTCTTGATCCACTTTAATTCCCTCTGGGAGAATTAACGAGCCCTTTCTTCATCTATATTCTCCTACTGCAGTCTTTTTTAGAAGAATGTTCTTACATTCTGGGCTCTTCCTCCTGGTGGTGGTGAATAACTGTAGATAATCATAGCACCCACTTATTGAATAGCTACTATGTGCTAGGTACTTTAACTGCCTTTCATGGAATCCCTACAACAGTCCCATGAGGCAGAGGCTATGATAGCATTTATTTTAAAGACAAGGAAATTGAAGCTAGAAGTGGAAAATGATTGGATTAGGCCACTTACCTGGTAAGTACCAGAGCAGGGATTCAAATACGGGTCTGTGGGACACCTGTTTATCTCTCTGTCTCTTCATATGCTTGGACTTTGCTTTGTCACCCAGGCTGGAGTGGAGTGGTGTGATCATAGCTACTGCAGCCTCCAATTAGGGGACTTCAAGTGATCCTCCTACCTCAGTCTTCACAGTAGCTGGTACTACTGATATGCACCACCACAACTGGCTAATTTTCTTTATTTTTGTGGAGACAGATTCAAGATATATTGCCCAGGTCGACCTCAAACTCCTGGCCTCAAAGGATCCTCTTGCCTTGGCCTCCCAAAGTGCTGGAATTACAGGCATGAGCCACCACACTTGGCCAGCCCATGATTACTTTTAAAAAGATGGATGATCCTCGCCCTCAGAAATAACAGCCAATCTTAGAAAAATAAGACATACAATCATGAAAGTATTAAAAACCAGTGCAATCCAGAACTGAATCACACAGCCACAGTCAATGAATGTATTACATAGCTGCTTCTCAACCATGAGTTGACTAGTTGTTACAATCCCGTGAGGCAATTGTAACCCCATTCTAGAGATGAACAAACTGAGGCTCAGAGAGGGCAGAGTAAAATGCCCAAAGTCACCAGCACATAAATGTCAGAGGCATGATTTGAATCCAGATCTGTGTTCCACCAGGGTTCCACAGTGCTCCCAGGGTCAATTCATAACTTTCACCCAGCTTATAAGAAGCATTTACAAACGAGAGATTGGTTAAACTCCTGATGGCACAGAGATACTGATTGGGCTTAGGAATAAACATTTCCCTGAAAGGTTTGGCCCCTTACCAATTGTATGACATTAATCAATAACTTTAACCTATCTGAGCCTCTGTGTCCTTGACCATAATAATAAAAGTAATAAATACATTTTTTAAGCACTTCGTGCATCTGGCCAGGCATTATGCTCAGTGCTCTTTATGGATTAACTCATTTTATCCTCATGACAGCTGTATGGCACAGGGACCATTATCCCACTTTGCTTACATTTCTTTCCAGACCAGATAGCAGTGATCCCAGAGAGTCCCCCAGTGGCCTGAGCAGGCCCAGCTCTCTCTTTCCCCACCCGGGAGATTCTACTAAATTACTTCTCTCTGGCCTATTTATATTTCACACTCCTGACCTAGCCTCTCCTTCCCCAGGACTCCCAAGAACATAAGATCTCCCTGTTTGAAGGTGCCAATTTCAAGCCCAAAACCATAGATATCCAGGAGGATGATGTGCCCAGTCTCTGGGTCCACGGCTTCTGTGACCGCGTGGGCAGCGTGAAGGTCTCCAGTGGCACGTAAGCATCTTTCCTACTAGGTCCACATCCCCTGATAAGCACAGACAGACTCAGAGGCTGTCCTTGTTACAGGACCTCAGATTCCTAGGAAAGGTCATGTCCATGACCACAATCTCGCAGTACTGCAGTCTGGGATTCCCCGATAGCTTTATTCCTCTGAGGAATAGACTCATCCTTTGATGAATTCCATGCCAATGTTATTGGTTTTAAAAAGCTGGAAGATGGGCTCGGCGCCTGTGGCTCAAGCGGCTAAGGCACCAGCCATATACACCTAAGGTGGCGGGTTCGAATCCCCAGCCCGGGCCCGCCAAACAACAATGATGGCTGCAACCAAAAAATGGCCAGGCGTTGTGGCGGGCGCCTGTGGTCCCAGCTACTTGGGAGGCTGAGGCAGGAGACTCGCTTGAGCCCAGGAGTTGGAGGTTGCTGTGAGCGTAATGCCATGGCACTCTACCCAGGGGGGATAGCTTGAGGCTCTGTCTCAAAAAAAAAAAAAAAAAAAGCTGGAAGATGGAGAGAACAGAATCTTAAACCCAGGTTGAGGTTGAAGAAATAATTAAGCAATGGAGTCAGAATTGATATAGACAGATGAGGCTGGATATGTCCAGGGAAAGAGAATATTCAGGGAAGTCTGGCACCTCTGGGGAAGTGAATAGATGACTCTGAGCAGTGAACCTGTATGAGAGGACTTCATCCTGCTACTGACATGCTGAGGAAGTGAGGTGAGCCTGTGCCCCTATGTACCTCTCAGTGTTGCCAGCTGTATAATGGACACACCAAACTCCTTCATCTAAAAGCACCCATTTTGCTTTGAACTCTCAGGATCTGAAGCTTTCAAAAGAGAGACCTCATGTGCTTGAGAAAATAGAGAAGGGGTAAATGCCCAAAGGAATTTACTTTAGCCAAACAGCTATGCCAGACACCCCTGATGTTTTCAAGGCAAATGTAAGGCACTCTCTTTCCATCCCTAGACTTATTCAGAACTCCTGTAACACCTTCAGGGCCCTGGCCTTTTTCTTGTTCTTTTCCACTTTCTGATAACCTGTTTTCCCACCATTCAAACCATCTGAATTTTACACAGCCTTGTCTGTGAGACAGACTCTGAGGAAGGCAGAGATGAATAAGGCCAAGCTCCTGCCTTCACTGACCTTACTCAGCCAAGCAGGGGAGACCCAGATATACCTGTGAGATGGTGTCCAGCAATACTAGGTAAAGATGATCCATCCAGGGCATTTGTTCTACAGGAGATCAGAGGAGAGAATCTTGAGTGAAGAACGGGTCAAAAGTTCATCTGAAGAGGCTATAACTTAAGCCAGGCTTCAAAAGATGAGTAGGGAGCATCTGGGATAGGTCTGAAAAGACCCTCTCAGCAGATACAATGACAAAAGTTAGAAATGAATCATTGCTACTAACTTTTACTGAAGGCTTAGTATGTAACAAGTAGTAGGCTAACCACCTAAAAATTAATAATTATTGAATTTTTATAACAAACCAGTGAGGGAGGTGCATGATCATCCCCATTTCCCAGACAGTAGACTGAGGTTCTGGTGGCACATCTACTTAGATTTTCACAGTTAGTAAATAAATGGCAGAGCTGGGATTTGAACCACGTATGTTTGATACCAGAGTGTGTATTGCCAACCATTAAACATAAATTCACTTACATACAAAACCCATTTTTAAAGAATTAAGGCTCCTGCCTCTTACTGGTCTTAGCAGTCGCTAAGCCGTCTCCTGACTTCCTTTGATTCTGTTCTCTGGGCCCAGCATCTCCACATTCCCTGGGATGTGCCTTCATCTCCCC
>NW_003852433.1:1548174-1560763 GCF_000181295.1 Otolemur garnettii | reverse complement strand
ACACACCAAGAAGAGGCAAAGCCAGAACAAAGGAGCCCCAGGTGACCCAAGCATGAGTCCCAGTAGGTGAGAGCTGGAGAGCAGACAGCAGGGATGGATGGAGGGCAGGCTGGACTGGCAGGGGCTGAGAGCCCGGTTACAAGGCTGGCTGTCTCCACTCTGTCCTTCTTGCTTTCCTCTCAGCTGGGTTGGCTATCAGTATCCCGGCTACCGTGGGTACCAGTACCTCCTGGAGCCTGGTGACTTCCGGCACTGGAACGAGTGGGGGGCCTTCCAGCCGCAGATGCAGTCCTTGCGCCGCCTGCGTGACAGGCAGTGGCACCGTGAGGGCTGCTTCCCTGTCCTGCCCACCGAGCCCCCCAAGTGAATCCACATTGCACCTAGCTTCCTTGCCCCACCCCTTCTCCAGGCTCGGTTTCCCCATTGTTCCCAGGCAAATAAAAGTTCCTAAAGCCACAGTTGTCTCCTGAGTCTGTGAGCAGATGTGTGCCTCAAGGTTCCCCATCATTGCAGGGTGCAGCTTCCCCGGTCTCAGTAATTACCACAATCATAAAAACAACAAACACTGAGAAGCTCTTATACACATTGTTTTACCCTGTTTTTTAGACTACTCCAAGAGTGGGATTATCATTATTCCCATTGAGCACTTGAGGACTGAGGCTCAGAGAGGGGAAGTGATTGGCCCAAGGTCACACAGCTAGCAAGTCAAGGTTGGAACTCAACCAGTCTGGCTCCAGAGCCTGCACTCTTCAACAAATCTGTGTTGTCAAACTCTAGTCCTTTGTGCACCACCCTAATGATTTTTTTTTTTTTGCCTTATCTGCATACCAGCTGGTCTGTTATTTACTTAATATTTTTATTTAAATAGACTTAGTGTTTTGTGCTTAAATGCATTGATTTGTAAATAAAACTATAAGGCTATGGGAAATGGTATTATATACCACAGATAGGAAGCAATCATATAAACAAATCAAGTATAATTTATAGAAGTCCAGGTATCAAATTCCCAGCAGACACTTCCACCTGCTGAAGGCTCTGAGCCTGCAACCTGTCTGCTCTTTGACAAAATGGGTGATTAGCAAAGGTTGGGAAGAAGTGTGAAAGATACACTTGCACCATACAGATTTCTTTTTCTCCTTGATTTAATCAATAAAGGTTTAAAAAGTATTATTTTTTTTACATCTGATTCAATGGTATTTAATCCTAGAATCATCTTTCAGAAATCTCCATGCAGCACTGCTGACTCTCATATCAACAGTTAATATTGATTGATGTTATTAATCATTCATCTATGCAGGAAGCCTGGTGATAGCGGGTGTTGCTATGGATATCTTCCTGGAGGAGGAAATATTTAAAGGGAGGGTCTCGGAAGGTGAAGCAGGAGCTTGTTTGATAGAGAATAGGGAAGATGATGTTGCAGGCAGAGCAAACAGCAGGGGCCTGCTACCCCATATGACACCTTTGTACAAATGATAATAAGATGCCTTTTTCTTCAAGACATTTTACTTCCATCTGTCAGAATTATTGGTATAAATCTGTGATGTCCACGATGGGAATGTGGCACGCTTGTACTGTGCTCCCCAACCTGCACTGTTGTACGTGGCAGCCTCAGAGCACAATGAACAAAGGCACAGAGGTTGAGAGAGTTTCTGGTGGACCCAAGCAAGGCTTACTGAGATGGGAGCAGTAGGCTCGGTGCTTGTTGGAGCAAAAGTAAGGGGTGGGACAGGCATGATGAGTGTAGCAGAGAGCAGCAGTGGGGCCTCCTGGCACCCTGTTCTGTGTTTGTTTGTTTTTTTTGAGCTTCAAAGTTGAGGCACTACGGATCTTACCTTCCCTCTTCTTCTCACCTTAGTTCTCCCCTCCACCAGCCTCTTGTCTAGCTTCTTGGACTAGAAGACACAGTTGTCTGTGGACCAGGAGTGCTGGGCAGAGTTCAGGAGATAAGAGCATTGACTTTGCTCTAATGTCAGAAGCTAGAAAGAATTGTCCCTGGGAATCATTCTTCCCTTCTATAAAATGACAACTCAGCTGTCCATCTGGCCCCAAGATTCTTTGGTTCCAAAGTTGTATGAGTGTCTGAGATTCTGTAATTTGTCTCTAAGCTTCTGTGATTCTGTGATTCCAATGTGAAGCTACCAAGATTCCCATCCTAAGTTCCCAAGGTCTGTGAGTGCAGCTTTAAGATTCTCATGCAATGGAGTTGAGCCTCACAATCATACGAGCCACATAAAATTAACTTTCAGATTTTCTCAACTCCAACATCCTACTGGTGGTAAGATGCATCATGATTTTATTATTCAAGAAAGAAAAAAAGAGAAATGCTACTATCCATTAAAATGTAACACTGTTGGCTCAGCGCCTGTAGCTCAAGCCGCTAAGGCTCCAGCCACATACACCACAGCTGGTGGGTTCGAATCCAGCCCGGGCCAAACAACAGTGACAACTACAACCAAAATAGCCGGGCATTGTGGCGGGTGCCTGTAGTCCCCGCTACTTGGGGGACTGAGGCAAGAGAATTGCTTAAGCCCAAGAGTTGGAGGTTGCTGTGAGCTGTGATGCCACAGCACTCTACCCAGGACAACAGCTTGAGGCTCTGTCTCTAAAAAAAAAAAAAAAAAAGTAGCACTGTTGTTTTCTATTCACTCAGAATTTTTATTTTATCTTTATTTAAAGAATTATTTGAGACTTATTTAGACATATCAGGGTCCCATCTCCCAGTCTATCAGTCTGATGAGTTCTATAAAAGGAAAATACTAGAAATTCATCATTTAAGTGAGCATTCATAGTCCACATTTTATGGATCACTTTCAGCTCAAAGATATTTTAATTTTCTCATAGGTATTAGCATATGAAAAAAATGTGCATATTAGTATTGCTAACAAAATATGTACAATTTGGCAAAACAAACAAAGACTAGAAGAAAATGATAACTAAGGCCATTATTTTATACGTAATTTATTGTTTTGATGATAAATTTAGGAATAAAAAACATGTAATAAAAACAGGACATGTAAATATCAGAAGAAAGAATAAATAATAAAGACAGAAAGAAAGAAGTAAAAGAAATAACATGTTAAAAAGTTAAGAGTGAGCATCACTTAGGAACTATAAACCCTGGTGTTTGTTCACAGGTCCTCATTCCAAAGTGCCTCTTCAAATGTGAGCATCTCACCACCTGGAACAGAATTTCACAGCTTAAAGATTAGTTACATTTTTGCCTTGAAACTGAAACTTTGAGTTTTGACTTTACCAAGAGCTCAAACCTGGGTCCAATACTGGAGGAAACCAGTGGGGCTAGACTTGCCAACTAGCCATGATGCCCTCAGCCTTCTTGGGGGCTCCTCCAAGGTCATTTTGACTATGGATGAGTTTTGCCCCTAATACTGACTTTAGAATGCAATGCTGGGGCAAGCTAAGGACATCATCATGTTTTAGGGCTAGATTCCATGAATCCTGGCACCATAAGCATTTGGAAAGGCAAAGCATTTTGATTACAGAATATCATCTCCCATCCATGATAAGAGGAGGTGACCCACAATTTTTCAGGCGTTGGGGCATGGGCACAGAGTTGGCAGAATGTACTTCAGGGGATAGGGGCAAAAGACACCTGAGGGCACTGACCACTTTTGTGCCAGCATGAGGTGCTGATAAACACACCGAAACCGAGTTTTGGGGGGAAAATGTGGTTCCGGATCACCCTGAGCAGGTTCTAGAGAGATGAGCACCATTGTTGTGGCAAGCAGACACCTGGGCCAGATACCGAGGATCAAAGTATGCTTTGTAGAGCCTAGACACCCAGCTATGAACCTAACCACACATCCAGCAGGAGAAGAGAACCCACCCATCTGCCCTCACTTCCTGCCCACTACTGAATCATCTCCTTCTGCCAGCGTAGTGGAAAGAGTGAGAGAGACCTGACATTGCATTCCAGCTCTGACAATTACCAGCTGTTGTCCTGGGTCAAACCAAATTACCTGAGGGCGCTTCTGTTTCCTCATCTGTAAAATGGGAGTAATGGCCACAAAACTTCAAAAGGTAGTTGAGAAGGGTAAATGACCACCTTATACATGATACTTATAAGACACCTGGCACATAGCAAGCGCCTGAGTCAGATGTAATTACTGATATGGCAACAACATCATCTCTTGAACATCAGAGTTGGAAAGTTTTAGAATCAATACGCTTTATGCTACTTTTATTGTTCCTGCTTTTGACAAATATTGATTGAAGACCTCCTGAGTGTCGGGCTTCATCTGGTTTGCTGGGAAGATGGGCTGGGGAAGAAGATAGAAGAGGCCCCTGCCCTGGGCTTTCCCAGGCTGGGGATGCACACAAGAGAGATGAACTCTTTCATCTGCATCCGGCCCTGCAGACCCTTCTGATCTCTTATTTCCACCACATCCTGTCCACTCTGTGCTTCATGCAAGGCCCATGCTCACCTCCTTCCTGCCGGGTCTTTGCACCTACTGTTCCCTGTGACTGGTGTACTCTGCCGCCGACACCAGCCACGTCTCAGTCATGTAACCAACACCCTTGATCCTCCTTCTCTGGCCCAGTTTAATCCCCCCTGCCCCTGCCTGGCCAGTTACAGATGCTGACGTTACCACGAAGCCTTGTTGGAGGGACTGACTTTCCCCACTCAGATGCAGGGCCCTAGTCCTCCTGTTCGCCTGCTGAATCCCACTGTCCAGCACAGAATGCTCAGGAAATGCTGTTGCTACAATGCTACTAAATAAATGCCCCCATTCAGACCTCTTCCTTTGATCCTCATTTCTTCATCCACAAAGGGACTTTATAAAACACCCAGCTGGTGTTTACCATCAAATTACTCATATGGAATCTCTAATATGCACGCAGTAAACACTATATAACATCGTTTTATCGTTTTCAGACTGGTAACAGCCAGCTCCATGGAGGCAGCACGTTTCATTTTGTCAGTCCCAGCATCTTCCACATGGTAGGCACTATTTATTGGACACAAGAACAAATGAATGGGCGGCGCCTGTGGCTCAGTGAGTAGGGCGCCTACCCCATATACTGAGGGTGGTGGGTTCAAACCCAGCCCTGGCCAAACTGCAGCAAAAAAATAGCCAGATGTTGTGGCGGGCACCTGTAGTCCCAGCTACTTGGGAGGCTGAGGCAAGAGAATCACCTAAGCCCAAGAGCTGGAGGTTGCTGTGAGCTGTGATGCAACAGCACTCTACTGAGGGTGACAAAGTGAGACTCTGTCTCTAAAAAAAAGAATGAATGAATGAGTTACAAATGAACACATGGCTGGTCATGGGCAAAACTTCATATCTGTATGCCTTGGTTTCCATGTATGTACATGTGTGTATAAATAATGTTTGTGGTTACAGTTGTAACTATTACAGAAATGTATTTTAAACACATGAAACAGGATGGACATAAAGTTCCTGTCTAAGTTAAGATAGTTTAACATGGTAAATTGCACACCAACTCTAAGTCCACCCTGTAGAGTGCTATGATTTAAAGAGAACAACAAATCAAAGTTCACAGGGAAAAGTAAGCCTGCACATCTTCCTTCCCTTTTCCCTCAGGTATTCAATGCATAAATATACAGAGGCACAGAGAGGTTATGTATCCTAGACTGAGCTGAGATTTACCAGCCTGGAGTTTTATTTCATTAGTGTATAGCAAGGTTTCTCTTCTGCATTATTGGCACTCTGGGCTTGATGGTTCTTTGTTGGTGTTGCAGGACTGTCCTGTGCACTGTAGGACGTCCAGCAGCATCCCATGCCTCTGGTCACTGGATACAAGTAGGAACCCTTCAGCTCTCCAGTGTGACAACCAAAAATATCTTGGTTATCCCCAAATAACAGGGTGGGGTACGATGGCAGGGCAAAATCCCACCCCTCCCTTGAAATCACTGATGTACGTGAATATACAGCAGACACAGCCCATCCTTCTTTTTTCTGTTTACATAAACACCACAAATACACCTCACTCTGGGTCTGGTTTTTTCTCTTACACCTCTTTTTGGTGATTATTCCACTTCACTGCTTATAGGCAGTGAGGAATCGTCGCGGAGGAAAAGTGGTGAGCTGCCAGTCCTGGGGGTAAGCCAGCATGCAAGCAGAGGATCCAGGGCGGCGGGGCCGGGTTCCCGAGCGAGTCTGCAGGAAGACCCTGGGTCCGCCTCCGCTCACCGCGCCCGGCAGAGGCGGGCTGGGGGGGCGGGGAAAGGCCGTGGGCGGGACCGCGTCCCGGGTCCGCCCGCGCGCGACGTCACGGCGCTGCGGCCCCGCCCCCGCGCGGGCACCACCCCCTCCCCCGGCCGGGGCGGCTGGTGAGCCGCGAGTCGCTGGGCGCGCGGGGCTGCCTCGCCGCGCCTGGGCACGGTAGGTGGCCCTGGGGCGGCGCCGGGGGCCTCGGGCTGCAGCTGGGGGTGCCGGCCTGGGGCGCGGGCGGGTCGGCCTCGGGCACCGGGGAGTCCTCCGTCCTGACGGCTTCCTCCGGGCCCGGCGCGGCTGCTCGCGCTCGGGGGCTGGGATCTGGGAGGCAGGCGGCGCGGGCGGGTGGTTCGAGGATCCGCACCCGCCCGGCGCCCCGAGCACTTTCCACCGGGTGCAGCACAGACCGGGCTCCAGTTTCCGCGCTTCTCACTTTGGACCCTGCGCCCGGGACACGCTCAGCCTCTGTATATGAGTGTGTTGAGAAGGGTGGCCAGAAGAGCGGCGTGTCATCGTTTTCCGAGCCCCCGACCTCGCCCAGGCGCGCGGGGACCCCCAGGCGGGCGCTGGGGCGCGTGGAAGTTAACTTGCAGCCGCGGTGGAGTTGTGAGGCGTGTCAGAAGTGGAGGCGTGGAGGGCGGAAATCGCTGGCTAGGGAGGTGGGTGCCGAGAGCATGGGGTGAGGGGAAATCCCTGGTGAACTTGGAGGTCACCGCGGGGCGAGGGGCGAAGTTTGACCAGAGAATTCTCACCCAACCCAGGCAACCTTCCTCTCCCAGTGTGAGCTGGATAGGAGGTGCCCGTTTACAGCCAGACTGAAGGGGCAGCCTGGGAGGGCCGTGGTCTTAGAGGCTGGGTGCGCCTGACTGCTTAGCAGAGTCCTTATTACTTGGGACAGAGGTCAAGGTCTGGCTTTCTCAAAGCCCCATTCCCTTGGGAGGGAGGGTAGGAAACATCCTTTTTAGTACAGTTATTAGAAAGCATTACGCTTATTGCCTTCTCTCCCCCCATTTACAGATGGGGAAACTGAGGCTTGGAGAGGTTGCGTGCTGTGGCCCTAGAACCCAGAGTTAGGATGTGGCAGAGCTGAAACTCACCCACAGGCCTCTTGATTTCATGTCTTTTATGGATGTTGGGGAGGGGGGAATAGTGAACTCCTACTCATACTTCAGAAGCCTCTTCAGGCAACACCCCCTCGGGAAACCTTCCCTGGTATTTCCCAGGCATTGTTGGTTGCTTCCTGTTTTAAACCCCAGGGAGGTAGCCAGTCCTTTTTCTCACGTTCCAGCTTCATTGATATGTCTACCAGACTGGGCTATGGACACCTCTCCCTATCCCTCATCTCGTTCTCCTTTTATTCTAGTGGGGTTGTCTGATGGTTAGGCCAGGCTTCTAGGTTTGAACAGATCTGAGTGTGACTCATATTGATTTAGTAGTGATGTAGCCTGGGTGAGTCATCCCAACCCCCCTGCTCTTCCACCAGACTCAGTTTCCATGACTGTAAAGCTGAGTTTGTTAGATTGTGCAAAAGGAGTTATTGCATCATTTGAGAATTGTACCCTCATTGAACCCCAATCGCTCTATTATTTACTTAGTATATTTGTATCACCTTATTTTTAAACATCTCATGTAACTGCTTTGTTGAGATAGAATTCACATACCATGCAATTCACCTTTTCAAAGTATACAATTCAGTGGTTTTATTTGTGCAACTATCACCACTGTCTAATTTTAGAATATTTTTATCATCCCAGAAAGAAACCCTGTATCCATCAACAGTCAATCTGTAACACCCCCCGCCCCCATCCCCTAGCAACCATTAATCTACTCTACATCTGAGTTTGCCTGGCCTGGCCATTTCATATAAATGGAATCATACTCTATACAGCCTTTTGTATCCGCCGCTTTTGACTTTGGATAATGTTGCCAAGTTCACCTGTAACCAGGACTTCACTACTTTTTATGGCTGAGTACTATTTTATTGTGTGTATATACCCCATTCTGTTTATCATTTGGTCAGTCATGTGGGCTTTTGTGAATAGTGCTGCTGTGAACATTCATGTGCAAGTCTTCGTGGGGATAAATGTTTTCACTTCTCTCGGGTATGTCCCTGGACATGGAATTGCAGGGTCATGTAGTAATTTTGAGTCTAACCTTTTGAGGAACTGCCAAGGCTGTTTTTCGAAACAGTGGTACCAATTTATAATCCCGCCAGCCTGTGTATGAGGATTCCAATAATCGTTTTTTTTTTTTTTTTTTTTGAGACGGAGCCTCAAGCTATCCCCCTGGGTACAGTGCCATGGCATCACAGCTCACAGCAACCTCTAACTCCTGGACTCAAGCAAGTCTCCTGCCTCAGCCTCCCAAGTAGCTGGGACTACAGGTGCCTGCCACAGCGCCAGGCATTTTTTGGTTGCAGCCATCATTGTTGTTTGGCGGGCCCGGGCTGGGGATTCGAACCCGCCGCCTTAGGTGTATGTGGCTGGCGTCTTAGCCGATTGAGCCATGGGCGCTGAGCCGATTCCAATAATCTTAAATTTAGTCTCCTCTTCAGCAGTCATAATCCTTGACATCACTGGCTTTGACGTGTTAGTTATAAATTCTTTTCTTTTCTTTTTTTTTTTTTGTTTTTTGTTTTGTTTTTTTGAGACAGAGTCTCACTCTGGCACTCTGGGTAGAGTGATGAGGCATCATAGCTGACTGCAGCCTCAAATTCTTGGGCTCAAGTGATTCTCTTGCCTCAGCTTCCCCAGTAGCTGGGACTACAGGCACCTGCTGCGGTACCCAGCTAGTTTTTCTATTTTTAGTAGAAATGGGGTCTTGTTCTTGTTCAGGTTGATCTTGAACTCCTGAGCTCAAGCAGTCCACCTGGCTTGGCCTCCCAGAGTACTGGGATGATAGGGTTAGCCGCCGTGCCTGGCCTGTACGTTATTTTCTAATATAAATTAAATTAAGTGCCTCAGCAGAATGAGGGATATCTTACATGTCACCAGCAGCATCTCTGGGACCACCAGTTAGGGAAACAGATCAAGCCTGTACAGTGGTTATCCAAAGTATGTAGATGCTTATGGTCTTCCCAGTAATGGTGACAAAAACTTATGGAAGCAGGTGTGGGGCTGGTGAAAGACTAGGTGCTCCTGGAGCCCAACCCAGGACTTGGCACATAGTGTTAGGAAGGGGTAAAGGAAAGGTGGGAGCTGCTCACATCTTCCCATCCCAGGTTAACACAGAGCCCTCTTGTTAGCTGAGGCTATGGAGGCCATAGAGATTCTTGATGGGTTTCTTGGTCCATGACCCAAAAGGAAGTCTTGTCCCTTGTCCCTGAAATCAAGTCTGGTCCTGTCTGTGCTCCACTTAGACCGTCACGCTTATTCTGAAGGTGACCTCTCCAGGTGGCCACATGAGGGGCCTAAGTTGCTGCTGCTTACTTCAAGAGGTGCCACCCCCCAGGCTTGAATTACAAATGCTATATCTGTGGCCACCCCAGGCACACAGACATCCCCACCTTCGGACATCTCCCCCGTACCTGGAACTCCATACCTTCTACATTGTGCTCCTTACTTCAGTAAGGTGAGGCTGCATGGTGAGAGCCGAGGGCAGAGTGCAGTGTTTTCATGGAAGAAATAGTTCTTTTTTTTTCCTTTTGAGACACAGTCTCATTCTGTTGCCCCAGGCTAGAGTGCTGGGTGTCATAACTCATAGCAACTTCAAACTCTGGGGCTCAAGTGATCCTCTAGACTCAGCCTCTCCAGTAGCTGGGACTAGGCCATGATGCCCAGCTAGTTTTTTCTGTTTTTGGTAGACGTATTCTTATTCTTGCTTGGGCTGGTCTCCAGCTCCAGCACCTTCCTTCGCCTCCTGGAGTGCTAGGATTACAAGCTTGAGCCACCATGCCTGTCCAGTAGTCAGTTCTCTTGAGGTTTGTAGTCTGCTTGTCTGGGAACTTAAAACAGCATTCATGAGCATGTTCTGGATTCCTAGCAACCAGCCTTGTCTCATCTGGATAACTGCTGTCCGGGACAGTTGTTAAGACCATGCCTCCCATTCACTATACCTGGTCACTATACCTGGTCCTCATGCTTTTGTTCTTTTTTAAATATATGCCCTCGCTTTTCCTTTCAGAATCCTGAATTTCTGCGCATTAGAAAGCAGCATAGAGAGCCCAGCAGTTTGAGGTTGCAGTGAGCTGTGATGATGCCACTGTACTGTAGCCCAGCAAACAGAGCAAGACCCTGTCTCAAAAAATAAATAAATTAAAAAAATGTTAAAAGCTGGGCATGGTATCTAACGCCTGTAATCCTAGCACTTTGGGAAGCTACGGTGGGTGGATTGCTAGCGCTCAGGAGTTCAAGATCAGTCTGAGCAAGAGCAAGTCCCAATCTCTATAATAGAATAATTAGCCAGATGTGGTGGCACATGCCTGTAGTCCCAGCTACTTGGAAGGCTGAGGCAGGAGGATTGCTTGAGCCCGAGTGTTGCTGTGAGCTAGGACAATGACACTGTGCTTTTGCCAGGGCAACAGAGGGAAAACCTGTCTCTAAAAAAAAAAGGAAAGAAAAGAAAAGAAGGAAAGCAGTCTAGGAAAGTGGAAACTGTCTGGGGAGGCTTCCTAGGCAAGGGACTGCCCCTCTCTAGGTCTCCATGCCCTACTGGGGAAAGAATGGGCACAGCCTAATCAGAACTCAGATATGGTAGCATCTTGGAGTCAGTGAGGCTGTTGAAGTATATTATAGATAAGACTTTGTGGATGAATTTGTGGCAGCTATGCCTTCACAGACAGGGGATAATGACCAGAACGTGCCTCTTTGAAAGCGATGGTAGGTTTGATTTGCCATCTGGTGTCATGGAGACTTCTCTGGGTAGCAGCAGCTCCTGGCGTCCCCTCTTGCTGCCTCTTTCTACTGCCAGCAAGTCCCCTTGTTCTGTGGACCCATGGCTGCCCTGCCTGGGGCCACAACTGAGGTCTGGGATGCCTGTCCCCTCCCATGTCCCTCCCCAGAGCCTGCCACCTGAGGAGGATTCACAGGAATGATTCATTCAGGGCAGCCTGGGAGCTTGGCCAAGCCCCAGAAATTGCAGGGAGGACCTTGGAGGGCAGTGCCTGTATGCCCCGGGCAGGAACATCTCCTGTGTGCTCATCTGCAGACCTACCTCCTAGGGTTGTGAGATGGGAGGGGATGGTAGTAAATTACTTACCATGGTACCAGGAAAAAGCTGAAGTTCTAGGGTCGGACAGGCTCTTTGGAATCTTGAGCAGGTCCATCCTTTATGAGCCTTAACTTCCTCATCTCTCAAAAGGCAACAGTTATAAACACAGGTCATATCCAGAGGGCTTGCTAGGTTCTCGGCACTATTCTACGTACTTTCTGTACTTAACTCTTTTGAGACAAACAAGCTAAGGCAGAGAGTGAAGTAATTTGCACAGTCACCCAGCTAAGAAGTGGGAGAGTCAGGATTTAAATCCAGAGTCTACACTTCTGTTTTTTGGACTTTTTTGTCCTTTTTTGTGACAAAGTCTTGCTCTGTCACCCAGGCTGGAGTACAGTGGTGTGTCATAATAGCTCTCTGCAACCTCAAACTGCTGAATTCCAGCAATCCTCTTCCCTTAGCTTTGCCCAAGTAGCTGGGACTATAGGGGCATACCACCTTGCCTGGCTAATCTTTTAAGTAATTGTTTAAAGTTGTTTTTTATAAAGACAGGGTTCATTAATTTGTCTAGACTAGTCTTGAACTCCTGGCCTCAAGTAATCTTCCTGTCTCAGCCTCCCAAAGTGGTAGGCAGGCGTGGGCCACCTCTTTAACTTTTGTTAAAAGTTGTTTTAAATATTATGAATGAATATTCACCTGTTCTCTGTCCATCTATCCATACACCTTCCTGGAGGGAAGAACACACAGGGCTCTTGGCTTGGGAAGTTCAGATCTTGCTCAGCCTTCTTTCTTGCTGCAGTGAAGCTGGTGAGCAGTGGGTGAGAGCTTGGAGACAGCCAAGTCCCAGCTTTCCCTCTAAATTGCTGTGTGACATCGGGCTAACCGCGTTTCCCCTGAGCCTCAGGGTCTCTGTGTCTTCTGTTTAACTCCCATGCTGTGTGGTTCGAGTTTGGTTTTTTGTTGTTGTTTTTAATTGAGCCAACATCCATACATTTCTACAGAAGAATTTTGATTTCTTACTTCTCTTAGAAACTCAGGAGCTCAGGCCAAACTGGAGTGGCCTGAAGCTGCCTGTCAGATGGTCACTGTAGTCTCCACCAAACACCATTGTCACATGGGCGACCTGTCTGGCCTGAAGGGCCCTCTAGTTTGGATCTTCAGGGCTGTTAGGACTCCTGGTAGTGTCACTTGAATAAGCAATTCTATTGCTTTAAAAGCAGTTTTTGGGTTTTTTTTTTTTTTTTTTT
>NW_003852433.1:1545278-1548089 GCF_000181295.1 Otolemur garnettii | reverse complement strand
TTAGGCTTAAGTAATTCTCTTGCCTTAGCCTCCCAGGTAGCTGGGACTACAGGCACCTGATAGTTTTTAGAGGCAGGATCTCGCTCTGCCTAAGGCTGGTCTCCAACTCCTGAGCTTAGGCAATCCACCCACCTTGGCCTCCCAGAGTGCTAGGATTATAGGCATGAGCCATCTTGCCTGGCCAATTTTTCTTTTGATGTTCTCCAAGAGCCATTCCTGCTCTGTCTTTTTAGGACATCAGACTGTCTCCCAGTTCCCTGTCTGTCATTACAAGCCCTCAAGGTTTTTAACACATATGAAGTTAGTCCACATGCCACACTCCCTGGGTGAGGAGTCCCTTTTGCTGGGGACCACTTAGCCCACAATGAGAACCCAGGTAACTGGTTCAGGTCCCCACCTGAACCACAGTGAGATATTTGGGCCCAGCTGAGGTCCCTCTGCTGTGGGTCTTGGTGAGTGTATGTCTGTGATCCTGGCACATCTGCACCATCTGTATGGTGGCTGAGACACCATCTCATATCCCTTCTCTGTCCTCACAAGGTACCAGGGATGCATTTTTTTGTCCACAATTCCATTTTCCGGAAACTGTGGCATAGAAATAGTTGAGTCACCTTCCTGAGGTCACTCAGGGCTGAGGTACAGCACCAACCCTGGAGGCCACGCGCAAGGGTTCATGCATGAATCCCAGCTCCCAGTCCTCTGAGTGACGCCCTCCACTGAGTGTACCCTCAGTGCTCTGGCACTTTTTGAGTAAGGAATTGTGGCCAGTTCCTAGCTAGGTGCTGAGGTTCAGGCTTTTTTTTTTTTTTGAAACAGTCTCACTTTGTCACCCTTGATACATTGCCATGGTATCATAGCTCACAGCAACCTCCAACTCCTGGGTTTAAGTGATTCTCTTGCCTCAGCCTCCCAAGTAGCTGGGACTACAAGTGCCTGCCACAATGCCTGGCTATTTTTAGAGACGAGGTTTCACTCTGGCTCAGGCTGGTCTGGAACCTGTGAGCTCAAGCAATTCCACCCGCCTCAGCCTCCTAGAGTGCTAGGATTATAGGCGTGAGCCACTGCACCCAGCCAGGGGGTGTGGGATTTGAAAAGCAAGGAAGTCCAGATTTTCTGGAGTATATACTCTGGTGGAGGTATTAGGCAAGAACAAGAGTAGACTACATCTCCGATCTGATCTGAGATGTCAAGCTAGGAATTTGGGTGACCACAGCCTCTCAAACCTTCATTTGCATATGAACTCCTTGGCAGCTTCTGCTTAGCAGGTTTGGGGCAGGGCCTAAGACTGCCTTTCAGATCAGCTTCCAGGGCAATGCTGCTGCTTGTTTGAAGAACCACATTCGGAGTAGTAAGGGCCTGGATTAGAAGTTGGCAGATTGTAGCCCATGGGCCAAATCTGTTTTTGTAAATAAAGTTTTATCGGAACACAGCCATGCTCATTTGTGTACATTTTGTCTGTGGCTGCAGAGTTGAGTAGTTATGATAGAGACCATAGGGTCCATGAGCTGGAAATATTTGCCTGTCCTTTTGCAAAAAAAGTCTGCCAACTTTTGTTCTAATCATCTCTTGGGTCCCTTTAAGTTATATGTAAAAATGTTGTGTTTTGGTGAGGGTTAGCTGGTAATAAAAATAATAATGACAGATTAATATTTAAGTGCTTACTGGGGGCTTAGCTCTTTATGTATGCTTTTCTCAGCTCTGCTCTGTTATAGGTGACACTATTGTCTCCATTTTATAGGTGAGAAAACTGAGGCTAGGTCACTGGCCCATAGTCTAGGGACCAGTGAGAAAATGAGGCTGATTTGAGCCAAGTTGTCTGAATTGTGTTAGACCATAGCTTCTGCCTGGAGCTTTTTCACAGAGCACAGGGAAGGTTTTGCTGTGATTTCTATCTCTCTGAGGGCATCCAGGTGCCTTTATTCAGCTGTTCTCCCATGTAGTCAATAGATATCTGTGTAACCTGCCCTGAGACTTTGGAGGCTATGCTAAGTTCTAGGAGGGTGTGAGGACTAAGATGAGGTCCCAGGTCTGCATATTCCACTGGGGGAGGCATAATGGTCTGCTAAGCAACTTGGGAGATCCTGAGTGACAGGAGGCAGTTAGGGAAGGCTTCCTGGAGGAGGTGGTACAAATTGTGCCCCTAGGAGTTAGCTGTGCAAGTGGAGGGCAGGAAGGGTTTTCTGCTGTGAGAGAATGATTGGTGTGAAGTTTGGAGGTGTGAGAGGCTGTGGCCTGATAGGTTTGGTAAAGTTCATGGTCCAGAGTATAGTCATGTTTGTGTGTATGCTTGGGTGCGGGGGAGTGAGTGGTGTTAAAATTGGAGATCAGCCAGAGTTAAGAGCCTCAAGTGAGATGCCAGAGAACCTGGATTTTGCCCTGAAGGCTGCTGTTGTCTAGTATGAAGTGTTAAATCACAGAATGAAAATGAGCTTTTCTCCCCACTCTCTGAGGACTTTCAGGAGAAAGTCTCCATTGGGTACTAACTGTGTCTTCCATGCTTCCCCCCAGACTCTGCTTGTTAAACAAGGCACTGGCCCAGCCAGGCTCCTTCTGAGAGTCTTCCCCAGGCCCGCAGCAGCCTCTAACCAAGAGGATTGCTTCCTTTGCATTTATTTTTGCAGAAACTTTAATTAGTGCATATTTTTCACTGAAGCTCGTGGATTGTAGTTGCCTTTGAGAATACGTTCTAAACATAATAAATGCATTTAACCAAAATAAGTAAGAGTAAAGGGGGCTGTGGATATAGCCAACAGCAGGAAGGTGGTCCTCAGCAGGTAGGAATTTGGAGAGCCCATGACATGTGACGGGGGG
>NW_003852433.1:1537170-1545222 GCF_000181295.1 Otolemur garnettii | reverse complement strand
CAGCGGTGACCTTACTCTTTCTGTTCTGCTTGCCTCTTCCCTGGAGGCCCAGGAGGCTTGCCTGAGGGGTGGGGACGGTTCTGTTAGCTAAGATATGGGTGCAGAGATGTGGTTGCTGGTTAGCACTGTGGGAGCTGAGTTTCCTCCTCTCTGTCCTTCTCAGTGTGTCTGTCTGTCAGTTTTTGTCTCTCCCGTCTTTCTATCTCTCCTCCCCACCCATCTTCCGCCACCCTCCTTCCAACTCTGTCTCCACTTGGACTCTGTCTCTCTCCGTCTCTCTTCCCATCTCTGTGTCTAACCTTTGTCGCTGCCTCCCGTTGTCTCTGCCTGTCTCTCTGTTTTCTGCCGCCCCCACCTGTACCACTTGCCCCTTCCTTCCTGCCTGCCCCTCCCATGCTTTCCTCTCTATCATTAGAAACTTTGTCCGACTGCAGTTGGCTCCTGAGTGACATCCTGCCACAAAACCACCAGGACCCCTGCAAACCTCTGGTGATATGGTAGCAGAGAAACGTGACCACTTCCCAGATTGGGGATGGAGGCCGGGCAAGGTGGGGTCAGCCAGGCCCTTTCCACACCCCAGGGCCCTACCTTCTCCGCCCAGTCCAGAGCTGTCAGGGAGGAAGAGGAAGCCTGGGTTGGCAGCAGGAGGGCAGAATGTTGAGTTTGGTTTGGGGCATTCGCCCTTCAGCATGGCCGCTGCTCTGCTTGAGCGTGTATAGCGGCAGGGTATATTTGTTGGGTAAGATTTGGGGGAGAAAAGAAGGGTTAGAAATTGGGTCCAGCCTCTTCCTTTCACAGATAGAGAAACTAAAGCCCAGAGGGTTGAGGTGCTTTGTTTAGGACTATGCAGATCGTTTTTGGGTAGAGAATGGGGTCTGGGTTCCCCATGCCCTGGAAGCAGGGAGCGTTCAGGGAGTGGCGTGTGAATGCCTCCTCCTAGGAGATAGGCAGTTTGATGCCTTGCTCTCTTTCACATATCTGCTGGGGTCTCTGGGCAAATTTTCCTCCCTTGAGGGTCTGTCTGTAGGTACTCTTCAGGTGGGGACATGGCACAGTCCTGGGATTGCAGAGCCCAGCTGTGAAGTCAGAGGTCACTGACTGTCCAGCAGGCAGAGGGGTCTGTTCACAGATTGCTGTACCCCATACCCAGAGCTCCCCATTCAGCATGTCTCTCTGAGGCTCGAGAATTTGCATTTCAAATTAGTTTCCACATGCTGCCACTATTGGTCTGTGATCCTGTGCAGTGGAGGTTAAGCAGATGGAGTGTACAGCTTCTAAAACCAGATAGCATAGGTTCAAGACCCTGCTCTGCCATGAACCTGCTGTGGACTTTAACTTCTCTGTGCCTCGGTATCCTCATCTGTAGAATGGGATGAGAGATAGCAGCGCTGTCCTCGTAGATGAGTTGTAAGGATTAAATGAGTGAATGCTTACCTGGGCACAGTGTGAGCACTGTCTCTGTGTTGGCTATTCATACTATTGTTATTCTTACTATCTTTATTATTTACCCCCTCCCCTCCACACACAGACTGTTCTGCTTGCATTGAATCCTTAAGCCTCTGCTCAAGTTGTTCCCTCTACTTGGGATGCTTTTCCCAATCTCTCCCCCTGTTAAAATGCAGCTCCTTCTTCTAGAATCAGCTCAAATTCTTGCCTGAAGTCACCACTCACACCCCCACCCCAGCCAGAATCCACGGCCCTTTCTGCCACTTGATTCCCCCAAACAAGCTCTTATTTCATTTTGCTGATTACCCCGTTGTTTGGGCATCAGTCTCCTGTGTTGAACCATGAACCCCTACAGAGCTGACTTCTCAGGGCTTTGCTGGCATAAAGACAATCTCCCGGAAATGTTCCTTCCAATGTCCAGCTTTGATGTATTCCAGGAAGGCCATCCCTGCTGGAGGCGGACATCAGAGAGGACTTCCAAGGCAAAGGGGTGGAGCCTTGCTTGGGATGTGAGGTTTCCTTAATTTGTAAGTGTCTGGGCTTGGCACCCCACAGCCCCAGGTTCAAATATGTGTTTTGCCATTTAGTGTGGTACAGCCTTTGATAATTTAAAAAAAATTTTTATGCTCTTTGCATATTCGTTTTAAAAGGATACTGTTGATAGGACATGGTGGCTCATGCTTGTATTCCCAGCACTTTGGGAGGCTGAGGCAGCAGCATCACTTAAGGAACTCTCTCCACATCATTTTTGCTTCCTGGCAATGACCAGGCAAGTCTATAGATGGAAATACATTGCAGCAAGATCTCAGCCTCCCTACCCCCTGCTCTGATCCATTAGGAAAAGCCCTTTCTAAATTTGCTTTTAGAAGACAGTGAATCATGTGGGCCTGCCTCTTCTCCCTCTTCAGTTTCTCCCTGTGATTTTTTTTTTTTTTTGAGACAGAGTCTTACTATGGTCGCCCTCAGTAAAGTGCTGTGGCATCACAGCTCACAGCAACCTCAAACTCTTGCACTTAAGCAATTCTCTTGCCTCAACCTCCCAAGTAGCTGGGACTACAGGTGCTAACCACAATACCCAGCTATTTTTTTGTTGTAGTTGTCACTGTTTGTTAACTGGCCTGGGCTGGGCTCGAACCCACCAACTCCGGTGCATGTGGCTGGCTCCCTAACCACTGTGTTACGGGCGCCAAGCCCTCCCTGTGATTTTGTAAGTGTTCTTGTTTTGAGCAGCTCATAAAGCCTTTGAAATTCTTCTTTTTCCTGCTTCCAGGAACAAGTAAGAAGGAGAAAGGTCTCAAGATTTGTCCAAGAGGGATTCCTAGTCTGTGCTGCCTCAGTCTGGGACGGCAAACTGTTAAAGTACACCCCTTTCCCTAGTAATAACACCCAAAATATCACTGGGATGAAGCCCTTATGATTCTTGGGTGAACCACAAAAACAAACAAACAAATTAAAAAACCAACAAAAAAACCCCACATCAAGGCCGTCCTGTTTAGGAACATTACATTCAGCAAATATTTATTACTTGCTTACTTTGGTCAAGCCTCTCCAGAACGTTCTGGCTGTCAGCCATTGCGAAACCTCCACAACAGAGAAGTCGAGGGTAATGCAATCAAAAAGCTGTAGGCTACACTTGAGAGCAGAGGAAGGGGGAAGTTACCGTAAGACTTTCTAAAACATCAGACAACCTTGTGACCTTTTAATAAAGATAGCCTAGAGTTAGGTTCTTACATGGCAATTTGTATCCACATCTTTTGGACAAAAGGAAGAGCGGTTAGCCAGCCACAGCCATCACCCTGAGTCTGCAGGTAAGACTATGGAAATAAGTTTTCTTAGTTTCATCAACTTTTATTTTTGAGACAGAGGCTCACTATGTCGCCCTCGATAGAATGCCATGGCATCACAGCTCACAGCAACCTCAAACTCTTGGACTCAGGCCATTCTCTTGCCTCAGCTTCCCAAGTAGCAGGGACTACAGGCACTTGCCACAATGCCTGGTTATTTGTTGTTGCAGTTGTCATTGTTGGTTAGCTGGCCCGGGCTAGGTTCAAACCTGCCACCTTTGGTGGATGTGGCTGGTGCCATGACCACGGTGCTATGGGCGCCGAGCCCAAAACATTTTTTAATATTATGCCAAGGACTGGAAGAAGACCAAATAAGTGGTACGTATGCTGAGGTGAAAAAGGCCCTACTGTGTGCCTGTATTAGGTGGACTGTGAGTGGTAGCATAATTCAAAATAAGGAGGAAAAGAAAACAATTTTTTGGCTCAGATAGATGGAAAGTTCAGGCATACTTCCTTCAGGTATGGCTGTATCCAGGTGCTGCAGTGTATTAGGACACCACCTTTTTTGCTCACTGTCTTTAATGGGCTTTCTTTCATGGTAGCTTCATTTTGGGGCATGTTTTACCTAATTCTGCATAGCAGCTGCAGCCATATATTTTGCTAGCTTAGCAGTCTTGGTTGGAAGACAAGCATTTTTCTGGTTATTTTTACAAGTCCCAGGATTGATTCCTATTCACTTACCTGAGTCTTGTGCTCATCCCTGAATATCTGTGCCCTCCCACTGACAGGGCTTCAGTTACTGCCCCTGGGCATGGGGTTGGTCTCACTCTGGTCACAAGGACTGATTTCAGATGCTCACACCATTGGTGGAGTAGAAATGAGAGGCAAAAGCAGGATTTCTTTCCTGGAGGAGAAAGTAGAGGCAGGAACTGCCATTAATTATAAGCATTTACCCTGCTCCAATATGGCATGAAGGTCTTTATGTGTATTTAGCTACTCTCCCATTTCACAGATGAGAAAAATGAGGCCTGAAGAGGTTAAATGCTTTACCTAAAGTCACAAAGGGTGGGGAATTGAAACTTGGGTCTATTTTCCTGCAAAATCCAATCTCTTTTCACTACTCCATGATAAACTTGAGGAAATTTATTGAACAGAAAAGTGAAATATAAATAATGCCTATGAGTGGGATAGGCTCTGTGTTCAATGTGGGACTACAGAAAAAGAAAAAACCAATGAGGCCAGGCGAGTGACTCATGCATGTAATCCCAGCATTCTGGGAGGCTGAGGTGGTGGATTGTCTGAGCTCGTGAGTTCGAGACCAGTCTGAGCCAGAGTGAAACCTTGTCTCTAAAAATAGCCAGGCATTGTGGTGGGTGCTTGTAGTCCCAGCTACTCGGGAGGCTGAGGCAAGGGGTCATCAAGTCCAAGAGTTTGAGGTTGCTGTGAGCTATGACGCCATGGCATTTAACCAAGGATGACAAAGTGAGATTCTGTCTCAAAAAAAGACTGCAGGGCTCCTCAGCCCATGAGCACCCACAGTCAAGTGTGAGGAATGGAGGGGCAACCAGCACTTAAACCATACAGAGTGGTGAGGCATAGGCATAGGGGACCGTGAGACATGGGTTAGGGGGAGTATTTCGTCTTGGTGTTCAGGGAATGCTTCCTGAAGAAGGTGATGTTTAACCCAAGAAGATAACAGGCAACCAATAAAAGGTGGGGAGAGGGTGTGTCAATACTTATTAGCTGGAATTCTTGATTAAAAGAGACAGAAACCCAGTTGTTATGGAATTGAGCAAAAAAGTAAATGTATTGGCTTATGTAAGGGATGAGCTTCAGGCATGGCTGGATCCAGGGTCCCAACTAATATCAGGGATTTATTTATGTTTCCATCTCTTGGCTCTGCCTTCCTGGGTTGGCTTCATTCTCAGGCAGGCTCTGCAGATAGTGATTAGCGATGGCCCCATGGTTCCAGCCCTCAACCCTACTTGCTTATCCTCTCTGCCATGTTGGTGAGGGCAGATTGCACTATTAATGGGTGATCAAAAGAGGGCTTGACAGGGTGACTTATGAGGGAGGAAGCCAAGAGTGGATGTTTGGGAAAATAGCATCAGGGCAGTGGGCACAGCTGGCCACAGGCCCTGGGGAGGGGGTGTGCTTGTGTGTGTTTGAGAAACAGCAGGGGGCCAGTGGAGACTGAGCAGGAGACAGGAGACTGAGCAAGGCAGAGCCCAGTGGGGAATTTGGGCACAAAGGTAATAGATGTGGTTTACAAGGACTGGCTTTTCCTTAGGTGGGAGCCATGGCAGGATTCAGAGTGGAAGAGGGCCATGGTCATGCTTCCGTGTTCATAAGGTCACTCCAGTTGCCTGTTGAAAATCATTTGTGGAAATGGGGAGGAATGAGGGAGGCCAGTGAGGTGGTAGGTTAGAGCAGGGTGGGCTCCAGGCCACCCCAAAGGAGGCTCCCAGAAAATACAAACACCCAGCAGTGTGGGTGGTTGAGAAGTGGTGGATTTTGGCTCTGTTTTAAAGGTGAAGTCAACAGGATTTGCTGCTGAATTGGAATGGGGAAGGAGGGAAAAAAGAAAAATCAAAGCCTTCAGGATTTTTGGCATGAGCATGAAAGGAGGGAGCTGCAACCAGCTGCAGGTATAGTACTTTGGAAGAAAGGCCAGGCTTGATACCTAAACGGAGGTGAGGGACAGTGGACACCTGAGGAGCCAGGTCTGGGCTGTAAGTAACAAGCCACGAGTCATCAGGGGAGCTCCAGGGACACTTCCAGCTGCGCCAGCATCTCCTGGATAGAGCAGCGGGGAGATGGCAGCAGAGATAAGCAGCAGAGTGTAAAACTCCTGATACCTGTGCCAGATTGGCTGGATTTGGCCCAGCATGAGGAAAAACCCTGTAAACTTGCTTGCACCATGGGGTGGCAGGGATGGAGAGAGAAAGGAAGACAAGCAGACGTTACCTCCTTGGCATTTGATCTGAGGGCACCATGGCCCAGCTGCGGGTTTATTGAGTGTGGGTTCATGGTGGGTGTTTGTGCCAGGAGCTGGGTGTGGGTGGCACGATTGGAGGCTGAGGCTCAATTCACCTTTAAGTTCCTGGCGCTGAGCACCAAGCCTGGCCCTGGGAGGGTGCCCACCAAGGGGTGTTGATTGAATGAATGAAAGGAGTCTCTGTAGCGACCGGCAGATGTGTGTGAGACAGGAGGGTGTCCGGGCCAGCAACACCATTCCTCAGTGTTTGACAAAGTATGATCAAGACTGTAATTATTGAAGTTTTACATAAAAACGGATGTTTGATAAACATACAGCTCAATGAATTTTCCAGAGATGAGTGTGTCTGTGTGCCCAGCTCCCTTCCCCACCCAAGATGCCTCCTGCCCCCAGCACTCACCCTACCCCCCACCAAAAGTAACCACTGTTCTGCCCTCTCTTAGTAGAGATCGGTTTTGCTTCCTTTTTGTGCTTTATGTCCCCAGAACCATGCTACATGGCCTCTCTTGAGTCGACCTTTTTTGCTCATTGAGGTGTCCGTTGCTGTGTGAAGCTCTGGTTTATTCTTTCTCCTGGCTGTTGAGTGCATATTTACTTATTGGTATTTACTTAGTTATTCTGTGTTTAATGGGCATTTGGGTAGTTTCCAGCTCGGGACAATTGTGAATAGTGCTGCTGAGATGGGAACATTTCAATATGTGCCCTTTGGTGAACGGTCGAATGCACTTTCAATTGAATCATCCTTGGTGGAATTGCTGGGTTGTACAGAAGGCGTGCGTACGTTTTGTCTCAGTTCTGCCACAGGGACTGTGCCCGGTTACCCTCCCACCAGCAGAGTGTGGTTACATCACGTCCTTGCCCATGCTTGGTATTGTATTTTCTTAAGCTATTCAGGTATATAGTGATTCCACAGTGTACTTTTAATTTACGTTTACTTCCTGATGGTTGAGGAAATGGAGAACTCTTCTGTATGTTTCATGACCATTTAGAAAACCTTCTTTGTAAAGTATCTCTTTAGACCTCTGCATTTTTTATTGGGTTACCTGCCCTTTTCCTATTAATAGAGCTCTTTATATGTTCTGGATACAAATATCATGTTTGATATATATTGCAAATATCTCCTTTGGTGTGTGAGTTTTGACTTGATCAATAAGAGGAGGAACCAGGAATTTTGAGCCTCAAAATCACTGATTTGAACCCAGGCCAAACCCTTCATCATTGTGAACTTCAGTTTCCCTCTCTACACCCTGCTAGATACTTGCCCATTCCCTGGTGTGTAAATGGAGTTGGGATTGTTATTAATTAGCACCTTTGCTGGATGAGAAGGCCCTGAACTAAAATGGCCCTGTGGAGCTTCCAACCTAAGTCATTCCTGTTTTTCAGGTCAGTTCTACAAGGCTTTGAAAGTACAGCAGTGACTAAGACCCAGTTCCTACCCTTGGAAGGAACTGTGCCAGGAATGAGAGTAAGGGGGCTATAGGAGCTCAGAGGAAATTCTAACTGGGCTGGGGCTTCATGGAAGGCATCCTGGAGGTGGCGAGTCTCAGGGCAGAGTAAGCCTCTTTTGTTCAAGCACAGGCTTGGGCACCTTTAAGCATCAGATGCTGGACCAGCACCTGGGAGATAGAATCGGCTTAGTCTCGTTCCCTTCTCACTCCCTGTAGGACCATGGTTTTTGTTTTTGTTTTTTGAGACAGAGTCTCATTTTGTCACCCCTGGTAGAGTGCCAAGGCATCACAGCTCACAGCAACCTCAAGAACTCTTGGGCTCAAGTGATTCTCTTGCCTCAGCCTCCCCAGTAGCTGGGACTACAGGCACCTGCCA
>NW_003852433.1:1507674-1537133 GCF_000181295.1 Otolemur garnettii | reverse complement strand
GTTGTTTAGCTGGCCCAGGCTGGGTTCAAACCGGCCAGCCTCGGTGTATGTGGCTGGCGCTGTAACCACTGTGCTACAGGCACCGAGCCAGGCCCAGGGTTCTTGATAGGGGTTGTTGTGCATCTATCAGGGGACACTTGGCAGTATCTGGAGATATTTTTTGTTGTCATGACTGGGGGAGGTGGTAAGCTACTGGCATCTTATGGGTAGATGCTGGGGTGCTGCTAAACATCCTATGATGCACAGGAATCCCCCACCCTTCCCGCCCCACTTCCTGCCCTAATGGCACAAATGTCCATGGTGCTGCGGTTTAGAAACTCTGAGAAGGACAATTAACAATACAGTGTGGCAGGGGGTGGGAAATGAGCAGAGGGACTGGGACTCTTCTCCCGGGAATGTCAAGGAGTTTATCGACCTGCGTGTCTGCCACAAGGACCGTGAGCCGCGTGTAGTTACTGAGCCCTTGAAATGTGACTACTGCAGCTGAGGGATTGAGGGTTTGGTTTATTTAAGTTTCAAAACAGATACTCGATTCTGTTCTTGGATATCTTTTCTGTATATATGGACCAATTTGGGTATGAGAGTGTAGTTCTGTAACTGTAAAATTTTATGAAATCTAAGTACAGATGAGGGATTTCCGCTGAAAATTTAGCATCCAAATCGAGAAATACCAAAAGTAGACGATACACCCTGGATTTCAAAAACTTATACTTACAAAAAAGGAAAAAAGACCAGAATGGGAAATAGCTCAGTAATTTTTACATTGATTAATGATAATATTTTGTAGGTATCAGGTTCAATAAAAACTATTATTAAGTCACATTTTTTCCTTTAATGTGGCTACTGGAAAACTGAGAATTCCGCGTGTGGTTCACGTTGCGTTTCTACTGGATGGTGCTGTTACCAACCATGGGAAGAGACAGAATGTCATGGAAGGTTTTGGCAGGGAAGGATGGGTTGCTGCATCCTCTGGCCATAGTAATGAGTGGCAGTTCCAGAGAACAGAGCAAGTCTGCCCACAGGGAAACTGCATGGCCCCGAAGGCCTGAACTGCAGCCTGCTGTAAGAGAAGCCTCTATGCCACAGAGAGATGGTGCCTGCGGTGATCCACAGGTGAGCAGTCAAGCTAGAAGGAGGAAGGAGGAGCCTTTGGGAGAGGTAGGCCCATCCCAGGGCTGACCAATCCTTCAAAATGTCCTCCCAGCTAAAAGCCAGCAGGAGAGACCTCAGCCACCACAGGTTTGCGGCTCTTAGCGGTCACTGCTCCACGCACCTGCCAGCCCGAGCCTGGTGCTCACGCCCACGCCACCTGCGACCTGCAGCCCACTCAGGTTTGATACCCCACCTCTTGACTGCTCGGGCCTGGTCTCTGCTGCTTACTGGCTAGGTGGCCTTGAGCAAGTGGCTTTTCATCTCTGGGGGCTGACAGCTTTGCATGGCCTCATCATGTTGCACCTAGACCTCAGGAAAGATCAGAGATGCCCACAGGTGACAAGGGTTCCTGGACTTTGGGTATTTTGAGGATGGCATTATGGAGGTCCAGAGGGGAGTTTGCATATGATACTCTCTGCAGGGTGGCTTCCCCTTTCTGGTTTATTATTATTATGTCCTTATTTCACTGCTGAGGAAGCAGAGGCTCAGAGAGGTGAAGCAGTTTGCTCAGGGTCACACAGCTCTGCAGAGGCAGAATTCCAATGAGGAATGCTGACTTTGTAGGTCCAAGACTGCTCCTCCCATGGCTGTATCTCTGCATCCCATTGGGGGTGGGGGCACTGCACCTCTCATAGCCTCAGTCTCCCCATCTGTCAAGTGAGGAGGGCTACAGTGCTGACCGCCTGCTGGGAGGATGAGGTTGTGGTGAGTTGAGTGAAGCCGCACAGCTCTGGCCATGGCTCCAAATGGCAGCTCCCGTTGGTTGCTGATGTACATGTAAGTCCTCACTGCTGCCTCCTGCAGTGGATGGTATGAACCCATTTTAAGGGGGAAGAAACTGAGACTCAGACATGCAGCTGGTGAGAACAGATTGGTGTTCCACCTGCTCCTTGGCCCTGGAGCCCTGTCCCACCTCTGCACAGCCCCCTGGCGTTGCCTGTTTTGCATGATGGGTGGGGAAGGCTAGCTCTAACTCACGCAGGCTTGGTCCTCTGTTCTACATGACTAGTCATGAATGGGCACAGGGTAGCCTCACCAGTGGCACTCTCAGATGTCCAGCCAACTGAGCCTGCACCCTCCCTCAGAACCTCTCCTGCCTTTGCTAAGTGAGCTACAAGTTTCCCACCTTCCTGCTCCAAGCGGCTCCTGACAGCCAGAGTGGCTGGGCTGGAAGCTAGCATGGAAGATACCTAGGCTGTGGCCAAATCCTAGAGTCAGATCCGGGAGAAGCCTTAGAGGTTGTTGGCCCCTGGTGCTGGTTGTCTCAACACTTCATTCAGCTTCAGACTCTGCGTCTGGAAAATGGGAGGAATCATCAGCTTGGCAAAAGCAGCAACATCTGACAATACAGTTTGTGTAGAAGGGGAACTTGCAGATTACTGGGTGGAGGGTCTTTTGAAGGCACTTTGTTGGTATTGCTGAAATATAAAAAAAGAGGAGCAGCCAACCCCCTGCTGCTACCTAGCACTGTGCTTTTCAAGTTGTTTTTTTTTGGAGACAGTTTTACTTTGTTGCCCTTGGTAGAATGGTACAGCGGGTGGCCTCAGCTCACAGCAACTTCAAACTCAAGTTTTAATGTGCATGGGACTGCATGGGGTCTGGTTAAAAATGAAGACTCAGCTGGGGGCTTTGGCTCACACCTGTAATCCCAGCAGTTGAGGAGGCTGAGGAGGGTGTATTGCCTGAACTCAGGAGTTCAAGACCAGCCTGAGCAAGAGCAAGACTTCACCTCTAAAAGCTAGCCTGGCATTGTGGCAGGCACCTATAGCCCAAGCTATACTGGAGAGGCCGAGGCAAGAATGTCACTTGAGCCCAGGAGTTTGATGTTGCTGTGAGGAATGATGCCAAGGCACTCTACCCAGGACAACAAAGTGAGACTCCTGTCTCAAAAAAAAAAAAGAAAAAGTGGTGCCTGTGGCTCAAAGGAGTAGGGTGCCAGCCCCATATGCTGGAGGTGGCGGGTTCAAACTCAGCCCCAGCCAAAAACTGCAAAAAACAGAAAAAATGAGGACTCAGTACCTCCTTGGGGATGGGACTAGCCAGCCTCCAGGAGACCCTGCTGCTTGCAAGACTCTAGCAAGGCCCATTTCTTACCCTGGGCCTGAGGAGGCCTGTTCCTCCGGAATAAAAACTGCTTAACTGCCCTCAGGAAGGCCCTACAGTGCTTAAGAAGAGGGAGGGAGAGTGCAGGGGGCCTTGCAAATTGCACATTGACCCTGTGTCTCCTCCTTTAGTGCCCTCTGAGGGTTGAGGCTTTGCCTGTGGTGTTTGTTCACTGCCTTAGAACAGGGCCTGGCACACAGTAGGTGTTTAACATTTACTGGTTTAATTTAAATGTTTGTTTACAGCAAATTTGTCACTTTGGAAAGACCTACTGTTGAAGTGAGCCAAGCTAGTTTCCGCAGGCTAGGCATTATTTAGGAGTTCTCAGCCCTGGCGTGGCGGCTGGCTGGTTCTTTGTGATGGTAAAGCTACTTGGGCAGCATCCATATCCTCTACCCGTCAGATGGTCTCTGGTTAAGATAATCAAACTATATCTACAATTTATTGATTTTTTAAATTTTTCAGTGCCATGGCATCATAGCTCACAGCAACCTCAAACTCCTGGGCTCAAACGATCCTTTTGCCTCAGCCTCCTGAATAACTGGGACTATAGGCACTGGCCACACCTGAGCTAGTTTTTCTATTTTTAGTAGAGACAGGGTCTCACTCTTGCTCAGGCTGGTCTTGAACAACTGAGCCCAAACAGTCCACCTGCCTCAGCTTCCCAGAGTGCTAGGATGACAGGTGTGAGCCACCTGTGCCAGATAGACTTTACCAATTATCCCCTGAGGGGTAAAATTGCCCCTGGCTGAGAACTCTTGGTGTGATATGATAGTATATGGATGGGAAGGAGGAAAGGAAGACCTTTGTAATTTCCATTCAGATGTGTATTTGGCTGTAACTGCATAGAAAAAGCAGGTGTGGGTGGCTCCTGTCCAAACTAATCAACAGTGTCACCTCTTAGAAAATGGAGAAGAAGATTGGAGACTTTGCTCCGAAGAGACTTGAGCTTTCCTTCTCTAATTCTTTCTGATATGGAGATTATACCTGTGAGTTGAACAATTAAGTTTAAAAATAGTAATAGGACAAGGACTGGCTTCTAGAGCTGTGAGGATTTAAGAAAGGACACACCTGGAGCACAGTGCCTGGCTCCTTGTCAGGGTGCACCCAGAGGATATTGTTCTTTTATTGTGGTGTATCCTTCCAGCAGCCCCTCAACCAGTGATCTGAAGCTGGCAAGCTGTGGCACACTGTTGTGCCATGAGAGGATCTTAGGTGTACCGTGAAAAATTTTAAAGATCATTCATTAAATTATTTTTGAAAGAAGTTCAAAGCACAGTAAGTATAATTATTTTTACTTTTTTGTTTTGATCAACATAATTTAAGCGTGCCATGAAAGTTTAACTACAGGTTCAAATAGGCCATAAAATAAAGAAGGTTGAAAAATACTGCCCTAACCATGCAGAAGCAGGTAAGATCCTCTTTACATAAGAGCAGCCTGGACCTCAGAGTGGGATAGGGCTTTCCCAAGGTCACACAGCAACGCAGGAGCCAGGCTATCCAGAAACCAGTATTGAGGACTCTGAACTAGAGGTCATTTTTCCTCTGCCACACTGCAGCCCCTGCTGGGCTCTGAGCCTCTTGGTGATCACATCTGTGATGTTTGGTCACTGTGTTAGAATAGGGGCTGTCACACAGTAGGTGTTCAACATTTACTGTGAGGCTGTGCAGGCTGCTTCAAGTCCCCCAGCCTGTTGGCTGTTTGGTATTCATCAGCCCAGCTGGCACCCAGGAAGTAGGCAAGACTGGAAGTGGTAGGAGATGTATTTCGTGGGCGTTGTGCTGTGGTTTTGCCCAGCAGCACTGGGAGAACTGCCAGGGATGTGGAGCCTGATAGAAAGGACCTTGGTGGAGATATTCCCTGTAGCTGGGCATTGGCTGCCAGCCCTATGCAGCTTCAAAGTCATGCTGCTCACCTCATGCTCAAACACTTGCTATGGCTCCCCAGTGCTCAAGTCTAAATTGTTCAATCCTGTGCCTGCTGGCTTATCATTGCATGTCCTACAGTGGACTCTCCATAAGACAACTTGATTCCAAATGCTAATAATAGTAATAATAATAGAACCTAGAGTACCTCCTGTTTACCAGGCATGATACTAAATGCTTGAAAAATTTAATCCTTACTAAAGCCATATGGTATGGCTGCTAGTATGATTCTCATTTTACAAATGAGGAAACTGATGCCCACAGAGGTTAGTATCTTGGCCCAGCTCATGTAGCTCATGGCCCAGCTAGGATCTGCACTTGACTCTAGAGCAGCACTTTTAACTGAGCGCCCATCCTACCTGATCTTATTAGGCAAGGGAACCTGTGTGATGCTGGCAGAGATGGCCCCTGGGTGCACACGAAGAGCCCAGGTTTGGGTGTGAGGGAAGCCACTTCCTTGCTGGGTGACCTTGGCCACGCTCTCCTTTCTGGGCTTGCCTAGGGCTTTCTGCAAGGCCACTGCTGGCTCTGTATTCCAGGGCTACAGGTCCCGAGGTTATGCAACAAATCTAGAAGTCACCCCAATTTTACTTTTCCTTCTTTGTATTTTGCATCACATCATTGATAAGCATCTACTGTTGAGTAGTTAGGAAATTCAGAAAATGAAGGGGAAAATGTGAAGTCCCAGTTTATATTTTAGGTGTTTCTCTCCAGAGGTTTCTTTTTTCCAACATAAATATTTACCAGGATGGGTTGCGATAACCATTTTATCAGCTGACATCTTATCCTGGATGCCTTACAGGGTAATGAATCCTTTTTCACAGTCATATCTAATTCCTTTATATTGTGCTGTGGAATATTTAACTATCCCTAATTAGAGATGATGAGACATTAATAGCTGGCAGTTAGACGTCCTCCTCCTGCCAAGTCCTTCCTTCCCTAAGCACTTGACTCATTAGTATCACAGCAACCCTCTGAAGCAGGCAGTTCAGTCCCATTTTACAGATGAGCAAACTGAGGCTGTTGAAGTCAGCCTGCCCCAGATCTCACTTCCTATCCTTGGTAGAGCCAGATGTGGCCCCAGCGCCCCACCCCTCCCAGCCTTCCACCTGTTCTGTTAACCACTGGGCCACCTTGTGGCTGTGCACCACATCTTCTGTTTTTCTAATGCTATGTGTCTTTGAAGTGGGTGAGTGACCTGGGTGCTGGCCAGGGACAGAAGGAAGGCACAGGGGCTGAATATGCAGCCTTGGCCAAGGAAAGGGTGAGTGACCTGTGTGGAACAGCCTCTCCCAGGCAGGAAAAGCACCTACAGGAATTTGCTGGAGCCTGGTGAAATCCAAACTGACTTAGCTGCAGAGTTTTTCTGAGCCTTGAGTGTGTACAGCTGAGACTCTTCCCTGTGGATTCTGAGGAACACTGGATACAGTGGTTTCTGTTCCTTAAGGGTTTTCAGAGTGCCAGGTGCTGGGCCACCAGAAGCCATTGAGCCAGTGAAGTGGGTGCTATTTCCAGGTGGGAACACTGAGTGTCAGAGAGCTTAAGAGCCTTGTCCAAGGTCATCTGCACAGCTCAGGGCACAGAGAGCTGGAGTATGGGGCAGCCTGGCCACCCTTCCAGGGAATGTAGCGTGGGTGAGGAGCTGCCCGAAACTCTGGAAGTATTCTCTCATTCCATCCTCGCAGTAAGTGAGGAAGTAGGTGCTGTGATTATCCTCATTTTAAAGCACAGAAACTGATGCTTTTTGTACTAAAATGTTAGCTATGAATGCCTAAAGGGGAAATCTGACATAGAATGGCAATTTTGACATCTAATTTTTTTAATTCAAATTAATATGAGGGCACAATATTTAGGTGACATTGTTCTCACTTCCAGGATAAAGTTCCATTTGTAGAAGAGCCCCTCACCCGGGGGCGTGTTATCCACCCTCACAATGTGCACGTTAGGTGAGATCCCACCTCATGCCCTTCCTCCTTCTGCCAGACATCCTCCTCCCCCACCCCGCTTCCCTCTACCCCTGACCTGGACTGTATTAGTATTTTATTGTTCTTATGAACATATAATTGTATATTGATTTCATATTAGCGTGGAGTAAATTGGTTATTTATTTTTCCATTCTTGTGATACTTTACTAAGAAGAATGTATTTCAGCTCCATTTAGGTAAATGTAAAAGATGTGCAGTCTCCATCATTTTTAGTGGCTGAATAATATTCCATGGTGTCCATATACCACAGTTTGTTGATCCATTCATGGGTTGATGGGCCCTTAGGTTGCTTCCACGACTTGGCAATTATGAATTGAGCCACAAACATTCTAGTGCAAATGTCTTTGTGGTAAAATGATTTTTGTTCTTCTGGGTAGATGCCTAGTAATGGAATTGCAGGGTCAAATGGAAGGTCTACATTTAGATCTTTGAGAATTCTCCATACTTCTCTCTAAAAAGGCAATTTCAGCAACTAATTAAAGAAGGTTCTAGTCGTTGAGATTGGGTGTGGTCCAGGCGAGGGAGACTTGAGTTCATCTTCTCCCTGGAAGTCAGTGTTGGGGAAACTGAGTCCCAGAGTGGGAAGAGGCATGTCCTGGGCACACCGCAGTTCAGCAGCACAGCCAGGATCCAAAACTACTTCCTACTGCCTTAGGCCAGGGGGGCGATTCCCTGGGTAGCAGGGCTGGGAGTTGGATGATCAAGTAATAAAGATAAATAATATTTTAATGTAAATATTTAAAAATCAAAACTAATAGATGGACCGGGTATGGTAGTTTGCATCTTTGATCCTAGCACTTTTGGAGGCCAAGGCAGGAGAATACCATGAGCCTAGGAATTTGAGACTAGCCTGAGCAAGAATAAGATTCTGTGTCTACAAATTTTTTTTTTTTTTTTTGCAGTTTTTGGCTGGGGCTGGATTTGAACCTGCCACCTCTGGCATATGGGGCTGGCGCCCTACTCCTTTGAGCCACAGGCACTGCCCCCCAATTTTTTTTTTTAAATTCAGCTGGGCATGGAGGTGCACATCTATAGTCCCAGCTACTTGGGAGGCTGAGGCAGAGGGATCGCCTGAATCTAGGAGTTTGAGGCTACAGTGAGCTCTGATGATGCCACCACACTCCAGACAGAGCTAGACCTTTTTCAAAAACTAAACTAGGCTCGGCACCTGTGGCTCAAGCGGCTAAGGCGCCAGCCACATACACCTAAGGTGGCGGGTTCAAATCCCCAGCCCGGGCCCGCCAAACAACGATGGCTGCAACCAAAAAATGGCCAGGCGTTGCGGCGGGCACCTGTAGTCCCACTTGGGAGGCTGAGGCAGGAGACTCGCTTGAGCCCAGGAGTTGGAGGTTGCTGTGAGCGTGATGCCATGGCACTCTACCCAGGGGGATAGCTTGAGGCTCTGTCTCAAAAAAAAAAACTAAACTAAACATAAAAACAAGAAGACAGGGTGGCACCTGTGGCTCAAAAGGGTAGGGTGCCAGCCCCCTATGTCAGAGGTGGTGGGTTCAAACCCAGCCCCCACCAAATAAATAAATAAAAATTAAAAAAAAAAACAAACGAGAAGACAAAACTAATGGATGAACTTTGAGGACAGTTTGCTAAGCAGAAGCTAGTCATTAAAAATCATGCATTGTATGATTCCATTTATATAAATTGAAATGTTCAGAATAGGCAAATTCATAGAGACAGAAAGATTAGTGGTTGCCAGAGGGGCTGATAGCTAAGGGCACAAAGTTTTTCTTTGAGGTGATGAAAATGTCTTAAAGTTGCCTGACTGTACTAAAAACTCTGTGACTATACTACTCTGAAGATAGTAGAAACCTATGAATATATTAAACTCTCTCTGATTATACTAAAAACCTTTAGGTGAACTGGATGGTATGTGAATTACATCTCAATAAAGATGTTACAAGAAAATCTCAGCCGGGCACGGTAGCTCCTGCCTGTAATCCCAGCACTCTGCGAGGCCAAGGCGGGTGGATTGCTTTAGCTCATGAGTTCAAGACCAGCCTGAGCAAAAAGTGAGACTCCATCTCTACTAAAAATAGAAAAAATTGAAGCTTGAGCCCAAGAATTGGATGACACCATGGCACTCTATCCAGGGAGATAGCTTGAGACTCGGTCTCAAAAAAAAAAAAAAACTACATTAATGTCAGAATATTCATAATAAGCAACATACCAAATTTTAAAATAAAGATAGGCTCACTATTGCTGCTTTTCTCTTCTGCATCAGGCTCCAGTACGTTTTGGCATGGCACTATGTCCTATATGTCTAAAAATTTGATTTTTTTTCCATCATGGATTTTTTTCCACTGATCTAGAAAATATCACATCAAAGCATTTTTTATTTTGGTTACTGCATTTTTTGCACCCCTTGAGCTCTCTGCACAAGGACAGTGCCTCCCTTGCCTTGCCCTGTCCCGGCACTGCCAGGTAAGGCTTTTGTTCTCTTTAGGGTGGGCCAAGCTCTCCTAGCCACCCTGTCCCTTCCTCTTCTCGACAGTATTGCCCCATTTGACAGCTGTGACCAGCAAGGCCCATCCTGAGACAGTCTGTCTTGCTGCTTTTTATTTGTTTTGAATTTAGTACCAGCTAAAAATACCTCCATTTTTTGTTTGTTTTTGAGAGTCTTGCTCCTTCCTCCAAGGTAGGGTGCAATGGCATCATCATAGCTCACTGCAACCTTCAACTCCTAGGCTTAAGCAATCCTCCTGCCTTAGCTTCCTGAGTAGCTAGGATTACAGAGACCCACCACAACACCTGAGTAATTTTTTTTTTTTGAGACAGTCTCACTATGTCACCCTCAGTAGAGTGCTATGGCATCACAGCTCACAGCAACCTCAAACTTTTGAGCTTAAGCAGTTCTCTTGCCTCAGCTTCCCAAGTAGCTGGGACTAAGGGACCTGTCACAATGCCTGTCACAATGTCACAATGCTGTCACAATGTTTTTTTTGTTACTGTTGTTGCAATTGTCATTATTGTTTTAGCTGGCCTGGGCCAGGTTGGAACCTGCCAGCCTGGGTGTATATGGCTGGCACCCTTACCCACTGAGCTGTAGGCGCCGCCACCTGACTAATTTTTTAAAAAAAATTTTTATAGAGAGGACATCTCACTATGTTGCCTAGGATGGTCTTAACCCCCAAGTGATCTTCCCACCTTGACCTCCCAAAGTGCTAGGATTACATGCATGAGCCACTGTGCCCAGCAGAAAATACTATAGTTGGAAATGTGAAATTAGTATACAAGTATAGTTTTCTCTCTTCTTCTCTCCCCTTTCCCCTCCTCCCACCTCCCTCTTTCCTTTAATAGTATCTCACCCTGTTGTTTAGAGTTCAGTGGCATCATCAAAGCTCAATGCAACCTTAAATTCCTAGGCTCAAGTGATCCTCCTGCCTTAGCCTCCTGAATAGCTGGGAATATAGCAGGCATGCACGCCACCATACCCAGCTAATTTTTCTTTTATAGTGATGGGGTATTGCTACATTGCTCAGGCTAGTCTAGAACTGGCCTTAAGCAATCCTCCTGCCTCTACCTCCCAAAGTGCTAGGATAACAGGCATGAGCCACTGCACCTGGCCCTATCTTCCTTTAATAAACGGAGCATATAGGTTACTATATCATAGCATTTTTCATAATTATCTTCTTAGCCAGATTTTACTATATTTATTTCCTTTTCTTCCTCTATTTATTTTATCTTATTCCATTTAAAAACATTTTTCTGGGCTGGGTCCAGTGGTTCACATCTATAATCCTAGCACTCTGGGAAGCCAAGGCGGGAAGATCACTGAAGCTCGGGAATTTGAGATCAGCCTGAGCAAGAGTGAGACTCTGTCTCTACTAAAAATAGAAAAAAAAATAAGTTAGTTGGGCATGGTGGTGCACGCCTGTAGTCCCAGCTATTTAGACGGCTCAGGCAAGAGGATCACTTAAGCTCAGGAGTTTGAGGCTGCTGTGAGCTATGTATGATGCCTGGGCAACAGAGTGAGACCCTGTCTCAAAAGGAAAAAACACACACATACACATAAAAACAAAACCAAAAGAATTCCTGGGAAAAGCTCCACAGTTTTCACCAGGCGGCCAAAGGGATCTATGGCACAAAAAGGGTGAAAGAAGCCGGACTCACTTCCCAGTGCTGCCGTGCACCAGCTGTGTGAGTGTGGCAGCTGCCTCCCTTCTCTGGATTTCTTATTTGTGACCTGGCCAGAGAGGTGCTTTCTCCCCAGAGGGCTGCCGTGGGCAGTCAGCGATGGTGCTGTGTGGAGCTTCACAGCGGTGTCCTGTCCTGTGTCTGCTGGGTGTGATGTGGTATTTTGGACGGGATGTGGCACCAGGTGGGCACATCCATAGCTGCCTACATACTCCCTGTCTCCGTATCCATCCCACTATGTTGCTCTCTGAATAGCCAGGACACTCCTTATGGGTAAGACTGTCCTCATAAAGAATAGTACATAAGCTGGGCATGATGGCTCACGTCTGTAACCCCAGCATTCTGAGAGGCTGAGGCAGGGGGATTGCTTGAGCGCAGGAGTTTGAGACTTGTCTGAGCAAGAGCAAGACCTTGTCTCCACAAAAAGTGGAAAAATCTAACCCAGCATCAATGGCTTGCACCTATAGTCCCAGCTACTTGGGAGGCTGAGGCAGGAGGATGCCTGGAATACCAGTCTAAGGTTGCTGTGAGCTATGATGATCCATGGTACTTTACCCAGGGCACAGAGTTAGACTCTGTCTCAACAGTAACAAAAAAGAGTAGTACATGATTGTACCTAGTGTCACTGAGCCTACGCTCTGTGCCCTAGTCAATGGCTGTGCATTCCTCTTCTGAGCCCCAGTCAATGGCTGTGCATTCCTTATCTGTGCCAGCCTTGCGACAGCTCTATGAGGTAGAGGCCGTCTTCAGACTTATTCTGGAAAAAACATGAGTGAGGCTCAGAGAAGAGGAGTCACTGGCTCAAGGTCACACAGCTGGTGAGTGGCTGAGCCAAGACAGCACCCTGGGTCTGTTCAACTTTGGAACTTTACTCTCGACCCCCACACCCTGTGCCTGTGCCTGCTCCACGCCTGGCCCTGTGGGTGGGCAGTAAATAGTCCTTGAATTCAGTGACCTAAGTGGTGTTTCATAGAGCAGAGGCAAGTAGGCAGCACATGTTAAAATGCAGATTGCCAAGCTCCACCTTGTGTCTTCCATGTCAGAATATTTGGGGGCAGCCCCAGGAACCTGCCTTTGAAGCCGTTTTAGGCTGTTCAGCTACACACTGAAGTTTAAGAACCACCGGAAAGGGAGGGAATAACAATTGTACTGTAACCAAGCTGTGTTTTGAGTGCTTTAGAGCAGTTTATTTGCTTAATTCTCACAAGTACAAGTAGCATTTATTTACAGATGAGGAAACTGAGGCCCAAAGAAGTTATTTCACCCCAAATAAGGGCTGAATTGCTAGTAATCAGAGGTGGTGCCACTAGTTGCAGGATTCCTATCTCTGGGCTCAGTCCTCCACCTCTGACAACTGGGTGGAGACCTGGAGGCAGGATCCTACGTGGGGGCTGGTGCAGGAAGCCCCAGTCCCTGCAAGTTGCTCTGGATGTATCCTGTTTGCCTTGTTTATCTGGCAGTGTCAGGAAGCCCAGAGCAGGGGCTGTGCCAGGCACGAGGGGCAAGGCTGGGAGATGGGCCAGAAGTCGGAGCCAGGTACTGTCCCGAGCAGCTGTCTGACCTGGGGCAAATAGCTCCCTTGTCTGTGCATCAGGTGGGGTAGAGATTTGGGAGGGCACTTAAGAGCTTGAGTTTCAGCATCAGACAGACCTGGTTCCAGTTTGGGCTACACCAGTTACCGTCTTTGTGCCCTCCAACACTTCACCTCTCTGAGCCTCAGTTTCCCCTTCTGTAAAATGGTATCAATAACAGTGCCTAACTTCCAGGGTGGTAGACAGAGCCAGAATATACAGTTGGCCCTCAGTGTCTGTGCATTCCTCATCTGTGACTCCAACCAACCAAGACTGAGGATATTTGGGGGGAAAGTGGATGGTTACCCCTATATTGTCCCCATGGGACAGCTCTGGCTGGTTCTGTGCATAGCCTTGCCGAAACACAGCTACAGGCATTCACGTATGTGTCATCTGTGGCTGTTTCTGCCCCACAGTAGAGCTGAGGAGTCATAGCAGAGACCCTGTGGTCCACAGAGCCAAAAACAGTGGCTTTATGGCCCTTCACAGAAGGGACTTGTGAATGCCTAATAGAGGTGGTAAAACATGTCACCAAAAGGTTAGGAAACAGACACGGGGAAAGAAGTCTCTGCTGAGCTCACCTCACCCACACACAAGTTCCTTAGTTTCCTTGCACTCCTTCCCGTCTTTGTCCGTGTGCTGTAATGACGGCGATGATAATTTGAGTACTAAATGCTCGTGCTTTGAGGGTTGAATCTGTGCCAGACTCGATGGAAGTTACATAGTTCTTCATGACACTCGCTGTTCTAGATTTAATTCTGTTTCTCAGATGACAACACTGTGGCTCAAGAGTAGTGTTCCATACTGACCTAGGCCACACAGCTTCTGAGTTAGGGGAGCTGCGAGGTGACCCCAGCTTATACCTCACAGAGTGCTGAACTGGGCCTGCAGGGGGAACGCTGAGACAGCCCTGCTTTGATGGTTTTAGGGAAAAGATGCAAAGCAAGTCAGGGAAGAGATCCCAGATCTAGGAGCGGAGAGGCTCTGGGGAGAGAGAGAGATTTGGGCTTTCCTCCTGAGTCCCTTGCCTACCAACTGTGTGTCCTTGGGCAGGTCACCTCACCTCTCTGAGCCCCAGTCAATGGCTGGTTTAAATAAGAGAGGGTCAGATGGGGTCCTGGGGTGGGTGTTGTGAGGACAAGATGCAATGATATATGTAAAACCTTTAGCTCAATACCTGGTATACAATAAGTGCTCAATAAGTATGAGCTACTGTTTTTAAGGCCACATGCCGGCTTGCCCACCCTTCCTCCCTCTTGAACCACTCTATGCCTTTTAATGCTCAAGCGGCATCCAAGCCTCAGAATTATGTTTGCTTCCCTCTCACCCCATTGGAATCTGGCAGGCTTTTCTTGGCTGGCTTCCCTCCGCAGTGGGTCAGAGGTCTCTGGTTCCCAGGGGCCCTGCCGGAGAGAGAGAGCTACCCTCTCTGTCCCACTCAGTGGAGGGTTGGGGTGTGGTGGGCAGGAGGTGGTGTGGTCAGTGTGGCCCAACAGGGTGGGCAGTAACCGTGGCAATAGAATGTTTAAGAGCTGGTTCCCACGGGGAGGGATTGCAGGGCTGATGGCTAAGCATGGGCACGTGGGCACTGAGCCACCCTCCAAGGCCACTCTGTAAGTGCAGTGACCTGCCTCCTCAGCTGGCTTTGTGTGCCACCAGATCCCCTCCCCACCCCCCACCACATTGTTCTTGGGAACCTCTTCATCTGCTGAGCTTGGGGAAATGATGCTGATTTAGAAAAGTTATATACATTTAAGCCAAAATCAATTTAGTCTCATGGTGTAAATGTCACCACGCTCCTTCAGTCCCTATGGAATGTCTGCACCTCTCATCGTGGGCATATTTTCTTCTAAGCTTTTATCAGTGGCGTGATTGCCTCACCTGCCAGTTTGCCTGTTCCCGACTAGAGTGTCAGCTCTGTGAAGGTAGGGACCTGCCTGTGTCTGTCGCCCTTGAAGTATCATAGTGTCTTGAGCTGCACCCAGTGCATACTAGGTGCTCAGTAAACATTGGTGGAATGAATGAAGCTGGATCTAAGGGGATCTCATAGGTTGAGCAGCCCTCTCCCCTCCCCTTCCTTCGGGGTAGCGAATGAGGGAAGGGGAAGAAGGAGCAAGGTCCCGTTTCCATCGTATCCTACTGCCCCCAGCTTATGGGCTGTTCCAAGCACAGCATCTTGGGGACAGAACCACGTTAGGAAATTGGCTTTTCCTCTTAGCAGTTGTGTGGCTTCTGCTCTTGGAGCTTCAGTTTCCTCACTTAATCATGTAGGATTAAAAATCCCCACCTCACAAGGCTGTGCTTGATAGCACTCGCTGTGGGTGGCCAGGCGCTGTTGTAACAGATCCTGACTTACTCGCTCCTCCCAGCACACCTAGGAGGCCAGTTCCTTGTCTGCACTAGGCACGTTCAGGTGTTCGCCTAGGAGGTAGTATGGGTATTCCTTTATCCAAGATGCTTGAGATCAGAAGTGCTGCAAATTTCAGATTTGGGGGGGATTTGGGAATTTTTGCATTGTACTTACCAGTTTAGGATTTCTAATCTAAAATGTTCTGATGAGCATTTCCTGCTAGTGTCTTGTTGGAGCTCAAAAACTTTGGGATCTGGAGCATTTTGGAGTTTAGATTTTCACATTAGGGCTACTCAATCTGTATCATCATCCCCATTTTACAGATAAGGAAACTGAGGCTGACGGAGGATAAGTGACTTATCAAGGTCACACAGCCAATACCTGGTGCAGCTGGGATTTAAACCCACGCAGTCTGGGCCAATACTATGTCTAGCATACTAGTCAAAAAATAATCAATTTATTATTTTATCATACAAAAGGGAAATATGGGTGTGATGGCTCACTCCTTATAATTGTAGCTACTTGGGAAGCTGAGGCAGGAGGATCACTTGAGCTCAGGAGTTTGAGGCTGTGGTGAGCCATGATTGCACCACTGCACTCTAGCCCCAGTGACACAGAGAGAGACTCTAAAAAATACTATTTCCTTCTTGTCTTTTTTCTTCCCTGGAGTTTCTGTTTGCTATTTGGTTTGGCTGAGTTGGTGATTCTGCTTTGTACCCCCAATCTATAGAATACTAAGGCCTAGTACCCCTGGGGCATGGGAGGCCAACAATGTGAGGCTCAGCCTATACCCACATAAAGTGGGCAGCATGGCAACCCTCACCACCACCACTGGGCTGAGATGTGGACGAGACGAGGCAGGGCATGGAGAGCCCTGGATTCGGTGCTAAATGGTGCTTAATAAATGCTGGCCTCTGTTACTGATGTTTCTCTGCCAAGATAAGCAGGGATCATTCACCCCTATTCTTCCCTCTCATTTTTCTTCTAATCAGTGCTGTCCAGTGAATGTTCCACAGTGATGAGAATATTCCAGAACAGAGATTGACAAACTTCTATAAGTATCCAGAGAGTGAATGTTCCAGGGTTTATGGCGCCCCAGTGGTTTTTGCCATTGTTGCTACCTCCTCTCTCTTCTCTTCCTGCTCTCCTCCCTCTCTTCCCTGGAAACAAATGTACAAACCATTCTTAGCTCAAGGGCCGTACACCAACATGCTGTGGGGTGGATGTGGCCTGAGGGTCACAGTTTGCCCACCCCACTCTAGATCTGTGCTGTCCAGTACGGTAGCCGCTGGCCACATGTGGTTGCTGGGCACTTACACGGTGGCCAGTATGAAGGAGAAGCTGAATTTTAAATTAATTTAATGTTGCCTAAGTTGAATTTAAATAGCAGCGTGCAGCTGGTGGCTGCACGTTGAGCACAGCTCCAGAAGACTGGCATTCCTGGCAGCCCTGTCCCATCGTTCTGAAAGGGCCTGTGTTCCTCAGAGCAGGAAGGCTGGGCTCTTGGGCCGTGGGAGCTGCTTGGCTGGCAGGCCTCTTGGGCTCACTGGCATTTCAAGGACCGCCTGAGGGCATCTGGGCTCAAGCCATCCTGCCTCCGGAAGAGCTTCAAGTGTCTGGTCCCTAATTGGTTTTATTTGTTCTAAGAGGGCTTGGCCTCCTGTGCCCCAGGAGTGCCAGGCCTGAGCATTCTGTAGCCTGGGGCTGGGGGAGGGCTGGTTACAAAGGCTGCACCTGGGGCCTGTTCTCCATCTGGATTTGGATGTACTAATTGGGGTGATAGTTTCAGGAATAGAAAAGACCGTATAGAGGTAAGGAGTGAGCAAGGAAATGGTGAGGAAGGAAGGACAAAGAACGGCAGACAACAGCCCACAGCCAGTTTATTTCTATTACAGCACAAAGAGTAATAAAAGCTGAGATTTTTACATAGCTTACTGTTATCCAATAGCCCTTTTTACAGAAGAGGAATACTGAGTCCCAGAAGAGTGATCATCTTTATAGTCAGGGAGCTGGCCATCTGCAGAGCTGCATTCTAAACCATCTCTGCCTCCTGAAACAAGAGCGAGAGGAGGGAATTTTATAGACTCACTCAGCGTGTGAGTCTGTAAAGTGATTTATCCTTGTGGGCCTCAGTTGTCCCATCTGTAAAATGGGAAAAGATGAGAATTGGAGTAAAAGTCCTTCACACCCTGAAGGGTAAGGATACAGCATTGAGATATATACATCCTGCCTCCGAGCCACAGAAATCGCCTTGGTTCCACTTTAGGCTGGTCCTGGCTGCATGCCAGGCCTTGGAATGGATGTGACCTCATTCTTGTACTGCAGTGGTTAAGAGCTGGGCCCTGGAGTTTCATATATCTCGCTGGCAAAGCTGGTTCTGTCGGTTGCTCTTCTTGGTGTCATGTTTTCTCATCTGTAAAGCTGTGATCATCATTCTGTCCTCTTAATACGGTTTAAATGACACTAGGTCCTTGCATAGTAGGCAATGTGGTCAGTGTTAGCTGAGGATGGCAGGACATTCTCCAACTCCAGGGAACACCCTCTTCATTGTAGGTTGGGTTTATGGTGGAGTTGTGCAGTACACAGCCTGATCAACCATATCCAGATCGTGATAGTGGTGTCCTGGGAATTGTTGTTGCATATTGTTATATTTGCTTTTCCTAAAGTCCGTGGTCCCTATGCCAAGAGGAAGGGAGAGGCCTGGTTGTCAGAGACCCAGGTGCTCCCTAAGGCAGTGGTATCTTAGCTCAAACACTCACAACTATCTGCCTGAGAAATAACCTGGTTCATTTATTGTAGGAACAGGCAAGTTCAGAGCCTAGCTACAACATCTTCTCCAGAGCTGCACTGAAGCTCGTTCTCCAGACTCCTTCCCCTAGATGTCACTGTCAAGTTCTCTTGGGAACCTGAACCCTCTCTGCCTCTCTGTTGGGAGCCTGAACCCTCTCTGCCTCTCTGAGGGGCCCAGCTCTTCTCCAGGGCACCCGTCCCTGATGCAGTATCTCCTTTGCCTCTCTAGGGCTCTGCTGGAAGACAGCCTTGGTGAGCAGGCACGAGGGCCAGAGCCCAGAGATGAGAGTGTCCAGGGGAGGTAAGTGCATCCAAAAAGTCCCCCTGGAGTCCCTCCTGGCTCCTCTGGAGATAGCCCTTGGCAGGGGAACCTCTGTGGCCCCAGCCTCCATTATGGGGCTGAATTTCCCTTTCTGTTCAGCCAGCAGGTTGGAAATCTGGTCCTAGCAGAAGCCAGATCCCGGCAGCATAGAGAGAACAGGCCTCTGCTCATCTCTCTCTCCTTAGAAAGAAGATCCTCCTAGTGATAGGATGGAGAAGACTGTTCCAAAGCCAGTAGGGGCCTTGCCCAGCACCGTGGGGCACATTCAAGGCACAGACAGAGCCTCAAGCTTCTCGTGTCCCATCTTGCCAGTGCTAGTGTTTTTGGTGGGCTTGCTTGGCCCTTCACACAAGAGAGTTCCTTGACCATCCCAATAGCTTCCATGAGGAAAGGTTATTGTTATTCCTTTTCAGGGAGGGAAGACAGAAGCTCAGAGAGGTGAAGTCCTTTTTCCAAGTGACTAGCTGGCAAGAGGCAGAAGCAGGATTTGAACCTGGGGCTCTAAGTTGGAAATCCTTACCCTCCATTCTCACTGCCATGTTGCCAGGACACCTCCTTTGCTAGGATCAAGCAGGGTGGCATGAATGTTGGACAGGACCTGGTGCCTTGGCTGGGCCCTCTAGTGGGGTCCCTAGCTCTGGGTTACATGGAAACTGCCTTCTGTTTCTGTCTGCTCAGTCACCCTGCTCTTTCTTCTGAAGCCATCTCCTTGCTGTCCTCTGCTCATATCTGACCTGTCTGCTTTGTGCAGCTTACTTCTGGTGAGTAGCTCGGCCTTGGTCTGGTGCAGTCAAGGCTTGCCACTATCTGTGAAACCTTGGGCAAGTTGCGTCATCTCTCTGAGCTCAGATGATGCATGGAACATGCTTTTGCAGAGTGAGCGTGTAAAAGCACAAAACTCAGGATGTTTGCAGGACTTAGTCCAGGGCTGAAGCCAAATGAACTATCAGAAGAGTTGATAACATTCTCCTTATTCTGTCTAGCCCTCCTTCCGGGCCTTTTCCCTTGGTGCTCAGTATCTATATCACCCACCACAGACAGACTCCAGAGTGCATATACACTCACTGGAAGCAGCTTTCAGTTTCCAAATTATCCCCTTTTCTCTGTATCCCCCTCTCCCATCTGTTCATCCAAACGGATGATTATTCTATTTCAACCTAAGATATGATTGACAGCCCCCTGGGGGCCTTGACACTGAAATTATAGTACTTGGCAGAATTCTAGTCTCAGTCTAAGGGGAGAATTCCACTGAGCACTTGATGAAGTTGAGGGGTCATTGCAGGGATTCCTAACTGGCATCATGTCCTGTCTGGCCTGTCTTCTCCCCACCCCACCCCCCAAAATAGCCCTGCAATTAGCTTTTCTCATCACAGACCTTGAATTTCGGGCATCCTTGAACCCCCAGCATTGTCCACTGAATGTTATAGGTACATTTTTCTGAGGAAAGCTATTATGCAGTGCTCAAAGAGGTCAGTGACCCCAAAGCTTCATCTTTGCTTGGTCACCTGCTTCTAGAACTTTCACAGCAGCCTTTGAAGACTGTTTGAAGCTGTTTGTCTATTTTGTAGCCAGAGAAACTATGGCCAAGATGAGGGAAGTCCCAGAACCTCTTAGCAAGTTGAACCCCAGGCCTGAGACCATACTCTCTCCACTTGGCTTATTTTCCCCTTGCTGTGGCCCAAGAGTGCCCAGGCAGCCCCAAGGTGTTACGACTGAACAGGCCCAGTTGCAGGCCCATCTCACATCTTAAGAGAAATGCAGTCTCCCCATTCATTCACTTCCAGACCCTTCCACCAGACCCTCCTCTGTTGACTGAGCTGCTTGCAGCTGCACGGTCATGTTGGGTTCTTTCGTGCCTGTGCCTCTCTCCTGGCTGTTTCCTTTGCTGAGCACACCCTTCCCCTCTTCTCCACCTGCAGGACACTACCTCCTGCAAGAGGCCTGCTTTCACCTATGGAGGCGGAACCTGTCTCTCCCTCCCAGGTGTGGGTCCACAATATGAATAGACTTGGGAGGCTGAGGCTGTGACTCTTGGCTACCACAGCCCAACTTCCAGCATGTATTAGGTGCTCATTAAATGTTGGAATAACTGAATAGCGAATGATGATGTTAGAAATCACTAATATTCTTTCAAATGCTCCCTACATGCTAGGTATCTTCTTAAATACTTTCTGTATAGGGTGGTATTTTTCAGTCTTTTTCATCTCACAGCGCACTTGAACCTATAATTAAACTTCTATGGCACACACACTTAAATTATATAGATCAAAAAAGAGTAAAAAAAAAGAATATACTTACTGTGCTTTGAACTGCTTTCAAAACTAATTTAATTAATGATCTCTAAAAATTTTCCATGGCACACCTAAGATCCTCTCACAGCACACCAGTTGAAAATCACTGGTTTAAGGAGTCGATTACTGTTCATGACAGCCCTTTGAGGTTGACACTCTTAGGCCCATTTTATAGATGAGTCTCAGAGAAGTTAAGTCTGTTGCCCGCGCTCACACAGCCGGAAAGTGGCAGAGCTGGGATTCAAATCCAGGCTTACCTGACTCCCTGAATGCCAGAAACTCAGGCCTTCACTTTGATTCTAGAAGTAGGCAGGAGGGGCAGACAGGGAAATGAAGCCTCAGAGACACAGCTGGGGCGGTCTGAAATTGGGTGAATGTCCATGCAGCTTTGGAGCCTGTACCTTCTGCATTGAGCTCAGGCTGCAAAGTTGGGGGGTCTTGGGAACGAACTGGGAAGAAGGGCCGATCTGTCATTTGGAGGGTGTGAGGAAGGGAATGGCTGGCTGTCTAGGTCCTTGCTTTTCAAAACAAGTTCTTAACCTGATGAATTGCCACTGAAGCCTGATCCTCAAGGTCATAATTTATATCCTAAGTCATCCTGTCCCCTTGTTCCTCATCACATCCAAAGGCCTAGCATCTCGAAGCCTCTTGGCTGGTTTCCTGGCCTCTATCCTTACCTTTGCAGGCCTGGTGCTTGGGGACTGTGGGTAGAATAAGTCTAGGTCTTACCGTGTCCCCGCCCTCTGTCTTTCTCTTTCCCTTCTGGCTGTAGCAGCCTCCTCTCAGGTTCTTAAAGAAGCCACACCCTCTCCCACCCAGGGCATTCACATTCTCTGTTCCTTCTGTCTCCAGCGTCCTTCCCACATGTTTTCCTATGGCTGTTTACTTCTTATCCAGGTCTCGACTTAGACGTCACCTCCTCCAAGAGGCCCTCGCTAGCCACCCTCCCATCCTTTCTTTGACCCTTCTCACAGCGTCGGCTTTCTTGGAAAGCAGTTATTGCAGTCTGGCCATACCTTGTGTGTTATTCGCTACTCTCACTAGGACCTAAGATTCTTGACGTCACAGTCCTGGCCATCTTGTCTGTTGCCCTGTTCCCAGCACCTAGCGCAATGCCAAGCACCTTTTAATGCTGAATGCATTAAATTTGCTGAATGCAGAACAAATGAGTGAGTGATGATTTTGGAAGAAATGTAGACCATGATACGCTGAGCCTTCTTCCAGAAAACATTTCTTATGTAGGCAAAGTGTGGTAATTTAGAGAAGATGCCAGAGCCCGCGGGCCTGGGTTCCAATCTTGCCCCCACCCCCATGACTGCTTCCCAGCTGCAACTATGAGCAACCTTTCTGTGCCTCAGTTTCCTCCTCTCTCTACAATGATGATTACATAGCACTTAACTCTGTCAAGGCCCTGCTTGTTCAACCAAGACGCATTCCTTCCATATTTCTTAAGCAACTGCCAGGCGCCAGGCACTGCTCTAGGAGTTGATACAGCAGAGAACAAAACAAGAAAAACTCCCTGTCCTCATGGAATAGATGTGCTTCTGGAACTGACATTCCAGAGGATTATTATTTCCCACATTTTGCTAATAAATTTTATAATAAGGATTACTGTCTCCATTTATCAGATGAGACAGCTGTGGAGAGATTGAGGAACCTGCCGTGGTCGCACAGGTAGGAAGTGGCATGAAGTGTTTTCATCCAGGCTGTTGTCTCCAGAGTCCCTTGGGGTGATAATAGTACCTACCCTAAGGCTGCTGGAGGATCCCATGAGTTAAGGTAGATAAAGTACCTAGGACAGTGCCGGGCGTATAACAAGTGTTTGTAAAATGTTCTCTGCCATTCATGTCAGCAGTGTCACATTTGCTGTTATTGGGGTTTGTCATCGAAACAAATCAGCCTTTTACAGAATTTATTTATTTTTTTAAGACAGGGTCTCACTTTGTCACCCTTGGTAAAGTGCTGTGACATCACCGCTCACAGCAACCTCATACTCTGGGGCTCAGGTGATGCTCTTGCCTCAGTTTTAGTAGAGGCAGGGTCTCACTCTTGAACTCAGGCAACTGCCTGCCTCTGCTTCTCAGAGTGCTAGGATTACAGGCATGAGCCACCACACCTGGCTTTAAAGAATTAAAGTTAGTCTTACTCAGAGTGCCACTGAGGATTGGAACCCAGGAAGAGTCTTTCAGAGAGCTCCTGTCAGCTGCTTCAAAGCCGTATGCGAACCCTGGGTTTATGTATAAGGTGGTGGAGGTTCTGCACATGTTCAGAAGTAGCATTACATGTGCTCAGAAATTGCATTAGAACAAAATCTCCTCAAAGTTTGGGTGTGAGGCTCAGTCTGGTTATAGCTTATAGGCATAATCTCTAATCCTCTCAAGACACTATTTTTCTTAAAGGAAGAAGCAAGGTCTAGGGTCACGAACTTAATCTTTTTGTGTTGATTCAACCAAGAAACATGGGAGCCTGAGCTCTGTCCTGCCTATCATCTTGCAGGCATTCTTCTAGAGGGCGACGCTCAGTCACTGAGTCAGGGGCTTTGAAATTCTGCTGGCAATGGACTTTGTGAAATTTTGCCGGCAAGGGGAATGAGCAGCTATGGCTTCTTACCTTTGCTACTTCGTCTCACATGTTCTTACAGTAAAGGCAAGCAGACCTCCCTGTGCCCCCCGCCTTCTCCCCTATGTGAGCCAAAGTAGAAGACGACTTCCCTGACTCTGTGTGTCTCCCTTTCTCCCCAGATGTGAGCCCAGCAGGCCGCCCCTGTCGCTGAAGTCCAGGAATCAGGCCCCCAGGCCGGGCCTGCCCCACCCCCAGCCCAGCATGCGGCTGTCCATGCGGAGGGCGCTGCTGGCTGTTGGCTGTGTCCTGGCCCTGGTGCTAGCAGTCCAGCTGGGGCAGCAGGTGCTGGAGTGCCGGGCGGTGCTGGCCGGCCCGCGGAGCCCCCGGCGGGCCATGCGGCCAGAGCAGGAGGAGCTGGTGATGGTCGGTGCGGACCACATGGAGTACCGCTATAGCAAGGCCATGCCACTCATCTTTGTGGGTGGTGTGCCCCGCAGTGGCACCACGCTGATGCGTGCCATGCTGGACGCCCACCCCGAGGTGCGCTGTGGCGAGGAGACCCGCATCATCCCGCGCGTGCTGGCCATGCGACAGGCCTGGTCCAAGTCTGGCCGTGAGAAGCTCCGGCTGGATGAGGCAGGCGTGACGGACGAGGTGCTAGATGCAGCCATGCAGGCTTTCATCCTGGAGGTGATCGCCAAGCACGGCGAGCCGGCACGCGTGCTCTGCAACAAGGACCCCTTCACGCTCAAGTCCTCGGTCTACCTGTCACGCCTGTTCCCCAACTCCAAGTTCTTGCTGATGGTGCGGGACGGCCGGGCCTCGGTGCACTCCATGATCACGCGCAAGGTCACCATTGCTGGCTTTGACCTCAGCAGCTACCGCGACTGCCTCACCAAATGGAACAAGGCCATCGAGGTGATGTATGCCCAGTGCATGGAGGTGGGCAAGGACAAGTGCCTGCCTGTGTACTACGAGCAGCTGGTGCTGCACCCCCGTCGCTCCCTCAAACTCATCCTCGACTTCCTCGGCATCGGCTGGAGCGACGCCGTTCTGCACCACGAGGAGCTCATTGGCAAGCCGGGTGGTGTCTCCCTGTCCAAGTGAGTGGAGCCCTCATCCTTCCACTAAAACGCCTAGCCTTGGAGTCAGAGGTACCAGATCAACTCAGTTTCTTCTGAGCTGTGTGGCTTTGGGCAAGTCACTGTACCTCTCTGAGCCTCAGTTTCATTATACAAAAAAAGAGGGGAAACAATCATTGATTCTTCCCTTTTCTAGACAGTCAGCAAACTTTGAATATGCTTTGTAGTATGGCAATAGTGGGTAAAGATTAAGGGCACAGATTCTGGACCCAGAATGTGTTCAAATCCCTGCTGTGCCATTTCCTGTGTGACCTTGGGCAAGTGACTCAACCTCTCTGTGCTTTTGCTTCCTCATTTATAACATGGGAATATAATCAATTTACCTTACAGATACCTGTGAGCATCAAGTTAATATATGTTAAGTGCTATTATTACTTTTATTGGAATACCCATTATCATCATCTTACTGTTTAATGAATACCTACTATATGGCAAATATTAGGTTAAGCCCCAAACAATATTATCACCTTTATGCCCCACAGCAACCTGAGGACATAAGAACTACTCTTAGGGTGGCACCTGTGGCTCAAAGGAGGCGGGTGTCGGCCCCATATACCGGAGGTGGCAGGTTCAAACCTGGCCCTGGCCAAAAAAAGAAAAGAAGTACTCTTATCCCCATTTTACATATGGAAAACTAAATCTCAGAGAAGTTATTAGCCTGAAGTCACACAGCTAACAATGCATGGTGCTGGGATTTGAACCCAGGTCTGTTGGACTTCAGACATGTGCCATTAAGCTTTCTACGTCTAGGAAAGGACCCCACATTCCATCCTCCCTCTCATTTCACCTTTGCCTTCCCTTCCTTTCCTCCCGCTGGCCCTTGTTCTCTGCCTTCCTCCTTGGAGAAGTTGCCACCCCCCTTTCTGAACCTAGAGCCCTTGAACAGTGCTGGGGCAGAGGGTGTGATCTCTCATCACTCATCAGGCTCGGGAATCTCTAAGAGCCCAGCCAAAGGGCTGTCGTCCCACCAGGCCCTGAGTGGAGCTGGTGGCTCACAGCTGCTCTCTCTTGAACATCAAGTGCCCACATGCCAGGTATTCCAGCCCGAGCTAGGATTTTGTAAATTTCCATAACAAGAAAAGTTAGATTACCAAAGGAATAGATCGTGATTGTAGAAAATTGGAAAAATATGCCCAACAAAAAAGGACAAAACCCCCATAATCCCACCACTCAGATTTAGATGTGTAACCTCTTGATCCTTTTTGAGGATGTTGATAAAACCAGAGTCCAGCTGAACATGTTCCCCTACAGCCTTTTTTAACTTTGTATATGCATCTTCTTTTTTTCTTTTTTAGAGACAGAATCTCACTTCATTGGCCTCAGTAGGGTGTTGTGGTGTCACAGCTCACACACAGCTCACAACAACCTCCAACTCCTGGGCTTAGGCAATTCTCTTGCCTCAGCCTCCCACGTAGCTGGGACTACAGTGCCCGCCACAGCACCCGGCTATTTTTTGTTGCAGTTCGGCCAAGGCCGGGTTCGAACCCCCCACCCTTGTTAATATGGGGCCAGCGCCCTACCCACTGAGCCACAGGCATCACCTGTGTATGCAACTTTAGCTGGTGGCACCCAGCTCTCTGCTACAACGTTGTTTTGAATGGCTGCATGAGAGGCCACAACACGGGTTACCATATTTGACTTAACATCCCCTGTTATTGGACATTCCAGTTATTTCTAGTTTTATTGACATGTATCAGTCATTACACCCATTCACATTTTGGGATGTGTTCACATGATTTCTGTGCCACAAAGTCCTGGAGAAACCAGGATTTTGGCCAAAGCCGTGCACACAGGATAGAGGAGAGATTTAAATCTGAGTCCTCCATGTTTCACTCACCAGTCCACACCCTCTCCCCTTCTCTAGTTCTCCCCACTTCACTCCCAGCGCTGTCTTCCTTTTGCTGCCTCTTCCTGTTTCTGTTCCTCTTTCTCTAACTCTTCTCTTAGTTGAGATGGAAGCATCTAGAAATACGCTCTTGATACTGGGGAATCCCCGTTCTCCCCTATCCTATAAGTCCCCTGAATTATAATTGGTAAGATACTCATTCAGGTGACTGGGCGTGGTGGCTTACACCTGTAATCCGAGCACTCTAGGAGGCTGAGGCAGGTGGAATGCTTGAACTCACAAGTTCAAGACCAGCCTGAGCAAGAGCAGGACACCATCTCTACTGAAAATGGAAAAACTAGTTGGGCATTGTGGTGGGTGCCTCTAGTCCCAGCTACTTGGGAGGCTGAGGCAAAAAGATCACTTGAGCCCAAGAGTGTGAGGTTGTTGTGAGCCATGACGCCATGGCACTCTACCCAAGGCGACAGACTGAGGCTCTATATTTAAAAAAAAAAAAAAAAAAGCTATTCATTCAGGTGGCTTAGTAAGCCTGTTACAAGGAAGCACCTGGAAGGGGGTGGTTATTGCACAGTTGAAACAAAGAATGAGTTTAGTTGAGTGGGAAAAAAAGTTGTAGGCAACACACGTAACATATTTATATGAAAGTCCGTGTGTGGGGGGAGATGGAGGTCGGGTGGATGTGTGAGTGTGCACACGTGCACACCTGCATGTGCTAACCCTCACTGGGAGCTTACAGAGTGCCCCGTCTCTTCTAAGCACTTTGCTGAGTAACTCATTTCCTCTGCAGAGCAGCCCAGGGAGGTATGCGCTATTATTATGTTCATTTATCACTGAAGAAAATGAGGCTCAGAGAGGTGAAGTTACCAACTCTTCCACGGTCACACAGCCAATATTGGCATAGCTGGCGCTTGAACCCAGGCAGTCTGGCTCCTGAGTCTGCTCTTAACCACTTTGCAGGAAAAGGAGAGAGAGCGTGGACTCCAAAATGCTGAGTAAGACTGGGTATCCGTGGAAAGCCGATGGACTGGCAGTGGTGACCACAGGAGCTTTCAGTATTACCATTAACATTTTGGAGGGCTTTTCTTTTCCCCCCAAGGACAAAATATTCATGTTAGTCCATATACATTAAAGGTTGTTTTTTTGTTTTTTTTTTTAAGTCACAGACGTCAAGGAAGCAGAATTTAGTACGTGCTGCTAGTAATTTGTGACTTCCTACCACGTGCTCTTATCCCATGGTACTGGGGAGGTGTGGTAAGGCATAGTGACTCATCTGCAGTCCCACAGGTGATGGGGCAGAGCCGGGCAGAGGCCAGGTCTCCCCAGCCTTTCCTGCTGCTCCAGAGTGACTGAGAAAGGAAGTTGCCGGGTGCTGTCTGGGTCTGCCCTACCCTGCCCTGCCCAGCCTGTCCTCTCTCCTCAGGATCGAGCGGTCCACGGACCAGGTCATCAAACCTGTGAACCTGGAAGCACTCTCCAAATGGACTGGTCACATCCCTGGGGATGTGGTGCGGGACATGGCCCAGATCGCCCCCATGCTGGCTCGGCTTGGCTATGACCCCTATGCAAACCCACCCAACTATGGCAACCCTGACCCCATCGTCATTAACAACACACACCGGGTGAGTGTGCACGCGTACTCGTGGAAATGTGGCCGCGGGGCTCTGGCGGGAGTGGAAGCTCCAGCTGCCTGAGAAAACAGGTCTAGTCTCTTGAGTCCCGCACATCTACGTGTTTCTCCCTGATGGACTCAGTGTAATTGTGCGACTGCATGTATTTTCATTTTTGTTCTCCCCCACCACCCCAGACAGATTCTCACTATGTCACCCTTGGTAGAGTGCTGTGACATCACAGCTCACAGCAACCTCAAACTCTCGGGCTTAAGTGATTCTCTTGCCTCAGCTCCCAAGTAGCTGAGACTACAGGTGCCCACCACAATGCCTGGCTATTGTTTTTGTATTTTCACTTCTGCGTGGGCTGCAAGGAAGCTCCGAACTACTGTGGCCTATCTTATACTCCAACCTCTAACCGCAGGCCCGGTGTATACTAATTTTATCTTATTTTCTTGCTCTCATTTAGTTTTTATCCCCCTATTTTTATGGCTGCTTGTTTATCTTTGTTGAGAGTGAACATAAACAAATAAGCTAGGGTGGCACCTGTGGCTCCGTGGGTAGGACGCCAGCCCCATATACCAAGGGTGGCAGAGTTGAGCCTGGCCCCCGGCTAAACTACAACAAAAAATAGCCGGGTGTTGTGGGGAGTGCCTGTAGTCCCAGCTACTTGGGAGGCTGAAGTAGAGAATCACAAGCCCAGGAGTTGGAGGTTGCTGTGAGCTGTGACGCCACGGCACTCTCCCCAGGGCGACACAGCGAAACTCTGTCTCTTTAAAGAAAAAAAACAACAACAACAAATAAGCTATTGGTCCATTCATTGTCCCATAAGGTTTAAAACTGACTTCTCAGACAAATGTGAACCTAGGATTCCTTAAATTGCTTTTTAAGTTCTCCTTAGATAAGGTGGTAGAGGGAAATGACTTTTTTTTGAGACGGATTCTTACTCTGTCACCCTGGATAGTGTGCCATGGTGTGATAGCTCATAGCGACCTCAAACTCTTGGGCTTAAGCAATTCTCTTGGCCTCAGCCTCCTCCAGGCTATTTTTAGAGACAGTGTCTTGCTGTTGCTCAGGCTGGTCTCAAACTCCTGAGCTTAAGCAATCCATCTGCCCCTTCCTCCCAGAATGCTGGGATTACAGGCGTGAGCCACCAAGTCTGGCTGAAAATGCCTTTTAAGAAAATGTTTTTGAAGTATTAAAGTAGGCTAATACTAGGTAAAAGAGTAGTCGACAAGTTCATGGTTCTGTTTCTGTGTTGTTTCTTGTTAACTTTGGATGCTACATTGTAATTTCCTTTTAGGCACTAAGTTAATTGAAATACTTGAAAATGGGTTTCAGGCCCAAGGAAGAACCCTCCTGGCCTGTATATCATTGAGACCCAAAGTCTTAATTTAAGCTAAGCTCAGTATTTCTGAATATGTGCTAATTTTAAGAAAGTAAACAGTTCTTGTATTGAATCAGAGCAGAAAAGAATTAATTCCTCTCTCAGTTCTTCTTTAATTCTTTAGTCAGCTCAAGGAGGAAGTCTCCCTTGTTGCTAACAAGTCTATAGTGCCTCTCCCACAGCTCCCTAATCTCTCTTTTCAAGAAGAGAATTTAGGCTTGGCACATACACTGAGGCTGCGGGGTTCAAACCTTGCCTGGGCCTGCTAAACAACAA
>NW_003852433.1:1494939-1506752 GCF_000181295.1 Otolemur garnettii | reverse complement strand
GCACTCTACCCGGGGCAACATAGTAAGACTCTGTCTCAAAAATAAATAAATAAATAAACAAATAAAAGGTAGGAGTCCCTAGTTTGCCTCTCAGAGTGAGGCCTGACTGTGTGTATTTTATAAGTAACTCTGATGAGCACTGAGGGTTCAGGTCATCTCTTCAGAGTTTTTTTATTTGCTTCTTTAGCATGGGAGACGTTTCCAGTTTTCTTCTAAGAAGGTTTCTTCTCTGGGGGATTCCTCGAGTCTTGGCAAGTGCCAGATACTGGGTTTAATCTTTACAGTGGCTTTGCTGTTACCGCGAAGATAAGTCTGTTCTTGAAGAGCCCTTTTGTGGTACTTTCTTCATAATGCTTCCCACAGCTTGAAATGTCCTTGTTTATTTGTGTTTATTGTAACTTGTGTAACATCTGGTGACCTCTCTAGAAGAGAAGCTCCGGGAGAACGATAATTTCAATTTTCTGGTTAATATCCTGCTAAGGACTTGGACTCATGCCTGGAACGAGAGCTCAGTACATGTTTATTGGAAGGATAGAGGAGGGATGTATGTATGGGTGGGTAGTGGGTAGTTGTGCTGGACAGACTAAATTTTATTTTTCAATCACTTCCATAGTATTGATATTTATTTTCTCTTTTTTAGGTCTTGAAAGGGGACTATAAAACACCAGCCAATCTGAAAGGATATTTTCAGGTTAGAAACTCCAAGGGAATTCTGAATTCTGTCTTTCCTGGTGGTATCACCAGCTTGCGGCATGCCTGTGGGTTCTTTGCTTCTCCACTCTGGCTGACAGTTTCCCCATCATCCAAAGGGGAGAGGGGGGCTGGGCCAAAGGGTCTCTAAGCATCTGCTCTGGCTGGGCCAGATCTCAGCAGTCCCTTTGCCAGAGAAGTCTGTCCCCTTATCTTTTGGCTTGAATGCAACTAGAGGGACTTCTTGGGCACTTTCTCTTATACTGTCTATCTCTAGCCTCCAATTCAGTTTATTAAAGCTGCACTTCCTAAACAAAAACCCAGTGTAAAATTTCCATCAGTGTACCAGAAAATGAGCAACATGAGGGTCACATGATGCTTGTACATGTGGATGTACACACACACTAGCATGTCCCACTGCATCACCCCGACCCCCTATGTCTCCCAGGAATCCCACCTGTGTCTGTGGCAGAAGTCCCTGCTCCGCGTCATTGCTGATAGAGGGAAGCCTTTGACACACAGCATGGGCTTCCCCTTTACCAACATTATAGCTGGCCTCCTATTGGGTGTTAAAATGCCCCCTTTTCAGACAGTCTTTCCTTCTGTTGCCCAGACTAGAGTGCTTTGGCATCAGCCTAGCTCACAGCAACCTCAAACTCCTTTGTTCAAGTGATCTTTCTGCTTGAAAATTACTTAGCCTCCTGAGTAACGGGGACTACAGGCGCCTGCCACCACATCTATTTGTAGTAGAGATAGGGTCTCGCTCTTGCCTAGGCTGGTCTCGAACTCCTGAGCTCAAGCGATCCTCCCTTCTCCCACCTTGACCTTCCAGAGGTGCTGGGATTACAAGTGTGAGCCACTATGCCCAGCCAAAATGCCGCTTTTTAAATGAAGGTGTGGCACTAAAATTAGCAGTTTGAGTTTGTGCATGTGTTTAATTTGGCAAAATAATAAAGGGTGGGCCACCCTATGGCAGTCTAGTCCTCATTAATGATCAAATTGGGGACAGCTTTTGAGCAGTTGTTTGGGGAGGGGTTCACTCTCTAGTGAATTGTCAAACAAGGGGTATAGGGGGAGGGCGGAGGGCAGGCACCCTTCGCTGGCTCCTGTGTATCTAAAACTATGGTCAGAATTGTTTTAACCAAAAAGATGATGTCACCAGAACAACAAACAGAAGTAGGGGTGAGGGGAATTAGCCTCAGCCCGAAACTCTTCATTTTTGCATGTCGTCTTTTTTTTCCTTTGTTCACCTGAATATGCACTTTTGAATGAGTGACAGTTCCATTGTCTGAGCCACTTTGTTTTGTTTTCTTACTATTTGTCCGTCTTTGGGGTTTCCCTGGCACTATTTTGGATGGCTACAAAGGGTGCAGCATGTGCCCACATACACTTCGCTGCCTCTCTAAGGGCGTTCCCAATTTTTGCAGTATCCGGCAAGAGGTCATGCACACAGCATCCTGATTTTGCCTTTCTTCTATAGCGTAAGAGGACTCTGTTGAACCATTCCCTTCGAATACATTTTGTTTTTTTGAGACAAGGTCTCACTATGTCGCCCTCAGTAGAGTGCTGTAGTGTCACAGCTCAGAGCAACCTCAAACTCTTGGGCTTAAGTGATTCTTTTGCCTCAGCCTCCCAAGTAGCTGGGACTACAGGCACCCGCCACAATGCCCGGCTATTTTTTGATTGTAGTAGTCATTGTTTGGCAGGCCCCGGGCTGGGTTCAAACCTGCCAGCTCCTGTGTATATGGCTGGCACCCTAGCTGCTGAACTATAGGCACCGAGCTGCCCTTTGAATACAATTTTAAGGAGTAGAATCAGTGGGTGGAAGGGTCTAGATCTTTTAAAAACTCCTAAATCATAAGTGTGTTATAAAAGGGTTGGACAGTTCACACACTCTTGCGGTGCACAGCATAGACAAGAGGTCTAGCTGAATTGGAATTGGCTTTTGCTGCTATTAGGGCGGAAATATGAAGAATGGCACATGCCTGTCATCGTGAACCACCCCTACCCTCAGGAGGACTGCCCTGTAAATACGCTGTGTCAGGCTTTACACTCTCATCCGCCCCACTGTCCTACACTCTGTCTATGACGTTATTCCACATAATGCTGAGGCGGACAAGGTGGCTCATGCATGTGATCCCAGTACTTCAGGAGGCAAGGTGGGAGCATTGCTTGAGGCCAGGAGTTCAAGACTAGCCTGAGCAAGAGCGAGACCCCATCTCTATAAAATATAAAAAAATTAGCCAGGTGTGATAGTAGGTGCTGGTAGTCCCAGCTCCTCGGGAAGCTGAGGTGGGAGAATCGCTTGAGTCCAGGAGGTTACAGTGAGCTGTGATCACACTGTAGCCTGGGGTGACAGAGCAAGACCCTATCTCTTAAAAAAATTGCCTGAAAACTGTCTTTGAGAAGCCACTAAGTGAGTTGTAGCATATGCATGCCATGGAACACCATGTAGCCATCCAAAATGGTGTCAGTGAAACTCAAAAGAAAGGAAAATACTAAGAAAACAAAACAGGGCTGTCACAGTGGCTCACACCTGTAATCCTAGCACTGTGGGATTACGTTAGAAAACCTAGCCAGGTGTTATGGCAGGCACCTGTAGTCCCAGCTGCTTGGGAGGCTGAGGTAAGAGGATCACTTGAGCTCAAGAGTTTGAAGTTGCTATGAGCCATGAAACTTAGGCACTCTAGGCTGGGGCACAGAGTGAGACTCGTCTCAAAAAAAAAGAAAGAAAGAAAGGAAAAGGAAAAGAAAACAAAGCAGCTCATCCCTTAGAATTACAATAGATGCAAAAAAGCACACTTACTTCATAGGCTCCAGTAGCCTCCCTGCTCCCAGACCTTAGCTGTTCCCTCTACCAGGAATGTTCTTCTACCCAGATCTGTGTTGCGCTGACCTACTTTTCATCTTCCAGCTATTGGCTTATGGTGCCTTCCAACACTGACAGCCAGTTCTCTGATTATCAGAGCATCAACTGGATGTTCAACAATTCAGTTCTGACATTAACTCCCAGAGTTAGCATCAGCCCCCACATAGGGGTTCTGTCCCACAAGATCGTTCCACTTCCAATGCCAGCAGCAGTGGCTGTGGGGCGAGGGACAGGCTACCTGCATCTCTCCCCAGCCAACTACAAACCAAAGAACACTCCCCCTCACTCCATTGGGCAATTCACTAGAACAACTCCCAGGACTCTAAAAAACTCTTTACTTACCCATTTATCACAAGAATACAACTTAGGAAGAGCCAAATGGCAGAGACACACAGGGCAAGGCGGGGGGAGGGGATGGTATCACAAAGCTTCCATGCCCTTTCAGCCTCTCAGTGTGTTCCCAGTCCCCCTCTGCACACCCTGTCATTTAGAGGTTGTGAGGAAGGCCCTATTATGTGGGCATGGTTGATTAAATCATTGGCCATTGGTGGTTGGCGTGATCTTCAGCCCTTCTCTCCTCCTGGGAGGCTGAGAATGTAGCTGAAAGCTCCAGCCCTCTAATCACATCTTGGTCTTACCGGTAACCAGCCCCCCATCCTGCAGCTTTCTAGGCCCCCCGCTGCTAGTCATCTCATTGGCATATATCCCAAGGATTTTAAGGAGCTGTGTGCCAGGAAGTGGGGACAAAGACCAATGTCTATTTTGTGTTACCATGTCACCGCAGTTTACTTGTCATCTTGTGGAGTCCTCTCCTGTGCACTGTTTCTGAATGAGTGCCAACACCTCTGTCACTCATATCAGCCCATGGTGAACAAGCTCAGTCCCCAGCTCTGTCTGGGTCTGTCATGCTCACTGCAACCTGCGCGTGGCACGTAGTAGGTGTGCAGTAAATACTGTTGAGTGACTGAGCGCATGCATGATGCAGGGATGGTGCGGGCGAACCTCAGGGCAGCTACCTGGCTGTGACCCCTCTCTCTGCCGTCTTCCTGCAGGTGAACCGGAACAGCACCTCCTCCCCCTTAGGGAGCTCATGATTTCCAGGTAGGCCTGTGGACTTCACTGGGGGCTCCTGCCGCTTCTGAGCCCAGAAGCCACTTTTCCTACATGGCTTGTCCTTCCAGAGCCTCCCTGGGGAGAAGTGTCCATCAGGGTGGGTTGACCTGGCCCCATCAGGTTTCCATGGTGACAGGCTCAGGGGAGCTATTTATAGAATCAAGGCTTAGTCTCCTAGCTCTGGATCAAGGACGGTGGTGGCAGGGATGGATGGAGAACCAACCAGAGAAAGGTTTATCTGCCCCTGGGGAGCGGGCAGGAAGGACCCCTGTGATGATGGGGGGTGATTCTGGAACTATTTTTGCACAGAATGCTGTCTGCCAGTCTGGCTTCTACAAATAGCATTAGCTTTGGCCCAAAGCAATTAATGTTCTCATTATAGTTGCGAGTAGTTCTGTTCTAAGAATAACCCCCATGGCATGAGGCCAAGTACTCCTTGTGTGTTACTCATTTAACCCCCAGCGTCTTTAGGAGAGGTAGGTGACATGATTCTCCCATTTTACAGAAGAGTAAACCAAAGTACAAAAATGGGATTTTGACTTGCCTGAGGCTAGTCACCAAGTGACAGAATTCCCCCCAAAAGCCATCTCCCCCTAGAGTTTATTTTTAGTGAACAATTTTAAGTACATGTTTATCCATTCATACTTCCCTATGGAGTAGGGAAAGAGACTTTGGACTTCAGAGATTTAAGAACTCTCCAGGGTTTAACATCTTTCAGCCTCTATTACCCACATCTGGAGGATGTAGATTCATCACTGCTCATCCAGGAGGTGGCCATGAGATGAAGTGAGCTGGCCTAGGTGGGAATGTTTGGGAATTGTAAAGTGCTCTACCCCCACTATGGACCCAGGCACTGGAGTTAGGGCTCCCTGAGTGAGCTCACTTCATTATGTCCCCCTGCCTCTGATCAGGTTCAAGGAAACTGGACAACCTCATAGAGAGTGCAGAACCAGTTTGCACATTCTCTGTTATTTTCCATTGAAAAAGAGCTTCTAGCCTGGACTCTTATATTTAACTTGTTTATCTCTTTTTAAATAATCGGCATGTTTTTAAGGTTTTCTTTGAATTCACCTTGCCCTGGCCTGGAAGGCTGGGAACACTAGCCTAGTTGTGACACAGTTCTCTGGTTGTCAGCGTCCTCGTCCTGAGTTGCACTAAAATCCAAAAGTTCTATTTAATTCCAACAAAAAGAACCTTCACCTTAAAAAGCTTCTCTTAGTTTCTGTCGCACCCTAACTCTGTTCTCTTGGCTAGCTTTCTGCAGATTCATTGTAGAGTCCTGGACCTTCTGAATGATAAAATCAGATTTATTCCTCAACTTATTGATTAAATGAGATAATCACATACAGGGTACTTTCATTGATCCTCAGCATAAAATTGGCCTTTAACAAATGTTCATCCCTCCCTTGCCTGCTAAAATTCCTTGGTGTTTATCATAATCACTGCCATTTCCAATCCTAGCACTCTGGGAGGCCAAGGCAAGTAGATTGCTTGAACTCAGGAGTTTAAGAGCAGCCTGAGTAAGAGCAAGACCCCATCTCTAAAAGATAGCTGGGTGTTGTGGTGGGCAGACAATCCCAACTACTTGGGAGGCTGAGGCAAGAGGATCACTGGAGCCCACGAGTTTGAGGTTGCTGTGAGCTGTGACACTTTACTGAGGGTAACAAAGTGAGACTCTGTCTCAAAAAAAAAAAAAAAAATCACTGCCATTTGCTCTTCATAAATAAGAAAAATGTTATCATTGAGGTCAAATGGATGCAAATTGAGATATGGGTAAGAACTCAAAAGACACATTTAAAGTGAAGTTCTCTCTGGCCATATGGGATGTACGTATAAAACCTTTCATGCTTATGGGGATGGATGAAGACCATACGTTCTGCAATCACACGTATAAATATAAAAGATCTATTTCAGAATTGTTACTCGGGCCTCACGCAGTCTTCTCCCTCTTTCAGATCTCTGCAAATGGCTTTGATGCCAAGAAGAGAAGAAACTGCATTCGAATGGAAATCGGACCTCTAATCCAAGCATATTGCTTGCAATTAATTGCCAAAACAGGACTGCTAATGAGGAATGCATTTGCATATGTTTGCAAAAGTTGAATCATTGAAAACATACCTTGAGACTCTCTGTCTTTGGACACTCTGGGGTAGAGAGCAAAGAGTATGGAAAGTAGTCCGGCTTTTGAAACTTAGGTATTTTATATTTTTTCCCCTCAAGAACTTTTTTTTAAGAAGTGGATTTGCCATCCTCCTTAATGTGCAGGACTGCCTTGGTGGCTTTGTTTGCTGGGACAAGGGCCACAACCTGTGCCTCTCTTATTGATCTTTACTCTGAATTCAAAGAATCTATTTAAGAATTTAATATATAAGAATTTCTTTGATTCCTCCTCAGTTCTACTCAGTTTCATAGGCAAAAAAAAATATTTGAATAAAGTGAACAGGGGCTCGTGTGTCTCTGTCTTACTTTACTGGTGTGAATAGGTTTTTTTCCCCTCCTTTTTTTCATATTGAATTTTGTCAAGTAGACTGGTGACCACCAAAACTGGAGACTATAGGTAGGGGCAAGGCATAGCTGAACTGTGTCTGGGGTCCCTGAGGTCACCCTCAGGTTCAGTGATTTGCTGGAAGGACTCAGAAGCGCTGATGTATCCACAGTTAATGGTTTGTTATAACAAAAGGATACAGGTTAAAATCCACAAAAGAAAAAGGTGCATAGGGTGGAGTCCAGGAGAGAACAACCTCAAGTTTCCAGTTGTCCTGTCCCAGTAGAGTCTTAAGGATGTGCTTAGTTCTGCCAGCAACAAAGTGTGACAACATGTACAAAGTTTTGCCAGCCTTATCCAGGCCTTCTTGTCCAGGTTGTTTTTGGAGGTCAGGAATATGCATGGGGCAACCGTATACTAATCTTAGTTACTCAATTGCCAGTCCCTCCAGCAATCAGAATGGTACAGTGTGGTCCAAGACCTCCACCATTATTAGCGGCCTGGTATGGCCTGAGTCCCTTTTGTCAAGTAGACTGGTGACAACCAAAACTGGAGACTATAGGTAGGGCAAGGCATAGCTGAACTGTCTACTTGACTATCTGGCCTGGTATGGCCTGAGCCCCCAGATATATAAAGATGCCACTTTTAGGGAGCATATTCTAAGGGCTTATCTTCTAGGAACCCATGAAGACCAGTCCTTTCTTTGAATTGTGTCAGGTTTGGACACACCAAGCCTGCTTAGTTAACACTTTACCAAGCAGTCTTCAAACGCTGAGGGACCGACTGGGCCCAGAACAGTTTCATCTCTTCATCTGTGGAATGGGGAAGTTAAAACTTCATGAGTTTATTAGGGACCACTGATGGGTGACATTGTCAGTGGTGCTTGGTACCAGATGAGCCTTCAGTATGAGGCAGCTCTTTTTTCTTACAACTGCAGGAGAATGGCAATTAAAGTTTTGAGGGTGTGAGATTCCTTTTGTCTGCTGGTCATTAACCAATCTCCTGCTCAGTTTGCCAAGTGTGGTGCTTTGTCTTTGAGCATCTGGTCACAGCTGTGCGTCTCCTTCCCCTCGATGAAACCACTGTGTCTCAGTTCCAGGAGTTTCACCTTTTATGACAGGTCCACCCATGAAGACCCCAGGTAGTCATTTGCTTGCTTAGGAAAACATTGAAAGAACATAAAAAAAATACGAGGAGAGAAAGGAAGAGAATTGACCCTTGGTGGGTGGTGGGGGTGGGTGGGTAAAAAAGTCTCAGAATCTCCCATTTTATTCTTCCTGATTTGATCTGAAAAGATCTGTGAATATGACATGCATGTGTTATACATGAAACAATCAGAGGAATTTATAGTGAGATGCAAGAGGCCTCGTTCATACTTCCCCTTACTATCTTCCTTCATTCCCTAAAGGTAATGCTACCATTTTCTGTGTGGAACATAATATTCCAGACTTCCTATAAATTTCCATACATATAAATATACTTAAATATGTAGTGTTAATGATGCATAAAATAATATCCTTCTAGGCCAGGCATGGTGCCTGTCATCCTTGCATTTTGGGAAGCCAAGATTGCTTGAGGCCAGGAGGTTGAGAAAAGCCTGAACAACATAGTGAGACCCTGCCATTGCAAACCATCCCCCTCCCGTAAAATTAGCCAGGCATGTTGGTGCATGCCTGTAGTCCCAGCTACTTGAGGCTGGGGCAAGAGGATCTCTTGAGCCCAGGAGTTTAAGGCTGCTGTGCTCTAGCCTGGATGATGGAGGGAGACCCCAGTGTAGGAAAAACAAAACACTGAGTGGGTTATTCTGAAATACCCTAGAGGGTTTTCTATGTAAACACGTGCAGATCTGACTATTCCTTCTACCAGCTGCCTGTATTTAGAGCAAACCATGTTTTTTTGAGCCTTCTACTTCTGCTAGGCCCTTAGGCCATTTCCAGTTTTCATCACTAGCAGCAAAGCTACAGTGGATGTTCTTGTGCATACAGCCTATGAGTGTATCTCTGCAAAATGACACATAGAATTGCTGAGGTGAAAGGCATACTTGCTAACTTTTTTGGTGGAGTCAACCCTGATTTGGGCAGATATTTGACTTCAGTATGAAACCAGAGCCTTATTGCAGAACCTTTCTTGGGGGTGTGTTGGAACAATGAGCCATCACTTGTACTCTGACCCATTCACTGTCCAGCTTGGGCAACGTGCATCGTCTCTTTATTCCTTAATATAGCATGTTTGAAAACATTGTAACTATGTTACTTGGGTGCTATTATAATACAAAACCATCTTTGAAATCAGAGATAACTAAAGTCACATCCTAGCTTACCACTTAACAACTGTGTAACCGTAAGCAAGTGATTCCACTTCTCTGAACCTCAGTTTTCCTCTTCTGTAAGATGGGGACAAATGGATAAAAACTGGACCAACCTCTTGGGATGGTGAAGAGAAATCAATGAGATAAGCAAACACATCATCTAAGTTTAGTGGAGCAAAGCAATAAAAGCTTATATCCCACAGTGAAGGCTTAGTAAGTGGTAGCCAGGATGATTATTATTACTATTCTGAAATAAGGGATGCGTTGTCATGAACAGTTCATGTCCTCTCGCCAGAACGTGTGTTTATTCACCTGATGGCAGCCATAGTCATTCCCTGTGGTTGTAGGACAGTTTTCTACACATGTACTAAGTGGGTTGAATACAGATTTCCGTCTTCATTGACAGCTGCCAACCTGGCTAAGCCATCAATGTTTCCAAAGGGCTTGGAAACTTTCTATTTAAAAAAGTCCCTTAACTATGTCTTTCAAAAGGGTGAATGCCCTACCCTGCCAGAGTAAGGGATGAACAGGTGATAGAATTATGAACTCTCTTGAGTTGATGGTCACCAGTCAGAGGACATCTGGTCTCAGACATTCATTGTTCCGCTCATCTCTTGCGGCATAACAACTAGCCCCAAACTGAGTGACTTGAAACAATCTGTTGTTAAATCTGCAAATTAACTAGAGTTAGCTGGGTGGGTCTCTAGTCAGATGGTAGCTGAAGGCCTCTTCATCCATATGTCTGATGCCTGGGCTGGGATGGTTGGAGCAACTAGAGGCTTACCGGGCATTTTCCATCCATGCAGTCTCTTTGCTTGGCAGCTTGGGCTTCCTCATAACATGGCAGTCTCAAGAGAGTTGACCTTCATACACGGTATTGGCCTTCCCCATGAGCAAATGTTATAAGAGGCAGGAAGCAGAGGAACTGCCAGTTGGTCAGTTAATATGCCTGAAACTGATGGAGTATCACATCCACTTCGGTTGGTCCAAGTAGTCATTGGGCCCTCCCACAATCAAGAGAGTGGAGAAATAAACTGAAGGCGGAATGGCAAGATCACAATTGCAGAAGACCATGTGGCACGGGGGACAGTGTTGCAACCATCTTTCAAAAATACAATCAGCCAAAATTGTCATAAAAAAGAATTTATTGGCCTCACCTGTAGGTTACTGAATGACTTTCAGATTGCTGGGATATGCTGATGTCACCAAAATGTCCCCTTTTTTAACTTAGGCTTAGAAAATGAGGACTTACCTTTCCTTTCCTTTTACATCACAGTGATTCTGAGCGCCCTAAGTCATCAAAACCCTGGTTTCTTTGAGATTTCCCCAGCCTTTGGACTTCAAATCAGGGACAACTTCTCTGCCCACTGGAGGTTTTCCAGGCTGCTCTAACCCCCATGTCTGGGAGGACACCTCTTACAGCTGTCCTTACAGTCTGCCTCATTTTCTGTTCTGAGTGAACACGCCTCAGGCTAATCAGCAATGAGAATTCTGTTTCTTCAGCTGGAGGCCTGAGCTCCAGCACCAGGCCTTTCTCCAGCTTAAATCCTTTGGATTATTCTGATCGAATCTTGCTTCCATTGCAACAGCTATTGTTTTAGGGTTTTTCAAAGTAAGACTCATTAAGTATTTTTTGAAATAATTATAGACACATATAATGTTGCAAAAAAAGTATCCTTCACCTGGCTTCATCCCATGCCGTCATCTTTCACAGCTGCGGTACAATAGCAAAATCAGGAAAATGACAGTTGTACCTTATTCAGTTCTCACCATTTCTACGTGCGTTCATTTCTGGGCTTATGGATTTTTATAAGATTCCAGATCGAGCATTTCAGGGTTTTGTTTCCTTCTTTTAGCAAAGTAGTCTTCCATATACCCTGTGGAAATATACATACAGATCAAGTCCCATGTAAAAGCTCAACCTATAAAACAAAGTGGCTGTTCTGATGAGGACTCTATTCTTGCCCCAAGCACCAGGTACTGATCTCTTAAGTACTTTATCATAGTTAAGGTTTTTGTATTTATTTGCCTTCAAGTTGATCTTACTCATTGGGCTATAGACTCTCTGAGTATAGGAATCATTATTTTTAGTTTCTCACTGTCTATCTCCACAGCCTCCTGTGCCAACCATATCATATAGGGGTGGTAGCCAGCTTCCAAGGTCACCTTGAGTGAGCTTTGCCCCCTGGTATCCATGCTTGCTTTGGTATATTGCTTCTTTCTACAATGAATAGGGCTAGGGTGCCAGACTTAATATAGGATGATGGTTAAGTTTGAATATTTTATTTCATTTTATTATATTGATGAAGTCTTACTCTGTCGCCCTGGGTAGAGTGCTGTGGCACCAT
>NW_003852433.1:1491558-1493766 GCF_000181295.1 Otolemur garnettii | reverse complement strand
AAGGCTGTGGTTTCTCCCCTCTATGTGCTTTTGAGGACACCTGATTCACAGATAACCCCCCAGGCTTATGGAACCTCATGTTCCAGCTTTTTATATAAGGACAGAGTCTTCACGAATTTTTGAAAGATAAGTAGGATAGAAACCATCTGTAAGAAACATTTAGAGGGAAATCAAATTTGCTAATCTCAGCTGATCTGCTTTTTCAATTCTGCCAAGTTCAGGACACCATATATATTTTTGTGACAAAATTCAAAATAAGAATAAGCCATGTGCAACTGTATAATGTCACTGTCCTAGAAAAAGTACATGTGCAGGTCTTTAAATATATCAGCTTTGAAATGCCACTTATGGATAGTTTCTATGGTACCAACCTATTTAAAGTTGTAACTGAGCGAGGATTTTTTTTCCCCCAAATCTTTTGGAGATGATATGGAAACTGTGCTGTGTGGCACAGGCCATGTTAGGGATGGTTAGGAATGTAGAATCTGGGGTTGCAGCAGATTCAACTACTATATCAACTAAGGTTGAGGAACCAAAGAGATGATGTATGCAGAGGTTTTGGCCATGTGACCCTGGGCACATGGGAATCACTCTAAGTATTAGGTCAAATAAGCAAACAACAATAACGTAGAACCCTATTCTGGTGTTGCAGGAGGTATGGAAGTCTGATCTCCTGGGTTCCAAGTCTGGCTCTTAAATGTGCTGAGTGGTGCAGGCGCCTCCTCTCTGCCAGGGTCTTTCCCTTTGCCTCATCTGTGAATGGAGAGGTGTGCACTGATGAGTGTCAGAGGGCCCTGCCAGACTTCTTCCCAGGAGCCATGTTGCTTGGCAACCCTTTCTGGGAAGGCCACATGTCTGAGAACCTCATTGGGAATCTAAACATGAGCCTAGATGTCCCCAAGTCCCCAAACAAGGGTTTTTCTGGAAGCGACAGGGGATTAGGATAGGTATGAAACCCTAGAGCTAAAATCTCTGGCTGCCTTGGAGAACTCCTCCTTGCTTTTCCTAAAGACTGGGCATGTGAGCCCAGAAATCCTGAAAAAACACTCACTGTTCTTTGTCAGCCATGCTGAATGGATTTTTATTTGTTTATTTATTTTTGACACCAGGGTCTCACTGGTGCTGCCTGTGCTCAAAATCCTGAGCTCAGGGAACTCTCCTGCCTCAGCCTCGTGAGTAGCTGGGACTACACAGCTACACCTTACTCACTGATCTTTGAGGGTGAGAGACCACATATATAGGGTTACGATGTTGAGTTTTTAAAAAGAAAATAGCCACACCATTTACTAACCTATTACTATGCCACCAATTAGCTCTTTTTATTGCTGTTCTGAAAACCACTTCTTGAAGCAATACTGCCATTGTCCCCAATTTACAGATAAAAAAGCTGAGGTGCAGAGAGGTAAAGCAACCTGTCCTAGGTCTTACATCTAAGAAGCAGTACAATGGATATTTATTTATTTATTTATTTGAGACAGAGTTTCACCCTGTTGCCCCAGGCTACAATGCTGTATCATCAGCCTAGCTCATACCAACCTCAAACACCTGGGTTCACACAATCCTCCTGCCTTAGCTTCCTCGGGACCAAGGCATCTGCCACAACACTCAGCTAATTTTTTCTATTTTCAGTGGCGATGGGGTCTCTCTCTTGCTCAGATTGATCTTGAATTGCTGAGCTCAAGTGATCCTGCCACCTCAGCCTCCCAGAATGCTAGTTATAGGAAAGAGCCATTGTGCCCAGCCTAAAATGGATATTTAGATCTTTGAGTTTTTACTCTAAAGCCCTCATTTTAAAAAACACAAAAATGTTGTAAGTATACCGAGAAACATTTTCTCCTTAATCGTTTGAGATTATGTTGCCCACTTGATGCCATATCACCCCCAAATACTTTAGTATTTCCAACAAATAAGGACATCCTCTGATGTAACTAACAGACAACTGTTAAAATCTGGAAATTAACATGGACGCATCACTACCATGGAATCCTAGACCCCATTTCAATTTTTTCAGTTGTCCCACTAACTTCCTTCATAGCAAAAAGATCCAGTTCAGAGAATCATGCATAACATTTAATTGTCATGTTTCTTTTGACTCTTCAGGGCTAGAACAATTCCAGGGTCTTTAACTTTCATGACCTTGGTACTTTTTAAGATTGTAGTTTTGGGCTCAGCGCCTATAGCACAGTGGTTATGCCGCTGTGGTTATAA
>NW_003852433.1:1468307-1491047 GCF_000181295.1 Otolemur garnettii | reverse complement strand
GGAACTTTCTCCAGAAGTCAAAGAGTGAGGTCTATTTGGTGAAACAAATCCACTATCATTAGTCCCTCATGATGAAAGTAACTGCCACTCCATAAAGTCTGCTGTAAAACCGCAGACACAGCTGCAGAAAAGCCAGGCTTGTATTTTTGGGTTTTAGATTATAAACAGACACACAGGAAGTCCCAAAATTGCCCCTAACATTTTGCAGATTATTTACAAAATATTCTCTACATGTTGGCCACCTCTTTGTAAAATTTTGTAGTGAATATTTTGTAAATAAAAGTACGTTTAGCTGCAATTTCTCATTTCTGTATGTATGGCGACCTTATGGGTGACTTTTGGGACACTCTATATATGTGTTTTCAGGCACAGACTCAGAACACTTTTTTCCCCCCTTTTTTGCCTCACTCTGCTCCCTGATGGACTTTGTATTCTGTTAGACACTCTCCCCAGGCTTCTTCTGCACTGAAACCTCATTCTTTTGTTTCTTTCTTGAATACATACTGTGTGTCGGGCATAGTGACGCTACATGTCACTGGGAATACTAAGGACATTAAGTCACAGCCCCTATTCCTAAGAAGCCCACATTTAACTGGGCTAATAACAGCCATGTAAGAATAGTCTTAGGTCTTTTGATTCCAAGTCCAGTGCTCTCTACATTCCAACTCTTGCCTCTAGGATCTTTTTATCACGTGGAGGAAAGAGGAAACACAAGTAGAAATTAACAGCTAACACTTTCTGAGCACCTACTGTGTGCCATATACAGTTCTCACTGTCTGTAAGTTTTATCTTAATGAATCTTCAACCATTTTGCAGAAGAGAAAACTTAGGCTTAGATGTAGTAACTTGCTCAAGGTCCCCAGGTGGTAAATTGCAGTCTTAATAAAGGGTATCCAACCTTTTTTCTTCTCTAACATTCATTGGAAGAAGAGTAGTTTTGAGTCACACATTAAATATAAAAACACTAACGAAACCTGATGAGAAAGGAAAACAAAACAAAACAAAACAAACATGTCCATGCATAATTTCTGCCATATCTATCCCCACAGAGAAGCAAAAAAGTCCTCACATAGGCGGCACCCGTAGGTCAGTCGGCAGGGCGCCGGCCACATACATGGAGGCTGGTGGGTTCGAAACCAGCCTGGGCCAGCTAAACAACAATGACAACTGCAACAACAAAAAAAATAGCCAGCCATTGTGGTGGGCACCTGTAGTCCCAGCTACTTGGGAGGCTGAGGCAAGAGAATAGCTTCCCCCCGAGTTTGAAGTTGCTGTGAGCTGTGATGCTTGGTACTCTACCCAGGATGACAACTTGAGATTCTGTCAGAGAGAGAGAGAGAGGAAACTTACTGAGAGAGAGAGAGAGAGAGAGAGAGAGAGAAAACTTACAGGGAGAGAGAGAGAGAGATATCCTCACATAATCTGCATGTGGCCCTTGGCCCGCAGGTTGGACACTTCCTAGACTCTAGGAAGAGTCCGACAGATGGTGAGGGCTTCCCTGGCAGGGTCCATAACTGTTTCGTTTGTTGTTTCCCCTGGGCCAAGCACAGTGGAGGCAGCCAGCACATTTTAATTACATCAGTGCCAGCCTGAGCAAGAGCGAGACCCTATCTCTAAAAATTAGCCTGGCATTGTGGTGGGTTCCTGTAGTCTCAACTACTCCGGAGGCAAGAGGATCCCTTGAGCCCAAGAGTTTGAGGTTGCTGTGAGCTATCACACCCTGGCACTCTACCCAGGGTGACAAAGTGAGACTCTGTCTCCAAAATAAATAAATAAATCAGTGAATGAATGAATTTATTTACCAACTCGAAGTGAAAGGAATTATTTCCTGGAGGAGAATACCTGGGAGACTCACGCAGCGGTTCTCAATCTGTGGGTCGCGACCCCTTTTAACTGTATTAAAGGGTCGCGGCATTAGGAAGGTTGAGAACCACTGCTAGAGGTTTCCCATTCATTCCTTTATTCACTCTCAAACTCCTGCATAACGCAACTGTCCTGTGCCCACGATGGTCATTATACTGAGACAGCCAAAAATACAGCAGACAGCGGCTGGAACTTCATTATTTCCATTTGAATACTGTGTCCCGGGACCCTTGCCGTCTCACAGTATTTCTCAACTAGTTCTAGTTATCCTAAGAACTAGTCCTATATCGCCATTTTACACAATAAGAATCTCACACAGGCAAAAGTCTCCTTAACCTAAAGCGGCTCAGCGACTTCCACACCAGTCATCTCGGGCTGGGAGTCGCAGGGCTAAGCAGGAGCGGCGGGGAGGCCGGCACTTTGGGAGGATCAAGCCGCAGCCGTCCCGGGCCCTTCAAGGCCGTCTCTCCTTTCCGGGATCTCAGCAGGCTGCTTAGAGCCGAACCCAGTGTCGCGTTCCGCCGCTGCCATGGCAACTACTGAGCAATTTGCGGTAGCCAGACGTCATTTCCGGAGCGCCGGCTCCGGCACCCCCGAGTTCCGGCCGCGGGAGTGTCTCTGGGCAGAGTGTGAAGTTTGAGAAGGCTGGAGACGTCGGAGAGGTGAGCGGAGCTGCGGGTGGGAAGGGGACTGGGGAGTCAGCGTCAGCGGGAGTAGGGGGACGGCTGGGAGGAGGCGGGTCGCGGCCAGCTGGCGTGGGATTCTGTTTGCAGACTGCCCTCCCGAGGCGCGGAGAAGGGCGGCATTGCTTCGGGGCCCTGGGGGTCCGTGCTTGGGCTGAGCTAGGAACGTGGAGTCCTGGCTTCAAGTTCTGGGTTTCGAGTCCTGCCAGCTGTGGAACCCGGGACAAGTTTCTTAACTTCTCTGCGCTTTTTTTTTTTTTTTTTTGGTGAGGGTTTCCGTTCTTGTCTCCTGCAACTTCAAACTACCGGGCTCACGCGATCTTCTTACCCATCTTCCCAAGTAGCTAGGACTACAGGCGCGTACCACTACTTACGGCGCTGATTTTTCTTTCTTTCTTTTTCTTTTTATAGAAACGGGGTCTCGCTTTTGCTTAGGCTGGTCTCGAATTCCTGAGTCAAATAATCTTTCCGCCTTGGCCTAGAGTGCTAGTACTCCAGACGTGAGCCACCGCACCCGGCCCCTTTTGGTTATCTGAAGCTTGGAAACGTTAATAGTCCCTCTCGCAGAAGTGTCTTAATGCTGACATTAGCTGATTGGCCTCAAACACCCATTGTGTACCTAGCACCTACTAAAAACTTGATAATACGTGACTAATCCAGAGTTTTTACCATGCCCTGTGTCCAAGAAGGTAGTGGTATTATATAATCCCGTGCATTGGGGACTCCCCACCTCCTGTGCACTCCTAGAAGAGGTTGGAACCAGCTGTATTAAACCAGTGCACCAGTGAGTAGAAAAGCAGGGAGAACTTTTCAGGCAGCGCTGACCAGAGTTGGACACTACTTGTGTAAGTAGCAAATTCTGTTTTCCCGAAGGCCACCTGCAGCATTGGTAGACAAGAATCACAATAGCTGTCACATATTGAAAATAGTACTGTGTGGTGAGTGCACCATGCTTGGCACTTTTCATGTGCATTTAATACGTAGGCCACTATGGAAGTTTTGAGAAAGGCTGTGTTATGGTTCGTTACTTGACTTCTAAGAAAGTCAACAGCATCCATGTACTCATACCTAGAGTATCTTGTTGAGTTTGAAATTGAACTTGGGCTGTGATTTTAGCATGCCTGAGTTCACAGTCACCTTGCTAGAGTCACTCTGTAGTCCAACAATAGTAATGATGATGAACCTAATCATGGGACTACAGTAGAAGCTATTGTTTCTTGATAAGCTTATCAGGAACTACTTGAATCCACCTTACAAGCAGGTTGGTGCAGTAGTTAACCTTAATTTAAGAGCGAGACAACTGGATCTCATCACACAGCTACCAAGAGGTGCATCTGCATTTCATTCTATGGAGATCTAACTGTTAAGATTATGTTCATGCCAGGCACAGTGGCTTATGCCTGTAATCCCAGCACTTGGGGTCCTGAGACTGGTGGATTGCCTGAGCTCTCTTCTCTAAAAATAGCGGCACCTGTAGTCCCAGCTGTTTGGGAGGCTGAGACAAGAGAATCACTTGAGCCCAAGAGTTTGAGGTTGTTGTGAGCTATAACTCCCCAGCACTCTACTGAGGGACAAAGTGAGACTCTTGTCTCAAAAAAAAAAAAGAGATCAAGTTAAGAAGTACTATAGCTTTCTAGCTCATCAGAAGAGATCATGTTTTGGGTGGGAAACTTAAGTTATAACAAGAATCTTTGAGTCTCATCAAGTAATGTATTTTCGAAAACATTCTAAAAAGTCATTTTCCTGGGATGACCAAAGGTCCAGATAGAACTCTTTCTTCAGTAGAGAAAAATTGAAAAATCTAGAATCTATGAAGATGACCACCCAATTTCTGAGGCATTAATTTATAGAGTAACATACTTAGTTATTTTTGTGAAGTTTGTGTGTAAGTTTATGTTATTAGGTCAAGGAAATACATACTTCTAAGAATCATATAAACTGTTGGGAGTGGTTCTTTGTTTCCCTGTTTTGTGCTGATTGTTTTTTAAAAAATATGTTTTAAATAGCTGCTTTATTGAATAGTTATAATGATTTTAACAGATTATGAATTTGGAGGAAGCTCTGAAGTTAGCCAAGAATAGAGACTCACAGAGACTCTTCCTGCTGCTGCCCTCAGTACTTATTACAGACTGTGCCCTTTTTGTTCCTTCCTTTAGTGACTGGCCATGTCACTGTCCCACTTGTACCGGGATGGAGAAGGCCGCATAGATGATGACGATGACGAGCGGGAAAACTTTGAGATCACTGACTGGGATCTCCAGAATGAATTCAACCCCAACCGGCAGCGCCACTGGCAGACCAAGGAAGAAGCCACCTATGGGGTGTGGGCTGAGCGGGACTCGGATGAGGAGAGGCCTAGCTTTGGAGGCAAACGGTAATACCTGGCATGGGGCTACTTCCCCTTTGGTTAAGAGAAGTGTGTGTGTGTGTGTGTGTGTGTGTGTGTGTGTGTGTCTGTGGGGAAGATGGAGAGGGAGTTGGGGAGATACCCTGACAATTGTACTTTTCTCATAACTTTTTGAGTCTCTTAGCTATGGAATAAGCTAGGGAGGTTCTAGTTTCTCCTTGGGCTAGATTGCTTTTCATTTATCAGTCAGTGTTTATTGAGCAGTTATTGTGTTAGGCCTTCTGCTGGAGACCCAGTCCTTGCCTGTCTAGAGCCCAGACCCTAGTGGATAGAGATAGGCATTACTCAACAACTAAACCAGACTTTGCAGTTGTGACTTAGGATTAGGGAGAGCACATTCTAGGCTGTTTACCTCTTCTTGGAGGTCAGGGAAGATTTCGCTGGAGAAGTGGCCCTTAAAGTCATATAAAAGTAGAAGATAACTCGGGTAATAGGGGAGGCATGAGTGTGCAAAGGCCTTTGATGGGTGAGGACAAGGTATCCACAGGGATGTGAAAGGTTTCAGGGCTAGAGCAGAGAGAGGGAGGGAGCATAGTTTGAAGAAGGCACGTGGAGAGGCTATGGTGTAGGGTGGTTATGTTTTGAGAAGACCTTCTCAAAGAGAAGAGGGCAGAGTAGGTGTGCAGTGGAAAGCAGCTCTGTGAGGAAGCTGAGGCAATGATCTTTGCAGAGGTGGAGGCTTGGGCTGGGATTTTGGTAGGAGATGAGGATTCAGGCTGAAAATGTCTCCTTTTAGTGGAGGTTTGTGTGCACTGATTGCAACTCATTTGACTAGGGTGTGGCAGCTTTGGGTTTTTTCCCTGAATGTCCACACCTATGGCCTCCAGGCTCTCTAGCCCAGTGGTCCTCAACCTTCCTAATGGCGCGACCCTTTAATACAGTTCCTCATGTTGTGGTGACCCCCAACCATAAAACTATTTTCATTGCTACTTCATAACTGTAATTTTGCTACTGTTATGAATCACAATGTAAATATCTGATATGCAGGATGGTGTTCAGCGACTCCTGTAAAAGGGTTGTTTGACCCCTAGGTTGAGAACCACTGCTCTAGCCCATTGAGACTGTGTTGTTTTTCAAAGGAGGTGTGTTGTTTTCAAAGGAATCTGGAAGAGAGCGTGGGAGTCTGTTCAACCTTCATAAGTACAAGCAAGTCTAAAAGCAGTTGACAAGTAGATCAGGGATCAATAATTGCATAAACAGTAGTAACAGCTAACATCTGTTGGCTGCTTACATGTTCTAGGAACTTCACAGGCCTGGTTTTATTTTCCTTGTGACAAGAGTGCCATTATTATTTCCCCCATTTTACAGATTAGAAAACTGAAGCCAGTGGTCACACATGGCAGAGGCTGAGCTAGAATTGGAATTGAGACCTATCTGAGAGTTTGGGCTACTAACTACTAAGTTAGGGTGCATCTTTTAAGAAAAACATTCTCTGAATTCTATTACTGCCATAGGGGTGTTTAATTACTCCATTGGTCATTTTATAAATCATCACTTTGTTTGCAATTTTTCTGGGTTTTCCATTGGAATTTTTCCTCTATATTCCTTTAACCCTACATTACAAATATGTCAGCTTTGTTTTATACAGAAGGAACTGAGGTTAATGAATTAATGTAAGTGCCATTCTTCAGGCAGTCAGGGTATAAGTCAGTATATTCCATTTTTAGGTTAGTTTTCATATTCAAATAAACCTAATGGATATGAGCTTTTTTAAAGTTTGATTAATATACATGGTCATTATTACATACTTTATATTCATATGTAATATAATGGTTTTGTTTATTTATAATTTTTATCAAAATTTCTGCTCCTATTTTATTTATATACTTGAGTTTCCAAAAAAAATGCCCTTTAAGATAAATTAATTTTATCTTAAAATGTTGGAATGCTACATTATTTTGAATTTATAATTAACTTTACCTTGATGTAACTCTCCAGCCAGAGATTTGAATTGAACATATCAAGTAACAATGTTAAGCTTAATTATTAGAAGCCAAATCTGGGGCTTTTTTGATACTTTGACATATAAATAAATGTGTGACTCCTTTAAAATAGATCCCATGAGGTCCATACTCTAAGGAATTCTCTAGTGAGCAGTTTCTACAGTGGATGGCTGCAGGAGAGACTTCTTTACAACCCTGTGGGGCTCTGTGTCTGCCTGCAGGGCCCGCGACTACTCTGCACCGGTCAACTTCATCAGCGCAGGACTAAAGAAAGGGGCGGCAGAGGAGGCAGAGTTGGAGGATTCTGATGACGAAGAGAAACCTGTTAAGCAGGATGACTTCCCTAAGGATTTTGGACCAAAGAAGTTAAAAACGGTAGAGTCTTTATTACAGAATTGTGACTTTAGTAATATCCTTCAAAGGTCATTGTGGCCTAAGCATTTCCTAGCCAGGGAGAGGCCCAGCTGGAACCCCCTTGTGGCACCAGGTTTCCGTGAGGCGTGACGTATGTAGTGCAGTCTCTTTTCTTTCCTGACACGCATCACAGATGATATTTGGTTCATATGACACTTTCCATAGTGTTGTTCTATAACTGTGAGGGCGTCTTTCCATTGGCCACGCTTTCTTAGGTTTTTGTTTTTCTTTTTCCATTAACTAAACTTTGAGTTTTCATCTTTGCAGGGTGGGAATTTTAAGCCCAGTCAGAAGGGTTTTGCAGGAGGAAACAAGTCTTTCATGGACTTTGGCAGCTGGGAAAGACACACAAAAGGAATCGGACAGAAGCTACTTCAGAAGATGGGTTACGTCCCTGGACGGGGGCTTGGGAAGAATGCACAAGGTATTGCACACACCGTTGTTGTCTTGGATAGTGGAGGTGAGGTGGAGGGAAGGAGGGGTGCAGTCGGAGAGGTGGTTTTCTCTGCTTTACTTGAACTCTGCAGCTCGGTTTGCCAGCGCCAGGCATCTGTGCTCCAAAGCTGCCTTGCTTTATCAAAACTGAAGTTAAATGAAATATTTGTTTCAGAGGGAGGAAAAGTGTTAGGGCTGAAACAGGTGGAGTGAAGATAGACATGGTGGCCTGGAACGAGAACAAGGGACAGTTTTTATGTGAGATTTCAACAGTACTAAATGTAAGGGTGTGGGGATGGAAAATTTAAAGGGGTAGGAAATCTGCATTGAAATATTGTGGTCTTGTTTATAAATACTTGTATGGGAAAAATGCAGCATTTATTTCTACAACTTAAACTTATTATTAATGTTGTAGAGACAGGGTTTAATTATGTTACCTAGCTCCTACTTGTCAACTCCTGGGCTTATGCAGTCCTCTTGCCTAGGCTTTCCAAAGTGCTGGGATTACAGTGCGAGCCACCATGCCTGGTCTTAAACTTGTTATAAAAATGTTAAATATAGGAGATATGAACTACTAAGTAAAACAGATGAGTAGACTCATGCAGTTTCCAGTTTCACTTCAATCAGAATTAATATATAATTACTGCATGACAAAGGCTTTCAGATGAGTAAATTGTAGAATATAGTATGCCGGAGTTCTCAGTTACAAATGAATTATTCCCATCCAATAAAACAATGAATCCAAGTGGAAATGGAAATCTGTATTTAGGACATAACTCACTTAAGATCAGCAGGCTATTCTGTAGTAGCATACATGCTCAGAAGTTTCAGATCATGTAGGACACGAACAGTGTACCAAGGGCAGAGAGACATTCACCTTTCTGAGTGGGGTGTTATTTTGTGTAAGGAGCAGGGAAGTATGATTTCACTGAGTGGTTCACTCACATACATGAATTGGTGTCATCTCAAGTCCTTTTTATCTTTGCTGGAATTTGTCAGGTATCATTAACCCAATTGAAGCCAAACAGAGAAAAGGCAAAGGAGCGGTAGGGGCTTATGGTTCGGAGCGTACCACTCAGTCCCTGCAAGACTTCCCTGTGGTTGACTCAGAAGAGGAAGCAGAAGAGGTAAGCAGTGGGTGGGTGGTGTCTGGTGCCATTTTGGATAACTGTCTGTTCATTCCTTCCTTCAGTTCTCAGATGTTTATGCTCCAGACTGTGCAAGAGGCTGGGTGTGCTGTGATGAAAGGGGTTGGAGCCTGGTGGAGACAGACAGTAAACAGGCCACTCCAGTATGGATAGAAGACATGGCAGTGGGTGCTGGGAGGTGCTTAGATAGAAAATGAGGTTGGGGAAAAGGGTGTTGACCTACTTTTAATAAATAAGGTGATCAGGAAAACCTCTTAGGGAAAGAAACACTTGTATTGAGAGTTGGTGGAAGAGAAGGTGCTTAACTGTAGGGTGATCTGAGAATCCAGAATATACTGAGGAGCTGGGAGTTTGATGGCTAAGGGACCGTAAAGGAAGCAGAAAGTAGCATAGGGAGCAGAGAACGGAAGGAAGTGCTTGTACCGAGGAGGCCAGGCCTCACCTTCAGGCTTTCCTGTCCTTGTTTAGGTACTTGGTTTTCATCCCACGTGTATCAGGGGGCCATCTGCTGGCGCCCTGTGTCTCTTTACTCCAGTGATGGAAGGGGCCAACTCTCTTGAAATAATACTCATTTTATCTTTGCATTTATGAGAAGCAAGATGCTATAAAGAAACACATTGCTCTTCTTGTCATTGACCTCCTTTTAACAAAGAAGGAAATATTTGAAAACATGGGATTGATCACTCTGAGTCAGGGGTTCTTAAAGCCAGCAGGTTCCAGGCACAGAACAGAAATGAGTACAAGCCAGGTGCAAGACAACGGGAATGATGGGGACAGAGGTACAGGCCCCTCGTGAGGGGAATCTCTGTTTATTCATCTCTAGTCTGTTGTTGCTTAAAAGAATGTGGACCCCATATTGCCTGAGCTTACGATTTTCCCAGAGTAGCCAGGAGTCTAGATCTATTTGAAAGAAAAGTTGCAAGTTTTAACCAGTGTGAGAAAAGCAAACCAACCACCACCAAACCAACTTCTGTGGGCTGGACGCTGTCTACTATCCTGAGATTGGCAGTCTTCCTCCACTTGAGAACAGTGGTTCTCAACCTTCCTAATGCCTCTTAATGCTGTGACCCTTTAATACAGTTCCTCATGTTGTGGTGACCCCCGACCATAAAATTATTTTCGTTGCTACTTCATAACTGTAATTTTGCTACTGTTATGAATTGTAATGTAAACATCTGATAAGCAGCAGGATGTATTTTCATTGTTACAAAGGGGTCGTGACCCACAGGTTGAGAACCGCTGCTTTAGAATCTAAAGGAGTGTCTAACATTTTTTTCTGCAGCACATCAGAGGAAGAGTTGTCTTGGCCACACATTAAATATACAAATGCTAATGAAAGCTGTTGAGCAAAAAAAGAAAGAAAGGCCTGTGTATAATTTTCACAATATCCGACATCACGATAAGCAAAACAGATGCTGGCTGCAGGTTGGGCACCCCTTCTAGATCCTGCAAAAGGGTTTTGTAGACCGTTATTGTGAAAGATATCATTGCCTTGTGACTTAGGCCCTGCTTATTCATCTTTATTTTTATTTAGCCCAAGTTTTGCTGTACTTAAAAAATCCTTTACATTGTATTTCTAAGTTTTATGTGAAGTAAATTTCAAACTAGCATAGTACCTGCCCATAGTAGATGTTCAGAAAATGTTGCTTTTGTCTTTATTTTTCTTTCTCCTATTAGTCTGGTGCACCTACCCTTTGAACCTCGTTATTTCTAAGAGTATGGGTATGTGTCAAGGTCTATCATTAGACCATCATTAGATGGTTTCAGTGTCACATAGATGCAGTCCTTCACTTATAACTTCTACACAAATCTAAGACACAGACTGGTGAATGTTAGTGGTCTCAGGGGCCCCACCTACTGTAAAAAGGGGTTCTTTCTTGGAACTGATTTTATCCCCCTGGTTTAGGAGTTTCAGAAGGAGCTGAGCCAGTGGAGGAAAGACCCAAGTGGAAGCAAGAAGAAGCCCAAATACTCTTACAAAACGGTGGAAGAGTTGAAAGCCAAGGGCAGGATTAGCAAGAAGCTCACTGCTCCCCAGAAGGAGATTTCTCAGGTCAAGGTATGAGGGCCCTTGGATAATACCTGGTCCCAGGACATGTTAGAAAACACACAGAAATAATCCCATACCTCAGGGTTAGTCACTGAACCGTTTCTAAGGTTCTTGGGGTCCTCTAGCCTTTATTTGTCTTGGTATCCTGCTTTTCTCACTGGATGGTAGCATGTTCCCACCCATTACTCTTATGTATTTAGTGACAGTTACCAAGTTCCGACTTCGTGCCAGGTACTCTTCATGGCGTAAACCAAATGTTCCCATCTTTCTGGAACTTGCAATCAGTGAATTTATTAACATTTCTGTTATTAAAAAACTCAATGTGAATACTGTTTTTAATGAGTGCATAATTCCTAACTCTATTATTAGATCTTTAACTTTTTCCTGGTTTTATTTATTTATTTATTGAGACAGAGTCTCACTTTGTTGCCCTTGGTAGTGCCTTGCTGTGGCACTATAGCTCACAGCAACCTCAGTCTCCTGGGCTCAAGCGATTCTCCTGCCTCCGCCTCCTAAGTAGCTGGGACTACAGGCTCCTACTGCAATGCCCTCCTATTTTTTTTAGAGAAGGGGTCTTGTTCTTGCTTGGGCTGTGAGCTCGAACCTGTGAGCTCAGGCAGTCCACCTGCCTTGGCCTCCCAGAGTGCTAGGATTACAGGCATGAACTACCTCCCCACCTTTGGGTTTTTTTTTTTAAGAGGAGTCTCCCTCAGCCACCCTGGGTAGAATGCTATGGTGTCATCATAGTTCATAGCAACCTCAAACTCCTGGGCTCAGGCAACCTATTGCCTCAGCTGCCTGAGTAGCTGGGACTACAGGCACCCACCACAACACTCAGCTAGTTTTTTCTACTTTTAGTAGAAACAGAATCTCACTTTTGCTCCAACTGGTCTTGAACTCTTGAACTCAAGCAGTCCACTTGCCTTGGCCTCCCAGAGTGCTGGGATTACGTTTAGCCATGATTTGGGGTTTTGACAAGTTAGTTTGTATATAAAACTTTGTCTTTGTTTCAGACATTTTTTTAAGGATAGATTCCTACAAGTATAATCACTAGATTAAAGAATACAATCTAGCATTTACATTCTGGGGAGGTTGTACTATACTATGACCAGAAGGGCAGGAGAGAATTCCCAGGGCTCCTTTGCAGCATTGCATCTTTTCTTTTTCTTTTAAGATAGATTAAATATTCCACCACTGTTATGTGCATATAGAGTATTAGGTTTTCCATTATTTTCCCAAGTAGCCAAAGAATATGATCAATGGTTGCCTTGTGTAGATTGGTATAGGATATCACAGATATCACAGATAGTATATCACAGAATTCAAAGCCTTACATGGGTTCTCAAGTGTTATTGTTCAAGGTCATGGGGGACCTGAAAGAAACATGGGAGTCTAGGTCTGACTGGGAGATTGTGAGTCAGGACATGTTGACTGGACCCCAGCGCTCTCCCAGTGTTTTTTCCTCCAGTGGTTCTATGGATTGATCACACTCTTACTTAAAGTGACAACAAATAATTTCTGTTTCAGAAGAACAGTCCATATTCAGATTTCCTCAGTTTTCCTAAAACATTGGAATTAGCTCATTCCTAGGTTGCTTTTGTCCAGTAACTTTTTTTTTTTTTTGAGACATTTTGTCACCCTTGGTAGAGTGCTGTGCTATCATAGCTCATAGCAACCTCAAAATCTTGGGCTCAAGTGATTATCTTGCCTCAGCCTCCCAAGTAGCTGGGACTACAGGCGTCCACCACAACACCCAGCTATTTTTGGAGATAAGGTCTCACTCTGGCTTAGGCTGGTCTGGAAGCTGTGAGCTCAGGCAGTCCACCCACCTCAGCCTCCCAGAGTGCTAGGATTACGGGCATGAGTCACCGCGCCGGCCTCTAAAAACTTTTTTTATGTCTTCTGTTTTTAAGTGAAAAAAAAAAACTTTTTATTATTGCAATGGTAGTATGTGGTACATTTTAGAAAATTAGTAAATAGAGAAACGCAAAAGTATAAAAAATAGTATTTTTCATCCTCTAAAATTTTAACACTCTATGTATATCCTAAATCTTTCTCTGCTTATATGCATATTTTTTTAGCAAATTGTGATATTTTAATTGTAGCTGTTGTTTTATTACCTGATTCGATCTGTGTAGCCTCTACTTTTTTTTTTTTGGAGACAGAATTTCTCCAAGTTTCTCCAGAATTTCACTAAGTTACCCAGGCTAGAGTGCTGTGGTGTCAACCTAGCTCACAGTAACCTTAAATTTCTGGGTTCAAGTGTCCTCCTGAGTAGCTGGGACTGCAGGCACCTACCCCAAGGCCTGGTTAATTTTTCTGTTTTTAGTAGAGATGGGGTCTCTCTCCTGAGCTCAACAGATCCATCTTGGCCTCCAGATGAGCCACTGTGCCCAGCCTCAACTTTTCAATTAAAGTAAACTTCCATCTCTACTAATACTCAGTCCCTATTGAAATTTCATCAGTTTTCCTGTAAGTCATCTTCATCTGGCTTGCTCAAAGGGATCCTATGGAGAACAACTTGCTGCATCTGATTGCTTTGTCCCTGGCAGTTTCTTCTGAGCTAGTACAGAGGAGACTAGCTCACTAGTCTCTCACTTTGGTAAACACTGCTTTTCTCCAGCTGTGTGGAACAATGTGGTTTTTACACACTTCCACTAGCACTGTGCCTTCCCCAGGCTTAGCTGAATGTTTAAGTGTTAAGTGTTGATGTAATGTTAACTTTTCATCCCCCTCTGCCGGGCTTTCCAAGGTCATAGACATGACAGGCCGGGAGCAGAAGGTCTACTACAGCTACAGTCAGATCAGCCACAAGCACAACGTTCCTGATGATGGGCTGCCGTTGCAGTCTCAGCAGCCACCACAGCCCGGCAAAGAGGCCAAGGCCCCAGGCTTCGCGCTGCCTGAGCTGGAGCACAATCTGCAGCTGCTCATCGACCTCACAGAACAGGAGATCATCCAGAACGACCGGCAGCTGCAGTATGAGCGGGACATGGTGGTCAACCTCTCCCATGAGCTGGAAAAAATGTCTGAGGTCCTGGAGCACGAGGAGCGGGTCATCTCCAATCTCAGCAAGGTCCTAGAGATGGTGGAGGAGTGTGAGCGGCGGATGCAGCCCAACTGCAGCAACCCCCTCACCCTGGACGAGTGCGCCCACATCTTTGAAACCCTCCAGGACAAGTACTACGAGGAGTACCGGATGTCAGACCGTGTGGACCTCGCTGTGGCCATTGTTTATCCCCTCATGAAGGAGTACTTCAAGGAGTGGGATCCCCTCAAAGTGAGTTGTTGGGATAATCAACCTCCGGGCCTCTCAGTTGGGCATGCCTTTACTTGATGAGCTGTGCAGAGGGCAGGAGGGCGGGCTGGCTCCCTGCCCTCAGCTGCTCTGTGTTTCTGCTCAGGACTGCACCTATGGCACTGAGATCATCTCCAAGTGGAAAAGCCTCCTGGAGAACGACCAGCTCTTGTCCCATGGCGGGCAGGACCTCTCGGCGGACGCCTTTCACAGGTACTGCAGATTGGGGTCTGCATTCCTACTGCTGTCTCTTAGGACTGGGAAGGATTTCTAAAGGCTGGGGAAGGTGGCAGTACTGGCCTTTATTAACCTGCTCCATGTTGTCACTGCTCTAGGAATTCAGAGGGATTGATTCATTAGTCCATCTGACACTTGTCAAGTGTCTGTTGAGTGTCATGCCTGTGCCAGAGCAGGGCTCACCCTGGATATAGAGCAGACAGCCTCTATCTACAGTACAGTGGAAAGGGCAGATGGTAAACAAGGAAGTGAACAAATAAAATAGGGTGCACACTGGGTACAGCAAGAGAAAACTAGGGTGTGTACCTCCATGGAGAGATGTGTTGGACAGAGGCCTGTCAAAGGAGGTGACATTCAAGCTATGACCCACAGGGTGAGAAGCATTTCCTGTGGGTAGAGGTGAGAAAGCACTTGATATTTGGAAAGGGGCCCTTGTGATCCTGAAGCATCTCTGCAAGGCAGCCACTGCTGAGGAGACCAAGGTGTTGGAGGTCAAGGGGACAGCTTTCAAGAGTAAGGAAGAGACAGCCTCAGGTCTGGCCTGCAGGGGGACTGGCCTGATGGGTTTCCATGGTTGGAGTTTTCTTATTCTAGAGAAGTGGTGGTGGGTATACTTTGAAACTAATCGGTGCAGTTAACCAACCTGTCCTCTCCTTTTTTCCATAGGTTGATATGGGAAGTCTGGATGCCTTTCGTTCGAAATATTATCACCCAGTGGCAGCCAAGAAACTGTGACCCAATGGTGGACTTTCTGGATAGTTGGGTTCACATTATTCCTGTGTGGATTTTAGATAATATACTGGACCAACTCATCTTCCCCAAGCTGCAGAAGGAGGTAGGGTGAGAGTCGTGGGAAACAGCTGTCATTGAGAACTATGGGGACTTGTTCAGCCTTTCTCTTCGTTATATCAGTGCTATTAAAAATGCCTGCAGCTGGGTTTGCCAGCACAACTATTGTGCTGTAGTGTTAATTCAGCCTTTTTCTTAGCATTTCCCCCCTCAAATCTGCAAGAGAGATGTCATTTTCTTTCTTTTTTTTTAAATAAAATTAGAATGGTACAGTTCCTGAGAGGTAATACAATTCAAGGGGTATGTTTGTTTGGGTCAGGTGTCTGTTTGGGGATAATGGAATGTAAAATGCCTACAAGGCACCTTGGCTGTCCCTTAGTACCTAGCCCTCCCTTCCATAATGTGGAGACTGTCCTCCACGGAATGTATGTGCAAAGGATTGTGGACCATGGTCAAGGGTGCACAAGGCCTTCTCCTGTGAGCACAGTTCTTGCCTTTAACCAGTGGTTCCTCAACCTTTTAGGCACCAGGGAATGGTTTCATGAAAGAATTTGTCCACACATTGGGGTGGGGGGCACAATTTGGGATGATTCAAATGCATTACATTTATCATGGACTGTCTTTTTATTATTATTACATTGTTATGTATAATGAAATCATTATACAACTCACCATAATGCAGAATCACTGGGAGCCCTGGGCTTGTTTTCCTGCAACTAGCCGGGTTGGGGTGTGTGTGTGATGGGAGACAGTGACACCCATAGCATTCTGCTATAAAGCCTGTCACTAGATAAAGCTCAGTTGTCATGTGCCACTCATTGATGGGATTTTGATGAGTCTACAAGCAGTTGATTATGGTCTCTGTGTAGTCAAACTTCTCTGCTAATGATAATCTGCAGTCTCTTCCCAGTGCTAGCATCACCACCTCGGCCCCACCTCAGTTCATGAGGCGTTAGATTCTCACAAGGTGCATACAACCTAGATCCATCACATGCACAGTTTACAGTAGAGTCACACTCATAGCTATGAGAACCTGATGTTGCCACTTACCTGACAAGAGCAGAGCTCAGGCTGTGATGCACATGATGGGGAGCAATAAATACAAGTGAAGGATGTTTTGCTTGCTTGCACCTCACCTTCTGCTGTGAGGCCTGGTTCCTAATAGGCCGGGGGGTTGAGGACCACAGCCTTTAACCATGCAGGTTTATGTGACTGCCTCACCCATGGCATGAGTTCTCTTCTCCCCACTCTGCAGGTGGAAAACTGGAACCCACTGACAGACACTGTACCCATCCACTCTTGGATCCACCCATGGCTGCCCCTCATGCAGGCACGGCTGGAGCCGCTCTATTCCCCCATCCGCAGCAAGCTCTCTAGTGCCTTGCAGAAGTGGCACCCCAGCGATTCCTCTGCCAAGCTCATCCTCCAGCCATGGAAAGATGTCTTCACTCCTGGCTCCTGGGAAGCATTCATGGTCAAGAACATAGTGCCCAAGCTGGGTAAGGAAATGTGGAAAGTGCACTCCAAGGCCAGCACTTTGGTCCCTCGGTTTCTGTGGCTAGCAGTAATGATTTAAAACATGGCCACTGAGTTCATGAAAATGTTAGGTACACAGTATTGCTTACTGTAAGAAAGGTTGCCATTTGTGTGGAGGCTGAATGTGAATGTAATTTGGGTCCTTTCTATTGTTTATAATAGTGACTAACAGTCCACAGTTACAGATTTGGACTTATTGTGCGTTAATGTTTTTCTGATTGGTTCAGTTTTGGCTTCTGGTCATAGGACAGCTATGTGAAGTTTGAAATTTCTGTGGTATTTTATTTTGTTAGGAACTTATTTCTGGTGTATCAGGAGCTTAAACTTGATCTTTAAAAGCAGATCAAAGACTGACATTGCCTGGTGACAGTTTGTTCTTCGTACTTCTGCATCTTTGCTAAAGCTGAACCTCAGACTGGGCTTCTCTTTCAGGGATGTGTCTTGGCGAGCTAGTCATTAACCCCCACCAACAGCATATGGATGCATTTTATTGGGTGATCGACTGGGAAGGGATGATCTCTGTGTCTAGCCTGGTGGGACTTCTTGAAAAGCACTTCTTCCCCAGGTGGCTTCAGGTATACTTTGTTTTTTTCGGGGATGAGTTGGACCAGGGGATTCTCTTCACTTTCTGCCAAGCCCTGACCACAAGGCCAGTTACATAATGCAAAATAAATTACATGGTAGGGTAGGAAAGAATTAAGTAATCGTAATGGTGGCCACCATATATTGATAGTTCGTCCCATACTTGATGCTGTCCTAAGCATTTAATTTGCATTATCTCAGCTCCTCAAAACTGCCCTAGCAGGTAGGCACTTTGGTTTCCCTGTCGAACAGACATGGCAATTGAGGCTCAGAGTGCTTACATGCCAGGACACTTAGCTACCAAGCTGATTACAAAATCCATACTCTTAAAAGTGCCAGATTATTTAGCGCCTCTGAATCCCTGCTCCCATGTGGTACCACTGTGGATAAAAGTTTTTTTCTTTTTTGGCAGGTGCTATGTTCCTGGCTTAGTAACAGCCCAAATTATGAGGAGATCACCAAATGGTACCTGGGTTGGAAATCCATGTTCTCAGACCAAGTGCTGGCACATCCATCCATCAAGGATAAATTTAATGAAGCACTTGATATCATGAACAGGGCAGTATCCTCCAATGTTGGTGAGTGAAGATTCCTATTTTTTATGCCCTGACCCTCATTTCCAGGTTTTTACGTACGTAAATGACAGTTTTCAGGGACCCAGAGACTGCCTAAGCTGTATTCCACTCTTAGCACCTATAGAGGTCGAATCTAACCCTCCTGACACAGGTAAATGGTCAACTGGCACCCACTGACCAGGCATGCTGTGAGTGGGAGGAGCATCATCCTTTGAATAGAGCTGTCTGCAGCTAGATTCAAACAATGTTGGTCTGACCCAGGGTCCACCTTCCTAACCACTGTGCTCTATGGCTTTTTAAGGAGCCTTGGGTATACTTTCTACTCAAGTACACATCTAACAGTGTGGAGTCAGGTGGACAGATAATACCAAGTAATTGTTGAACCTCTCTTAGCTCCATTTTATTTATAAAATAATAATAATAGGGTGGCACCTGTGGCTCAAAGGAGTAGGGCGCTGGCCCCATATGCTGGAGGTGGCTGGTTCAAATCCAGCCCTGGCCAAAAACTGTAAAATAGTAGTAATAATTCATAGGTTACAAGAGGGATTAAATGAGTTAACATTTGTGTACAGCACTCATAGGGGATGTCTTTATTATGTCAAAAGTTCATGGGCAGTGCCTGTATCTCAGAGGAGTAGGGCACTGGCCCCATATGCCAGAGGTGGTGGGTTCAAACCCAGCCCCGGCCAAAAACTGCAAAAAAGCCAAAAAACACTGCCATTTAACATCTACTCCCCAAGTTCTAGGTAAGCCATTCTGCTTAGATTATGAGTAAATGAGAATATATCACCCAGTCCTAGGTCACACTATGTGGACATCACAAGGCCATGGCCAGTGTTGCTCACCACCTGGTCTATAACCATGTTGTTTACAGATGAGCTCAGTGAGGCCAAGAGCTTGCTCAGGGTCACAAGGCTGAGGAGTGGCAGTGGGACTGGAATTTTCTCTTTCCTGGTCTTTTTTTTTTTTGGCCAGGGCTGGGTTTGAACCTGCCACCTCTGGCATATGGGGCCGGCGCCCTACCCTTTTGAGCCACAGGCACTACCTTCTTTCCTGGTCTTTAATTCTTTCTAGTTAGCCTATTACATGAAAAACAGAAAATTAATAGATTATATAGACTGTGTTTTATGAGGCAAATATACAGGCAGTCCCTGAGTTACAAACGTGATTTATGTACAATTCACACTTATAAACAGAGGCTACTACAGTAAGTCCAAGTTGCAGACATCTGACTAAGTCACACTTATGAGGGGAAGCTACAGGTAATAGGTTCCACTGACATACAGATTAAACTCAAGAACAAATTTAAAGAACCTGTCTTGTTTGTAACTCGGGGACTGCTTATCTACTTACCCAGGTTCTTCAAGGGCCATCTCCATGTTCATTTTTTCCAGAAACTCTTCCTTAGCCACCCTGGCCTCATGTTCCCAGAACTGTTCCCTGTGTATGCCCCTCAATTAGCAGTTTGCATTTTTGGTCCTACATTATCCTGTAGACATCTATGTTTTAGCTCCCCTAATGGGGGGCCTGTATGGGTAAGTTAAGATATAACCACTGTTCCTCAGTGAGGGGTGATTTGGAGACAATAATAAAAGGGGAAAAATGGCTACCACGGGCCACGTGTCTTTTAGGTTCCTAGGGCTGCCTCTCTGGCAGTGTGGAGTGGGGACTAGAGCAAGAGAACAGAATAGTGAGTGTTCAAGGTTTCTAGCTCTGAAAGGACAAATCCCTTGCAGATATTTCATTTTATGTTGAATATTTAATAATCTCTCTGGTACCAGATATTAGCCACAAGTCATCAGACCAATTTGCCATGATGTATTGGCCATTTATCTAAACGTCCTCCAAAGTTGTGTCTGTGAGGCAGAGCTGTCCTTCAGTGAGAGTCATGGGCCACTCAGGCATACCCAGACCTGGGCAGAGTCATGCTGTCAACTTCCATCCCTCTGGGCACACCTGTCCTCACTGCCTTGCCCCCTTTCTTTTGCAGGTGCCTACATGCAGCCAGGAGCTCGGGAGAACATTGCCTATCTCACCCACACGGAGCGCAGGAAGGACTTTCAGTATGAGGCCATGCAGGAGCGACGGGAGGCTGAGAACATGGCCCAGAGGGGCATTGGTGTGGCCACCAGCTCCGTGCCCATGAACTTTAAGGACCTCATTGAGACCAAGGCTGAGGAGCACAACATCGTCTTCATGCCTGTCATCGGGAAGCGGCATGAAGGGAAGCAGCTGTACACCTTTGGCCGCATCGTGATCTATATCGACCGAGGAGTGGTGTTTGTCCAGGGTGAGAAGACCTGGGTGCCCACCTCCTTGCAGAGCCTGATTGACATGGCCAAGTAGACTGTGGCAAGTCCATAGTGGGCTAGAGACTTGCGCCTGAGAGGGACATGCTGTGAATAAAAGTATTTTTAATCTTGGAAAGGCTACTTCTCTATTTGGGAGATGTACCACATTCAGGCCAGGTCACCAGGGAAGGATGTAAAACATGGCATCACTTTAGAAGTGCATAAATCTTTATACCAAGTCCTCACATGGAGTGTTGTCCTTGAAATAGGACAGCCAAGTTGATATATTTCTCTGTTCTCATCTCTGAAATTTGGGCCACTGCAAAGGAGTTCTCTGCAGTTGCTTCATGGCAAATTTCCCTTTAGTTTCTGGTGGTAGCTTCTGCCTCCGCCAAAACCAAACATATTACGGTAAGTTCCGTTCAGTAGTTGTCATCTTCTCATTCCTGATGATTTCAAGGTCCTCACAGTCCTGATAATCTGGTTCTTCTTGAAATGCCCAAATATCCATGGGGAATTGGTCTAGCTTTTGTACAGGGAACCAGTGGATAGAGGTGTCATTAAATATGTCTGTGAACTGTGAAGTCTGAGGAAACTCAAGCTCCTCTAGTCCTTTTAAAATCTGAGCAGAAAAATTCAAATGTAAATAAATACTTGATAGATACAGTAAGTCCCCACTCTTCTGGGGGTGAATCTTCATTTTACTTGTCACCCCTTTATCCTTTTTAAAAAAACAAGGATATTTTGATTCATATGCTTCTTTTTTGAGACAGTCTCACTATGTCACCCTGGGTAGAGTGCCATGGCGTCACAGCTCACAGCAACCTCAAACTCTTGGGCTTAAGTAATTCTCTTGCCTCAGCCTCCCAAGTAGCCGGGACTACAGGCTCAGCTATTTTTTGGTCGTAGTTGTCATTGTTTGGCAGGCCCAGGTTGGGTTCCAACCTGCCAGCTCCGGTGTATGTGGCTCATGCCCTAGCCCTGGAGCTACAGGCACTGAGCCTGACTTTATATGCTTTTGTGCAATAAATTGGAAGCCCCAAGGACAGTGGATATGATGGGCCATGATAGTGAGAATAAAATAGGAGAAAACTAAGAGATGCATTAAAATGCAACAGCTTTTTGGAACACAGACCCATAGACAGAGCTGGCTGATAATACAGTTATGTCACTTTCTTTAGTTAGCCCCTATGGTTTTCCTCCTATGAGTTTTTTGTGAAGAATTCTATCTCACAATGGAGAATAGTATTTCACACCCTTTTCCATCCTGCCCCCTTTATTCAGATGGATACCTTTGCAATGTAGGGATAATTTTTCTGTAGAACTCTTGCCAACAACCTAGAAATAAGGAAATATGATTAGGAGGTATGAGAATTGTTTTATGCAGCTTAAAATACAAAGAAAGGCAAGATTATTTAAGGAGAGCAGGAATTCAGAAAAAAACACTTGGACTATGGAATAGGTTAACCAGTAGAAAAGGTGAATACCCTATTAACCCTGCCCATTTCATCCACAGAGAAATGACAGATACTTAGCACTGTGAAACACTGGGGTGTGGAGCAGAGAAATCACATGCTTTCCCTTGTTTTTCAAAAACATTTCTATTATTAAGGGAGAGAAGAAATTATTGGCAAAAAGACTCCTTAACTTGCTTCATAGCTTGAGTCAGGGTTCTAGCATCTGTCTTTAACCCTTCATCCAGGTCGCCAAGGAACGGGATTTCCAAGTAAAGGATCATCATGGAAACGTTTTGTTTGTGGGTCAATCTGAGTTTGGGCTTTGCCGCAGAATCTCAGATTGCTGGATTCTTCCAGAATCTCAGCATTCTCGGGCTTACCTTTCTTCAAGTCCTTTGAAACTGTTCCCAATGATGACCATCTTGGAAAGGGCATCTGCTGACCAGTTACTCCATAAAAGGTTGTTGTACAAGGCAGTCCCACAGTGGAGCATGTAAAAGATGGTGGGCTCCCCACAAATACTGCGTTTCCCTTCCTGGGGACACAGTATGACAGATGTGAACACTCCCACATTCTATTCCTTCCAGCAAGTTGAGGACAGATTAATAATGAGCTGAGAGACAAGTATCAAATGGTAAAAAAGCAAACTAAATTCAATTATGAAATAGTTCCATTAGCATGTATGAAAATCAGTTATACACCAGACTTTAAAAAGTCAGAAAGTCATACTGTCCAAAAAGAACTCATTCGTACTGAATATATTTGTGTCCCATGACAGCAAAGATAGGAGGGAGAGCCAACAGTCAGTCCCTCATGTACTGTTCATGATGCTCCACACTCCATGTCACTGTGTGTAGATCCCCACCATAACTGAGTTCTATTTAAATGTCCCCTGGGGGACAGAGTCACCCCTTCTTGAGAACCACTGCTCTACGGCCAAATAAGGTAAGGCTCCCTGCTTTCTCGCCCCCACCTGGCTCCGTGGCCTCTCTGCCTTTGCTCCTTCGCCCCCACCTGGCTCCGTGGCCTCTC
>NW_003852433.1:1465299-1468188 GCF_000181295.1 Otolemur garnettii | reverse complement strand
TCGCCCCCACCTGGCTCCGTGGCCTCTCTGCCTTTGCTCCTTCGCCCCCACCTGGCTCCGTGGCCTCTCGGCCTTTGCTCCTTCGCCCCCACCTGGCTCCGTGGCCTCTCTGCCTTTGCTCTTTCACCCCCACCTGGCTCCGTGGCCGCTCTGCCTTTGCTTCCTCGCCCTCGCCTAGCTCTGTGGCCTGTCCACTTGCTACTCTTCTCCTTGCAGCTTCCCTTGTGTGAAGGACAAACTGGCAGTGGTTCCCTCAAAAGCCGGCTCTGTGCAGCTGCTGCAATCCTGGTTCTGTCTGGCAAACTCCTGGTAAACTTTCAAATCCCAGGTCAGTTCCAGGAAACCTCCCCCCATCCCTTCAAACATCTCTTTACATTATAGCTCCTAGTATAAGATTCTACCTCACTGTTTCATTCATCATTTCCCTGTTTACAGGTCACATGCTAATGTGACCATGGACTCCCTAGTCACAGGACATGTTCCCAATTTATCTTGGTCTCCCCCAAAGTTCCCTGCCTGGTACACAGCAGGCACTGAGGATTATCTGAATTGAACAACAGTGTTTTAGGACCTTGCTGATACTGGGGAATGACTTCTCAATGGGGGCTAATTTTCACGTTACATAATAAGTAATGAGGTGGCAGTTCCAGGACACACAAGAATCAAGTGATTATTCTATAATCCCCAAGACGAGGCAGAACTGAATTCAGAGGTATTTGATCATACTGGCTTCAGCTCTGTGCTTGTGCAATGAATATTTTTTCAGAGGTCTCTGAGAAATATCAAATCCCAGCAAAGTGAGGGGAAGAGTGCAGGGATAGGCAGAATATTAATCCACATCTCTGCCAGCTGCTATGGGTACAACTGGGCTACCACATCAAAGAGGGGAGATTTTCCACTGAGACAGGGTGAATTCCAACCAGAAAGACCTTATTTGAGGTGCCCAAACTGTGCCTTCCTCATTTTCTTTTTTTCCAAAAATTGCACCAATGTAAAGGCAAGCTGTGGTTGAGATGGGCGTGTCACGCGGGTGTTGGCCGTACTGCCCTTACTAGGTACTCACTGGACAGGAGTGCAACCCAATAGCTCACTGCACTCTCAAACTTCTGAGCTCAAGCCATTCTTCTGGCTCAGTCTTCCAAGTAGGTAGAATTATAGCCCATTCGCAGCAACAAGTTTGGATATGTTTTTTGTTTTTGTTTTTTTTTTAAGAGACAGGGTCTTGCTATGTTGCCCAGGCTGCTCTTGAATTCCTGGCTTCAAGCGATCCTCCCACTTCAGCTTCCCAAAGGGCTGGGAATATGGGCATGAGCAACTGCACCCAGCCTTCTTTGTTTTTCAGTAGCAACAGCAAATACCAACTTAGCATAATTTCTGGACAAATAATTCTCACGTGATTTTTGCAAACCTAACATGTTCTGGTTCATGCTTTTTGTGTAACTTAAGGTGTAATTTAAGTTTTTTTGATGGGCCCAACACAAACCAAAATGTGGGTAATTTATTGGCTGGTCACATATCACAGGTATTGAGAAAGTAAGCAGAGGCAAGAATAACCACCAGTGGCCATGGGCAGGGCCTGGAGTCAGTCAGATCAGGATTTGTCCATCCCTTCCAATCCCTGTTTATGAAATCACTTACTTCATTCTCACTGAGAACAATCACACCCAGGGTGTTAAGAACTGCAATTTCAAGTTGGCTAAACAGAGGGTCATATACCCAGCAGTGACTTCTGGGAATCTAGAAAGAAAGAATGAAATTTATTTCAACTCCAAACATCTATGTGCAAGACCAGGGGAAGGGGAAATAAAGATGAATCTAAAAATTTACCTGGCACTTTTCCAAGAACAGAAGCAAAAATGACAGCTGGTTTCTAGCTATGATGCAGGTGGCAAAGTTCCCAATACCGTAACACACACATTTCAAATGGCCTGGTCTTGTGACCAGGTTCTCTCCTGGGATGGAGCCAGGGGCCATATTTGATTCATTTGATGAGTCAAGGTGCAGGTTTCCAAGGACATTTGAAAGAGTCCCCATAGGGGACTTCAATTGTTCCAGGTGTTTTGTAAGACATCTGTTGATGGTGTCTGAAAGAGCAGGTCCCCAAATGCAGTCAAAGGGCATGCTCTGACCCCAAGAACCAAATCACTCACAAAAATAAGTCCACAGACCCAGGGAGAAAGGGAGCAGTAAAGGCTTTAACTCCTCAGAGAAAAGCCACTGGCCTCACTCCCACACATGCCTGGGACATGCAGCAACGTCAGGCTGTCCGAACCCCTGGACTCCCATGGCCCAAAATCCAAGATGATGTTTCAAGCAAAAAATAGGCTTCATTCATGGGCCCAGTATGCATCTAAAACTGTAGTGAGGACTAACCCCAATTTAACAGGAGGCTCCTACCAAATGTAGACTATGTTCTGAAATGCCAATTTTTTTTGATTATAACAAAGAATAGAGGAGCATAACTCTCAAAATCATACTATAAATGGCTAGGAGTAGGAATATTTAATATATAAAAAGTACAAGGAAATAAAGGTAGTCTGGGCACTTTGAAAAATACTGTTTAAATCTCATATAGTGGGTTCTCTTGCCTCTCCTTTTACTATTCTGGTATTGAATTTAGTTGGACAAATCTGTAGGCAAAACAAAAAGTCATATAGTCTAACAAAAACATACCAATTTTTCACTTATTAAACCAGCAAAGATATCTTTAAATAACACCCCAAACTAGAAAAGGTTGCATGAAAAACTGGCTTGTTGGCTTGGCACCTGTGGCTCAAATGGCTAAGGTGATAGCCACATACACCTAAGGTGGCAGGTTCAAATCCAGCCCAGGCCCGCCAAATAACAGTGATGGCTGCAACCAAAAAATAGCCGGGCGTTGTGGCGGGC
>NW_003852433.1:1464409-1465186 GCF_000181295.1 Otolemur garnettii | reverse complement strand
AAACAAAAAACACACACACAAAAAAGAAAAACTGGCTTGTTAAGTCCTTGGTGATAAAATAACTGGTAAAAGCTCACCGGAGAGCAATGTGACAATGGCTAGCAAGTTGGTCACCATCTTTCACTTAACAATTCCACTTCCGGGACTATTATTCTAAGAAAGTCATCTTAAGTTTGATAAAAACATTATGCAAAAAGTTGCTCATTGCAAAGTTATATATAACAATAACTAAAAACCAAATAAAAAATGTAAATGCCCTCAATAAAAATAAGTATGGTAATATTCACTTCATACATAAACATTATGTTGTCACACATTAAGTTTAGGAAGAGACTACAATTGTATGGAGGAACAATGTCTATATTACAATATTGAGGAAAAGCAAAGATAAATATAAATTTCAGCAACAATGATAGTGAACATTTATTATTGCCTTCTGTGCAACAGGTAACTACTGTTCTAAGCACTTCACTACACAGCCTCATTTAATTCCCAAAACTACAGGATATGTACATCATTAATCCTTTTTAAAGGGAAAAGGGACTGATGGTTAGAGTAGTTAAGTGCCAAAAAACAGAACTGTAAGAGAAGTCAGAATTAGAACCCAGCATGTATACCACTGTGAAGCAAAATGTCCTCAAAGGAGGATTGACTCCCATTTTTATTCAGGCCCTCCTCCTACTTACCACCCCTACCCTTTGTCAGGTGGTACCCACCTAGTGCTGAACTCCAGAAGTCAGAGATAAGCAGGTCCTCCCTAGTGAGAAAAAAAAATAC
>NW_003852433.1:1463810-1464241 GCF_000181295.1 Otolemur garnettii | reverse complement strand
CAAGGATCATGTCCAGAGCCAGAGCACAAAAAGAGCAGAAAGGGCAGGAGAGAGGGCTCTGTAGGAGGCCCCCAATTCTCGTAGGTGAGCCTGGGTCTATTCTGTATCTCTGGTCCACATCAGACCCTGGCATAGAATTTCAGCTCAATAAATGGTTGTTATATACTTAAGAGTTTGCCTTGCTGTACTTTAGTTTCCTCAACTCTTAAAATGGGCGTAAGAACCATCCCTATCACAGAGTATTCTAGGAGGCATTAAATGGGTTAACATTTCTTTGCACAGTACCTGGCACATAGTAGGTACTTAATGAGTGGCCTCTGCTATAAATAACTCCCAGGGGAAAGTAAAAGAGACAAAATCAAGTGTCTTGGCTTTCTTTATTCAAGTTAAGTGGTTTCCACAAGCCTGGATCAAAAAAAAAAAAAAAAAAA
>NW_003852433.1:1458942-1463717 GCF_000181295.1 Otolemur garnettii | reverse complement strand
CTCACAGAGGGTAAAGGAGAGTGCTAAGGTACAAAATTCTTTGTAAACTGGTGAGTGTGACCATGGATCAGCATGTAAAGTGTTGTGTCCCTCTCTACTCAGGGTGCTGAGAGAAGCAGGAAGCTTCTGGGGTATACTGAAGAAGCTGAGGAAATAGTAACAATGTCAAGGGATAAAAAGAGTGCCTACAAAGTCCCCCACATTCACTTTGGCCCCTTCTGACAGCTTAGAAAGAATTGCTGCTGCTTTTGTTTCAGGCTCAGCTAGCTGGTCAGCAACTTTTTCTATTCAAAGGTAACCTCTGAATGGACACTCCTCTTGAGCACACAAAATTAGTCTCAGATTAATTTTTTTCTTGTGATGGCTCTTAGATGCTGACCTAGAGTGCTAACTAGGCTGTTTGTTATTCAGCTTTAACAGAACTGTAAATAAATAAAGGTAAAAACACTATGAGTAACAACAGTGATGAACATTTATTGAGTGCTTTATTTGTGTTAGGCATTGTGTACTTTCTAAGGTACAAAGCATAGGGAGATTTAGGGTGGGAGAGTCCAGAATAACTGAGAGCTGGAAACAGGTTTTGGAGTCATAAGGACCTAGCTTTGAAATCTGGTTCCATACATTCCCTATGTCTCTTTGAGACTGTTACCTACCAGGATCCTAGCCTGGCCGGCCCATTCAACAATAAAGAATGTAGAATGCTTAAGCTACTGCCAGGTGTATGACATCTGTTCGAAAAATTTATGGTGATAACAACAATCACGTGTTCGTTATCTCTTAACATCACCAGTAATAACATTTGCATAATAATAGTAAACAGAGCGCTTACCACGTGCCAAGAAATGGTTTCTCTTTACGAATTTACTGAATTCTGAAAACAAGCCTCGTACGTACTATTTTTATTACCATAGCACAGACAGAAAACTGAGGCACACAGATTACAAGGGGCCGAAGGTCACACAGCTGCAACTACAATTAAAAGGAAAGACAACCTTTACGGAACGCTTAATATGATCCAGACCTGTAGTGACTTATTACTTCCGTTAAGTCCTCACAAAACCCTTAGAGGGTTTGCAGTATATCCTGATTTTACAGATGGGGAGACTGAGGCTCAGAGAGTTGACCACGGACGCGAGGATTCGAACGAGCACCGACCCCTCCTCACTCACTCGGCCTCCCGGACGCGACGAAGGACGACTGCGCTGTCCGCCTCGAGCTCTGTCTCTGGGTCCCCGGCCGCCACCTCCCTTCGCCGCGGCCGCCGCGCAGCCGAGCGCCTCCTCCGCGGAGCCGCAGTCTGCCACGATCCCCGCGCTGTAGTCGAGGCGGCCGCCATTAGCCCCGACTTCATCGGCGCGCGACGCACTTGGCCCGACGTCATTGCCACGCGCCGGGACTTTCGGTGGGCGGTAGGCGGGGAGGTTCCTGACCTAGATGGTCTCTGCCGCTCGCGTAGGTACCGGGTCGGAATCACTGGGACTCCGCCGCCCCCCACATTCCGGGACCAGAGTCCCCAGACCCCGAGCACCCGGCTTCCTAGCTACTCCGGTGGGTGGGCGGTGCTCGGAGGCGCGGGGACCTTAGGGGCGGGACCCCAGCCTAGATCGTGACCAGGCGCCGCTTGACCCCCGGGCCTTTGCTCACCTTTTTTTCAGTCCCCACGAGCTGAGGCCAGATACTTTCCAGAGCCCTCATGCGGTTACTGATCGCTTCCTCATCCTGGGGTCTGTCTGGCAGTTTCCTGGCCCTTCTCTGCCATTAGCGCCTGTTTCCCAGCTATTCAGCCCCACTGAGGCCACTTCCTTCGTGTCGCTACCACAGCGTCCAGGCCACTTCTTGACACCTCCGACCCCTGGCTACTTCCCAGACTATCAGAGCCTTTTCTAGTCGCATCTTGAGGTCCTCCTGCCCCAGGGTTTCTAGACTTTTCAGAGGTAAGAGAGTGAACCTTGGCAATGTAAGGCCCAGTTCTTTGGGGACAGGGTTTGGGGGGCTTCAGGCTGCTGTCTTTGGTTCTAGGAACAGAAATGCCCCGGGCACAGGCGCCCAGATACGCTCCATAGAGTACATATGGTCCTGTAGAGGCCCAGTTCAAGATACCTAGCGCTGAGAAATTATAGAGATTCTAGAGGCCATCAGAGGTTGAGTGGGGTCCTCTCTAGGTACTTATGTCTTTCAGAGGAATTTAACGAACTGTATTGTGTTCTCATAGATGGCAGAATGGTGAGCAAGCATGAGACCATGTCGCTGGGGACATTAAACTTGGAGAAAATGACAATAGGAATAAAGTTTTGAAGTGACCAAGGGGTTGTCACATGGAAGGATTAGACCTGGTTTTATGGGTTCCTGGAGAATACTATCCAGACCAGTGAGTGGAGGTTACTGGGAAGCAGATTTTAGTTTGGTAGAAGAATAAATTTATGAATTGCCAATCTCTGTCTCTGGAAGGAGCAAGGCAGAGACAAGGTAATTTTGGAGGACAGTGCAAGAGACAAAGATTAAATGATGCCAGAGTCCCTTTTGATTGTGAAATTCCGTGATATACTGAGTTATCTTTCTCTTATAGGAGTTTGAAAGCCACTTGGTGAAGTTCTCTTTGTTGTTTCGAAACTTGCCCAGCTCTGGGATTCTGCGTGTTCAGGTTACTTTTGGGATGTTAAGGTGATAGTTCCCTAATATGGGTTCCATTATTACTGTGGCAGCAGCATTAATTCGTATAGCTGTTTTTAACAGCCAGAACATTTTCACAATGATTATTTAATTTTTTTCTTCTGTGAGGCTTGTGGTGTGCTTGCTTATCATAACTGTTAAAGAAACTTAAGTCCCTTACTCTGAAGTCTCTGTTATTCTCCTTTCCTTCTTCTTCTTTTCCTTTTTTTGAGACAGAGTCTCACTTTGTCACCCTTGGTAGAATACTGTGCCATTAGAGTAACCTCAAACTCTTGGGCTTAAGCAATTCTGTTGCCTTAGCCTCTTAAGTAGCAGGGACTATAGGCGACCGCTACAATGCCTGGCTATTTTTGTTGTTGTTGTAGTTGTCATCGTTGTTTAGCAGACCTGGGCTGGGTTTGAACCCACCAACCCTGGCGCATGTGGCTGGTGCCCTAACCACTGAGATATGGTGCCACCGAGATAATTTCCTTCTTTTTTATTTAACAAAAAAATTTTTTTTGTTCTCTTCTTTATTTTGAAGCATCATTGTCACCCTTACAGAAAGTTCCTTTGAAATGTACCATTTCTTTAACCCTGCTGGGTCACATGCTCTTTCACGGGTTTTTGAAATAGCTATTTCTTGTGTTTGTTTCAGAATCAAGGCACTGATGTTTGAATTGGAAGCTCCAAAACTTTTAAAAAGAACCCTCAGAATGGCTTTGAACTGGACAAGCTAGAAATTTCTTTAGAATACTGCCTCCACGTTCATCTTCCCCATTGGGCCTTCCTGGAGAGGTCTTTCTGCCACGCTGACTCTCATGGATCCAGACTAGTAGATTTGACCTTTCTGCTAGGATTCTCCCACTTTATTATATTCGCCCTCAGAGTTGTAAGAGATGTAGAAATATTCACGAAACTGAAGAGACTACAAGGAAGGGAAGTGACACTTTCATGCTAAATGAAAATAAAGCAAGTGGCAGTTGTGATAACACATGAACCTACCATGTCTGGAGTCACTGGATTGTGAAGAAAGAGTAACAGCCACAGCTGGGGACAAAGAAGTGATACTGAAAAAGTAAAACCAGAAGAAGAGAATGAGGATGGTTGCTAAGTAAATGGCCACCTCCACCTCTGTAGAGACCAAGTTAGCCTCTTGGTGAGTTCCAGGCCTGATGTGGTTTAGCTCTCACTAGACTACTGGATGGATCTCTTGGGTTAATTGTAAATTTCCAGCCAGATTATCTTGTTTTTATAAAAGCAGCCAAGTTAAACATGTGAGCCATTTCTTTCCAAAACTAATCTATTTTAACCTTGAAAGCCTCTTGTACTGTTTCAATAAGTCTGGCATTGCTGGCAGATTGTAGAAAAGATAGCCACATCTGGAAGAGGCAGCCAGCTCTGATAATAATGTGGGCAGTATAGTGTTCATGTTTGGAGAGACAAGGAATGGTTACTTTGGAGAGTCATACCAGGAGAAGAGGTTTGGCTAGATGGCTATTGAAAGATATTACTCCATGTTTGCCTGAAACTCAGTTCCTTTTTCAACTTTAAAGGGATTAATCCTTTCTCATAATTCGGGTCAGCAAACATTAATCAGTGAGCTGAAAGTGAAAGGCATGGTTTAACTAGAATTTGCAACTTTTAGTGATCAGTTGTATACGTGGAAGTAAAAAAGTTGGAGCAGTTCAAAAAAAAATCCTTTTGTGTTCCTGTATGAGCAGGGGGCTTGAATTCAGAGGGTAGGGAAAGGGAGAGACAGAGCCAGTCAAGTTTCTGAGTTAGCTTTGAAACTTTTGAGGCTTTTCAATCTGGACTTGTCCAGTAGCCAGTTGCACCTCTGCCTCTAGATCTCGGGGAAAGTGGACTGTGCCAGAGACGGAGCTGGTGCTTGTTATCAGGAAGGTGAAGTGGAAGCCAGGGAGAGAGGTTGGAGAAGGCATATATCCAGAGGAAAAGTGCACAGGTGACAAAGCGGTCACATTTTTCCTTGTGCTACAGGCTCATAAATGGAATTTTAGAGATTCAGAAGTAAAATGAAGACCCAGCCTTTGAGGAGTTTGCTTTGTGATCTTAGGAAGGAGATCATCATAACGTTAAGAAATTATAACTAGGGCAGCACCCAT